>NC_092719.1:220372267-220706345 GCF_047496885.1 Scyliorhinus torazame
AAGTGTACACGTGCAGTCAGGACGTCTCACACCTGGAATTGGCCACGTTCATTGTGGGCAAGTGGCGAGATTTGGTGGGCGGGTTTCAACCCCTGTGCGTACCCTGGCACAATACTCACTTGTGGATCAGCAAGGCGTGTCATATCAGGATACAGGTAAAACTTGATTCCCTGAGCTGCTCCGGGCAGAGTCACTCCGCGGATCAACAACACCAACAGCATCAAAAAGGGAAACGTCGCAGTGATATAAACAACCTGTTCAGCGGAGAAGAAACCAGACAAGAATATCGATTAATCACATCATCACAAATTTCCGGAGCGAATGGGCCGACAAAATAAACACAAAGGAAGAGGGAGAAGGGAGTTGGCGGGGCAGAGAGATTGGGGTGTCCACGTGGGCAAATCGCTAAAAGCCATTGGACAGGGATAGGAAATAATCAAAGAGGCCAATGGAATGTCGGCCTTCAACTCAATGGGATCGGATTTCAGTTGGGAATGAAGCGATGGTTCAGTCGTACAGAGACTTGGTCAGATCCCCACCTGGAGGAACAGGGTTCAGTTCTGGGCCCCCGCACTTCAGGAAGAATATATCGACCTTTGCGGGCGTACAGCACAGATGCGCCCGGGGCTGAAAGGGTTAAATTACGAGGCCCGGTTACACAACTAGGTTTGCATTCCCTCGAGGGCAGAAGATTAAGGGGTGATTTAATCAGGCGTGTAAAGAAATTATTCAATAAGGTCAATAGGAAGTATTTCCTGTCATGTGTGTGTGTACATGTGTGTGTGAGGGACGGGGGGTTGTGGGGGGGAGGGACGGTCCAGAACAAGGGGGCAGATAATTAAAATGAAAGCTAGGCTTAAGGGGTGATGTTCACACCATGGGGAGTGGAAATCTAGAATTCTCTCCCCCAGATGCCTAAAATTGATCGATATTGTTGAGTGAGAATTTTTTTTTCCCTTTCAAAGGATGAATGCGCCTCTTTCAACGCCAGCGTTTGGTGCCCGTCCCAAATTGCCCTTGAACTGAGCGTCTCGCTCGGCCATTTCAGGGGGCAGTTTGGATTCAGCCGCATTGCTGTGGGTCTGGAGTCACATGTAGGCCAGGCCGGGCTAGGGCGGCAGATTTCCTTCCCTAAAGGACGATAGTGAACCGGATGGACTTTGGGGTGATCTCGGTCACCATTACTGAGACTAGCTTTTCTCATCCCGAGAAATGGGCGAGACAGTGGGGTAGTGGTAATGTCACTGGGCTAGTAAAAACCCATCTGGGAAGGAAATCTGCCATCCTTACCTGGTCTGACCTACATGTCTCTCCAGACCCACAGCAAAGTCGCTGAGAGAAAGAGACAAAACTCACCTGTTAGTCACTTTTTGCACCGGTTAAATTGGGGGAGGGGAATGAGTCCATTTTATGCCACTTTGGGGCAAAAAAAGGAGTCGGAATGCACCGATTTCTGAGTGGAGTGCAGAGATCTCCGAGGGCTGCAGAGATCTCCGAGGACTGCAGAGATCTCCGAGGAGTGCAGAGATCCCCGAGGAGTGCAGAGATCTCCGAGGAGTGCAGAGATCCCCGAGGAGTGCAGAGATCTCCGAGGACTGCAGAGATCTCCGAGGACTGCAGAGATCTCCGAGGAGTGCAGATATCCCCGAGGAGTGCAGAGATCCCCGAGGACTGCAGAGATCTCCGAGGACTGCAGAGATCTCCGAGGAGTGCAGATATCCCCGAGGAGTGCAGAGATCCCCGAGGAGTGCAGAGATCTCCGAGGACTGCAGAGATCTCCAAGGACTGCAGAGATCGCCGAGGAGTGCAGAGATCTCCGAGGAGTGCAGAGATCCCCGAGGAGAGCAGAGATCTCTGAGGAGTGCAGAGATCTCCAAGGACTGCAGCGATCTCCGAGGAGTGCAGAGATCTCCGAGGAGTGCAAAGATCTCCGAGGAGTGCAGAGATCTCCGAGGACTGCAGAGATCTCTGAGGAGTGCAGAGGTCTTGGGGGGAGTGCAGAGATCGCCGAAGACTGCAGAGATCCCCAAAGAATGCAGAGATCTCCGAGGACTGCAGAGATCTCCGAGGAGTGCAGAGATCCCCGAGGAGTGCAGGGATCTCTGAGGAGTGCAGAACTCTCCGAGGACTGCAGAGATCTCCGAGGAGTGCAGAGATCTCCGAGGAGTGCAGAGATCCCTGAGGAGTGCAGAGGTCTTGGGGGGAGTGCAGAGATCTCCGAAGACTGCAGCGATCCCCGAGGAATGCAGAGATCTCCGAGGACTGCAGAGATCTCCGAGGAGTGCAGAGATCCCCGAGGAGTGCAGAGACCTCCGAGGACTTGAGAGATCTCCGAGGACTGCAGAGTTCTCGAAGGAGTGCAGAGATCCCCGAGGAGTGCAGAGATCTCCGAGGAGTGCAGAGATCCCCGAGGAGTGCAGAGATCCCCGAGGAGAGCAGAGATCGCCGAGGAGTGCAGAGATCTCCGAGGAGTGCAGAGATCTCTGAGGAGTGCAGAGATCTCCGAGGAGTGCAGAGATCCCCGAGGAGTGCAGGGATCTCTGAGGAGTGCAGAGATCTCCAAGGACTGCAGAGATCTCCGAGGAGTGCAGAGATCTCCGAGGACTGCAGCGATCTCCGAGGAGTGCAGAGATCTCCGAGGAGTGCAAAGATCTCCGAGGACTGCAGAGATCTCCGAGGACTGCAGATATCTGCGAGGAGTGCAGAGATCTCCGAGGACTGCAGCGATCTCCGAGGAGTGCAGAGATTTCTGAGGAGTGCAGAGATCCCCGAGGACTGCAGAGATCTGCGAGGAGTGCAGAGATCTCCGAGGAGTGCAGAGATCTCCGAGGAGTGCAGAGATCCCCGAGGAGTGCAGGGATCTCTGAGGAGTGCAGAGATCTCCGAGGACTGCAGAGATCTCCGAGGAGTGCAGAGATCTCCGAGGAGTGCAGAGATCTCCGAGGAGTGCAGAGATCTCCGAGGACTGCAGCGATCGCCGAGGAGTGCAGAGATTTCTGAGGAGTGCAGAGATCCCCGAGGACTGCAGAAATCTGCGAGGAGTGCAGAGATCTCCGAGGAGTGCAGAGATCTCCGAGGAGTGCAGAGATCCCCGAGGAGTGCAAAGATCTCCGAGGAGTGCAGAGATCTCCAAGGACTGCAGAGATCTCCGAGGAGTGCAGAGATCCCCGAGGACTGCAGATATCTGCGAGGAGTGCAGAGATCTCCGAGGACTGCAGCGATCTCCGAGGAGTGCAGAGATTTCTGAGGAGTGCAGAGATCCCCGAGGACTGCAGAGATCTGCGAGGAGTGCAGAGATCTGCGAGGAGTGCAGAGATCTCCGAGGAGTGCAGAGATCCCCGAGGAGTGCAGGGATCTCTGAGGAGGGCAGAGATCTCCGAGGACTGCAGAGATCTCCGAGGAGTGCAGAGATCTCCGAGGACTGCAGCGATCTCCGAGGAGTGCAGAGATTTCTGAGGAGTGCAGAGATCCCCGAGGACTGCAGAGATCTGCGAGGAGTGCAGAGATCTCCGAGGAGTGCAGAGATCTCCGAGGACTGCAGCGATCTCCGAGGAGTGCAGAGATTTCTGAGGAGTGCAGAGATCCCCGAGGACTGCAGAGATCTGCGAGGAGTGCAGAGATCTGCGAGGAGTGCAGAGATCTGCGAGGAGTGTAGAGATCTGCAAGGAGTGCAGAGATCTCCGAGGAGTGCAGAGATCCCCGAGTGCAGGGATCTCTGAGGAGGGCAGAGATCTCCGAGGACTGCAGAGATCTCCGAGGAGTGCAGAGATCTCCGAGGACTGCAGCGATCTCCGAGGAGTGCTGAGATTTCTGAGGAGTGCAGAGATCCCCGAGGACTGCAGAGATCTGCGAGGAGTGCAGAGATCCCCGAGGAGTGCAGGGATCTCTGAGGAGTGCAGAAATCTCCGAGGACTGCAGAGATCTCCGAGGAGTGCAGAGATCTCCGAGGAGTGCAGAGATCTCCGAGGAGTGCAGAGATCCCTGAGGAGTGCAGAGGTCTTGGGGGGAGTGCAGAGATCTCTGAAGACTGCAGAGATCTCCGAGGAGTGCAGAGATCTCCGAGGAGTGCAGATATCTCCGAGGAGTGCAGAGATCCCCGAGGAGTGCAGAGATCCCCGAGGAGTGCAGAGATCTCTGAGAAGTGCAGCGATCTCCGAGGAGAGGTGTGCAGGAGATTCACTAGGTTAATCCCAGAGTTGAAGGGGTTGGATTACGAGGAGAGGTTGAGTAGACTGGGTCTGTACTCGTTGGAATTTAGAAGGATGAGGGGGGCTCTTATAGAAACATATAAGATTATGAAGGGAATAGATAGGATAGATGCGGGCAGGTTGTTTCCACTGGCGGGTGAAAGCAGAACTAGGGGTCACAGCCTCAAAATAAGGGGAAGTAGGACTGAGTTCAGGAGGAACTTCTTCACCCAAAGGGTTGTGAATCTATGGAATCCCTTGCCCCATGAAGCAGTAGAGGCTCCTTCATTAAATGTTTATAAGATAAAGATCGATAATTTTTTGAAGAAATAGGGATTCAGGGTTATGGTGTTCGGGCCGGAAAGTGGAGCTGAGTCCACAAAAGATCAGCCATGATCTCATTGAATGGTGGAGCAGGCAAGAGGGGCCAGATGGCCTACTTCTGCTCCTAGTTCATATGTTCTTGTGAGTGCAGAGATCTCCGAGGAGTGCAGAGATCCCCGAGGAGTGCAGAGATCTTGGGGGGAGTGCAGAGCACTCCGAGGAGTGCAGAGATCTCCGAGGAGTGCAGAGATCTTGGGGGGAGTGCAGAGATCTCCGAGGAGTGCAGAGATCTTGGGGGGAGTGCAGAGATCTCCGAGGACTGCAGAGATCTCCGAGGACTGCAGAGATCTCCGAGGAGTGCAGAGATCCCCGAGGAGTGCAGATCTCTGAGGAGCGCAGAGATCTTGAGGGGAGTGCAGAGATCTTGAGGGGAGTGCAGAGATCTCCGAGGAGTGCAGAGATCTCCGAGGAGTGCAAAGATCTCCGATGAGTGCAGAGATCCCCGAGGAGTGCAGAGATCTTGGGGGGAGTGCAGTGATCTGCGAGGAGTGCAGAGATCTCCAAGGAGTGCAGAGATCTCCGAGGAGTGCAGAGATCTCCAATGAGTGCAGAGATCTCCAATGAGTGCAGAGATCTCCGAGAAGTGTAGAGATCTTGGGGGGGTGCAGAGATCTCCGAGGAGTGCAGAGATTCCAGAGGAGTGCAGAGATCTCCGAGGAGTGCAGAGATCTCCGAGGACTGCAGAGATCTCCGAGGACTGCAGAGATCTCCGAGGAGTGCAGATATCTCCGAGGAGTGCAGAGATCCCTGAGGAGTGCAGAGATCCCCGAGGAGTGCAGAGATCTCTGAGGAGTGCAGAAATCTCTGAGGAGTGCAGAGATCTCCGAGGACTGCAGGGATCCCCGAGGAGTGCAGAGATCCCTGAGGAGGGCAGAGATCTCTGAGGAGTGCAGAGATCTCTGAGGAGTGCAGAGATCTCTGAGGAGTGCAGAGATCTCTGAGGAGTGCAGAGATCTCTGAGGAGCGCAGAGATCTCTGAGGAGTGCAGAGATCTCCGAGGAGTGCAGAGATCTCTGAGGAGTGCAGAGATCTCCGAGGAGCGCAGAGATCTTCGAGGAGTGCAGAGATCCCCGAGGAGTGCAGAGATCTCTGAGGAGTGCAGAGATCTCCGAGGACAGCACAGATCTCCGAGGAGTGCAGAGATCTCCGAGGACAGCACAGATCTCTGAGGAGTGCAGAGATCTCTGAGGAGCGCAGAGATCTCTGAGGACTGCACAGATCTCCGAGGACTGCACAGATCTCCGAGGAGTGCAGAGATCCCAGAGGACTGCAGAGATCTCCGAGGAGTGCAGAGATCCCCGAGGAGTGCAGAGATCTCCGAGGAGTGCAGAGATCCCCGAGGAGTGCAGAGATCTCAGAGGAGTGCAGAGATCTCAGAGGAGTGCAGAGATCTCCGAGGACTGCACAGATCTCCGAGGACTGCACAGATCTCCGAGGAGTGCAGAGATCCCCGAGGACTGCAGAGATCTCCGAGGAGTGCAGAGATCCCCGAGGAGTGCAGAGATCTCAGAGGAGTGCAGATCTCTGAGGAGTGCAGAGATCTCAGAGGAGTGCAGAGATCTCCGAGGACTGCACAGATCTCCGAGGAGTGCAGAGATCCCCGAGGAGTGCAGAGATCTCTGAGGAGTGCAGAGATCTCTGAGGAGTGCAGAGATCCCCGAGGACTGCAGAGATCTCCGAGGAGTGCAGAGATCTCTGAGGAGTGCAGAGATCCCCGAGGAGTACAGAGATCTCTGAGGAGTGCAGAGATCCCCGAGGAGTGCAGAGATCTCTGAGGAGTGTAGAGATCTCTGAGGAGTGCAGAGATCCCCGAGGACTGCAGAGATCTCCGAGGAGTGCAGAGATCTCCGAGGACTGCAGAGATCTCCGAGGAGTGCAGAGATCTCCGAGGAGTGCAGAGATCCCTGAGGAGTGCAGAGATCCCCGAGGAGTGCAGAGATCTCTGAGGAGTGCAGAAATCTCTGAGGAGCGCAGAGATCTCCGAGAACTGCAGGGATCCCCGAGGAGTGCAGAGATCCCCGAGGAGGGCAGAGATCTCTGAGGAGTGCAGAGATCTCTGAGGAGTGCAGTGATCTCCGAGGAGTGCAGAGATCTCTGAGGAGTGCAGAGATCTCCGAGGAGCGCAGAGATCTTCGAGGAGTGCAGAGATCCCCGAGGAGTGCAGAGATCTCTGAGGAGTGCAGAGATCTCTGAGGAGTGCAGAGATCTCCGAGGACAGCACAGATCTCCGAGGAGTGCAGAGATCTCTGAGGACTGCACAGATCTCCGAGGACTGCACAGATCTCCGAGGAGTGCAGAGATCCCCGAGGACTGCAGAGATCTCCGAGGAGTGCAGAGATCCCCGAGGAGTGCAGAGATCTCCGAGGAGTGCAGAGATCCCCGAGGAGTGCAGAGATCTCAGAGGAGTGCAGAGATCTCCGAGGACTGCACAGATCTCCGAGGACTGCACAGATCTCCGAGGAGTGCAGAGATCCCCGAGGACTGCAGAGATCTCCGAGGAGTGCAGAGATCCCCGAGGAGTGCAGAGATCTCAGAGGAGTGCAGAGATCTCAGAGGAGTGCAGAGATCTCCGAGGAATGCACAGATCTCCGAGGAGTGCAGAGATCCCCGAGGAGTGCAGAGATCTCTGAGGAGTGCAGAGATCTCTGAGGAGTGCAGAGATCCCCGAGGACTGCAGAGATCTCCGAGGAGTGCAGAGATCTCTGAGGAGTGCAGAGATCCCCGAGGAGTACAGAGATCTCTGAGGAGTGCAGAGATCCCCGAGGAGTGCAGAGATCTCTGAGGAGTGCAGAGATCTCTGAGGAGTGCAGAGATCCCCGAGGACTGCAGAGATCTCCGAGGAGTGCAGAGATCTCTGAGGAGTGCAGAGATCCCCGAGGAGTGCAGAGATCTCCGAGGAGTGCAGAGATCCCCGAGGAGTGCAGAGATCTCCGAGGAGTGCAGAGATCCCCGAGGAGTGCAGAGATCTCTGAGGAGTGCAGAGATCTCTGAGGAGTGCAGAGATCTCCGAGGAGTGCAGAGATCTCCGAGGACTGCAGAGATTTCCAAGGAGTGCAGAGATCTCTGAGGAGTGCAGAGATCCCCGAGTAGTGCAGAGATCTCCGAGGAGTGCAGAGATCTCCGAGGACTGCAGAGATCTCCAAGGAGTGCAGAGATCTCCGAGGGCAGCACGGTAGCATTGTGGATAGCACAATTGCTTCACAGCTCCAGGGCCCCAGGTTCGATTCCGGCTTGGGTCACTGTCTGTGCGGAGTCTGCACATCCTCCCCGTGTGTGCGTGGGTTTCCTCCGGGCGCTCCGGTTTCCTCCCACAGACCAAAGATGTGCAGGTTAGGTGGATTGACCATGATAAATTGCCCTTAGTGTTGGGTGGGGTTACTGGGTTATGGGGATAGGGTGGAGGTGTTGACTCGGTGCAGACTCGATCGGCCGAATGGCCTCCTTCTGCACTGTAAATTCTATGATGAGTGCAGAGATCTCTGAGGAGCGCAGAGATCTCCGAGTGCAGAGATCTCCGAGGACTGCACAGATCTCCGAGGAGTGCAGAGATCCCCGAGGAGTGCAGAGATCTCTGAGGAGTGCAGAGATCCCCGAGGACTGCAGAGATCTCCAAGGAGTGCAGAGATCTCCAAGGAGTGCAGAGATCCCCGAGGAGTGCAGAGACCTCTGAGGAGTGCAGAGATCCCCGAGGACTGCAGAGATCTCCAAGGAGTGCAGAGATCTCTGAGGAGTGCAGAGATCCCCGAGGACTGCAGAGATCTCCAAGGAGTGCAGAGATCCCCGAGGACTGCAGAGATCTCCAAGGAGTGCAGAGATCCCCGAGGAGTGCAGAGACCTCTGAGGAGTGCAGAGATCTCCGAGGAGTGCAGAGATCTCTGAGGAGTGCAGAGATCACCGAGGAGCGCAGAGATCGCTGAGGAGTGCAGGACTCAAGGAAGTTACAGGGTTTGGGCGGTCGGGGGTGCATATTTAGTGCCTCAGGTGATCTCAGACATTCCAATGTAGTTATGTTGTGCAATGGGTGGGGACAAGTGCAGAGGTTAACTGATCGGGGGTAGGGCTGTGGAAAATAAAGCACCCTGGTGTGAACCATTCATTGAAACATCTTCAGCCTCACCTTTCCAGTCGATCGCACACCCTTCCAAATGCAGAAAAAACAAACGACCCAGGCAGCCAGGAGGCAGAGCGCTAGTTCCCACCTCAGAGAACCCACATCGTCAATACCACTGGACAGGCCCAACACATTCCGCCTGGGAGAACGAGGGGGGAGAGAGAGAAACAGGGAGAGCAAAAGAGGGAAAAGGAGGCAGAGGTCAAGAGGGAGGGAGAGAGAGAGAGAGAGAGAGGAAGAGGAAGAGAACGAAAGCGAGTGGGAAAGGATGAGATAGAATGGGAAAGAGAGAGAGACAGAGGAGGGGAAGAGAGTGCGATAGAGAGCCAGAGGCAGAGAGGGAGAGAGGGAAACAGAGAGAGATGGAGAAAGAGTGGGGAGGATAGAGAGAGAGTGACAGAGACAGAGGGAGAAGGACAGAGAACAAAGAAAAAGAGAGGGAGAGGTAGAGAGGGAGGGAGAGAAAAAAAACAATATTATTCGAGGGCAAAAAAAACAGAGAGAGAAGCAAATTGGTGCAATGAAGGCACAGGGACACAGTTCACTTCGGATAGAGCTGCTGTTAACATGCTCACTGAAAGCAGGCGAGCATGCCACGGGGGTCCTCGGAGGGGGGGAAGCTGGCATGCAAAATAAATGTTTTTGGTAAAGATTAAAAAACAAAATAGCCAAGGGCTACCTTTGGGTTAAAACAACTTCCAATTGACTCTGTTTGTGACCTCGACATCACTATAAGGAAGGCATTGGCCTCGGAAATTCAAGGACAAAGGATTATTAAGGATTCCCAATGAATGGAGTGACATAGATCCTGTCCCATTCAGCTACGCGGTTTAGTGGTCTGGACCGCTGATTGGGCAGCTCGGGCACCCCGCAGCCCACTGTGCAAGACACTGGCATGTCATTACAAGTGGCACAGAGGCAATATAACTGTAAGATAACAGCGAAAACACAAACAGTTGTACATACTGATCTCAAAACATCCGTGCTTATATTTGAAAAACAAACCCTCTTAATTTAAACAGCAACGTATTAAACTATAAATAAATATTTATATAAAAAAATATACATTCAAATGTAGATAATTTCAATGACCTGAAATCATTACGGGATAAATATTTAAGATATTAAGTGATTGCACCAAACACTCCCAGGACAGGTACAGCACAGGGTTAGGTACAGAGTAAAGCTCCCTCTACACTGTCCCCATCAAACACTCCCAGGACAGGTACAGCACGGGGTTAGGTACAGAGTAAAGCTCCTTCTACACTGTCCCCATCAAACACTCCCAGGACAGGTACAGCACGGGGTTAGATACAGAGTAAAGCTCCCTCTACACTGTCCCCATCAAACACTCCCAGGACAGGTACAGCACGGGGTTAGATACAGAGTAAAGCTCCCTCTACACTGTCCCCATCAAGCATTCCCAGGACAGGTACAGCACGGGGTTAGATACAGAGTAAAGCTCCCTCTACACTGTCCCCATCAAACACTCCCAGGACAGGTACAGCACGGGGTTAGCTACAGAGTAAAGCTCCCTCTACACTGTCCCCATCAAACACTCCCAGGACAGGTACAGCACGGGGTTAGATACAGAGTAAAGCTCCCTCTACACTGTCCCCATCAAACACTCCCAGGACAGGTACAGCACGGGGTTAGATACAGAGTAAAGCTCCCTCTCACTGACCCCATCAAACACTTCCAGGACAGGTACAGCACAGGGTTAGATACAGAGTAAATCTCCCTCTACACTATCCCCATCAAACACTCCCAGGACAGGTACAGCACGGGGTTAGATACAGAGTAAAGCTCCCTCTACACTGTCCACATCAAACACTCCCCGGACAAGTACAGCACGGGGTTAGACACAGAGTAAAGCTCCCTCTACACTGTCCCCATCAAACACTCCCCGGACAGGTACAGCATGGGGTTAGACACAGAGTAAAGCTCCCTCTACACTGTCCCCATCAAACACTCCCGGACAGGTACAGCACGGGGTTAGACACAGAGTAAAGCTCCCACTACACTGTCCCCATCAAACACTCCCAGGACAGTGTACAGCACAGGGTTAGATACAGAGTAAAGCTCCCTCTACACTGTCCCCATCAAGCATTCCCAGGACAGGTACAGCACAGGGTTTGATACAGAGTAAAGCTCCCTCTACATTGTCCCCATCAAACACTCCCAGGACAGGTACAGCACGGGGTTAGCTACAGAGTAAAGCTCCCTCTACACTGTCCCCATCAAACACTCCCAGGACAGGTACAGCACGGGGTTAGATACAGAGTAAAGCTCCCTCTACACTGTCCCCATCAAACACTCCCAGGACAGGTACAGCACGGAGTTAGATAAAGAGTAAAGCTCGCTCTACACTGTCCCCGTCAAATACTCCCAGGACAGGTACAGCACGGGGTTCGATACAAAGTAATGCTCCCTCTACACTGTCCCCATCAAACACTCCCAGGACAGGTACAGCCTAGGGTTAGATACAGAGTAAACTTCCCTCTACACTGTCCCCATCAAATGCTCCCAGGACAGGTACAGCATGGGGTTAGATACAGAGTAAAGCTCCCTCTACACTGTCCCCATCAAAATCTCCCAGGACAGGTACAGCATAGGGTTAGATACAGAGTAAACTTCCCTCTCCACTGTCCCCATCAAACACTCCCAGGACAGGTGTAGCACGGGGTTAGATACAGAGTAAAGCTCCCTCTGCACTGTCTTCACCCCTGCGGCACACTGTGTGTGGATTTCCTGTTGTACTCTGGTAACATTTTGGTTTCACTCCCCATTCTTGTTGGAGAAATTAATTAAAATCTGAATTAAAAGTAGAAAATGTTGGAGACACAGGATTGCTTCATCCAATCTGGAAAGAGAAAGGACAGGTTAATGTGTCGGCAGAATCTTTGTTAACAGTGAGGAGAGGAAGGCTGTTCATATCACAGAACTAAGTGAAGAATTGGGTTTAAATCCAGCAGCTGCCCCGTGCTCGCTCCAATAGTCGAACGATTCTGCTGTTGGGATATTAACCCAAAATGTAATGCTTCATAAACTTAAAACAAAGAGCACAAACGGAATTCCTTAAATCCAGCAACAGAAATGGATGATTCCTATCAGATACTAATTTGTTGTCAAAACCCAACTGGTTCCTTAATATGGTACAGGATGGGAATACTACCAATACTGACCCACAGCTAGCTACATGTTGGACTGTTAGTGAAGAGAAGGCACCTTTCTGAGGGGAGGTCATTGGGAAGGCCTTCGGGCAGGATCATTCTGGGCAACTAGCCACAGAGAGTAAGAGACGTGGCCTGGGGTTAATGCACAGTCAATGTTCAGTCGGAGGGTTGTAGAATGCCAAGCAGGAGGGAGAGACCTCGATTCTACAGCTTGTATTAGTCTGGGTTTGTTCCCAGTGTGAAGGCTGGAAGGGGGTGTCAGCAATGGGCGAGCTGGAGAGTTGACACGTTGAGAACCGCTGGGAGAATCAGACCCGAGGATGCAGCAGAGATGTTTGCTGAAAGAATGCAAACCCAGGCTGCTGATGGTGGAGGATGCGGGGTACTCAAGAGGCTAAACTGGAAGAGTGCAGAGACCGCGGTGGTTTGGAAGAGATGACCAGGAAAAGGGTGGGGAGGGTGAGGCCATGGAGAAATTTAAAAAACAAGGTTGGAAATGTTGTAATTGAGTTAATTGTTGGACTGGACTGGGAGCCCATGCAGGCCAGAGTGGGTGTACGGGGCCTGGTGCAATTGAGGCAGTGGGCTGAGAGCAGAAAGTGCCACCTACACAGCCAGTGTCACATAGAGAAAGTGAGTCGGGCTCAGGGGGAAGGTATTAAGGTTGAGAGCATGTTTGAGCCAAATGGAGGAGGTAGATAGCCAGTGAGGACTGGTTGAGTCGGCGCTGAAGGATAATAAGGTGGGTTCAGAGATCACCGCAGTGACAAATAGAGGAGCAGATTGGCCAAGTGAGGAAATAATTGGAGTTAGAAACCTTTCCAAATTGGTCTGACAATCAGAAGACTGACAGGATGGGGGGTAGAGGTGAGGCGGGCTGAGGAATATGAGTCTATCAGGGTCGTACACGTGACAGTGACCATCAGCACCTTCTGTAACTGGGGCACAGTCTGGATTTTATACCTTGTCCGTACAGTTTGCGCGATCATTGAGTGATACACCACAGAAAGAGTGCATTCAGTCCACATTGGGCAGCAAGTCCAAGGGTGGTCGACATTGCAATGGACACACAGGCTTCGTACCATTCACACCAAGGTGCCATACTTAACAAGCTAAGGTGCCCACAGTGGCAGCTGCCCCCTTTCATGGGAACTGAAGAGTTCTGCAGCCCAATGATTGCGGCCTGATCTTGGCTAAATGTGATTCATATAAAAAGACACGAGAATGGAATTGCTGGCTTTCCTTACTCCCAAAATTCTGTCACGGGTGACGTGTGGTTGCTGCCATTGCAGGTGATGCAGAGGGAGAGGTTCTTCCGCAGCTTGTCCTCGATGCAATTGGGAGTATTCCATTTGTGGCCACATCTAGCCCAGGGCAGTTCGGCCTGAAAGGTCTGGATGAGGTAGTAGAGTCCCCAGGCCAGAATGACGATGTAGTAAACATTCAACAAGGAGACAATGATGACAGACGCGCAGCCAATTCCTAGCCAATCAAAGACACAAGATAATCTTTCTTTTTCACAAGGAAGAAAGCAAACAGTTAACATTCCACTGCCCGCCCACTGGCCCCTCCTCGCCCCCTCCAAACTCACTTTCCCCTTCTCCCAATCTCCATGAACATTAGGCACCTCCTTAACCCCTTCATTCCCCCCCCACCCCCCCCAGTCCTGATCTAACTGTGTGAGAATTCTACAATAGTAATAATATTTATCATTGTCCCAAGTAGGCTTACATTAACACTGCAATGAAGTTACTGTGAAGAGCCCCTAGTCTCCACACTCCCGGCGCCTGTTCGAGTACACAGAGGGAGAATTCAGAATGTCCAATTCACCTAACAGCACGTCTTTCGGGACTTGTGGGAGGAGACCGCAGGCGCGGGGAGGAAACCCACGCAGACACGGGGAGAACGTGCAGACTCTGCACAGACAGTGACCCAAGCCGGGAATCGAACCTGGGACCTTGGCGCTGTGAAGCAACAGTGCTAGCCACTGTGCTAATGTGGTTGATTCTGAATTGCCCTCTGAAATGGTTGAGCAAACCACTCAGTTCTGGGGATGGGCACAAAATGCTGGCCTTGCCAGTGCCACACACATCCCAGAAGGAAATGAAGGGATTACTCTCGAATCCCGCTGGGGTATCGGGTGCTGACTATGTCACAGTGTAATACTTCTCCTCTACCCGAGTCCTCAGTGAATCCTAGCTGGATATTGACCCTGGGAGAGTATGTGAGGGAGGGGCAATGGATTGGGTTGGGGGCTATCGGACTGCTTGCGCTAATGATCCAGTGGAAGCTGAATTCACAATCGCAACCCGGGGATTTGAATTCAAGTTTCAAACTCTGGTCACACTAAATGTAACCATGAAATCAGGTCAAAATCCAATCGGTTTATGACGGAAATCTGCCACCTGCACCCCATATGTGTGACTCCAGTCCCCACACCAATGTGTTTCACTCATAACTGCCTCTGCGAGTGCCGTAGTGGGACACTCAGTTATATCAGACAGCAAAAACCTGTGACGGAGAAGATTCAGAAACAGCTTCTCAAGGGTACGAAGGGGTGGCAGTAAGTGCTGGACATACCAGAAATGCCCAGATCCCAAGAGTCACATCTGAAAAAGACTGATGATCTGGGGTTGGGAGGGTTGGGGGGGGGGGGTCCAATCTTAACCTCTGGGTTGGGTGGAGCAGTGATTTACTCTTTGTAATAATACTCTCCATTGACTTCAAGTCAAATGTCTACAGCATTTGATAAGGTTCCCCATGGTAGGCTACTGCAGAAAATAGAGGCATGGGATTCAGGGTGATTTAGCAGTTTGGATCAGAAATTGGCTAGCTGGAAGACGACAAAGGGTGGTGGTTGATGGGAAATGTTCAGACTGGAGTCCAGTTACTAGTGGTGTACCACAAGGATCTGTTTTGGGGCCACTGCTGTTTGTCATTTTTATAAATGACCTGGAGGAGGGCGTAGAAGGGTGGGTGAGTAAATTTGCAGATGACACTAAAGTCGGTGGAGTTGTGAACAGTGCGGAAGGATGTTACAAGTTACAGAGGGACATAGATAAGCTGCAGCGCTGGACTGAGAGGTGGCAAATGGAGTTTAATGCAGAAAAGTGTGAGGTGATTCATTTTGGAAGGAATAACAGGAAGACAGAGTACTGGGCTAATGGTAAGGTTCTTGGCAGTGTGGATGAGCAGAGAGATCTCGGTGTCCATGTACATAGATCCCTGAAAGTTGCCACCCAGGTTGAGAGGGTTGTTAAGAAGGAATGTTAGCTTTTATTGGTAGAGGGATTGAGTTTCGGAGCCATGAAGTCATGTTGCAGCTATACAAAACTCTGGTGCAGCCACATTTGGAGTATTGCGTGCAATTCTGGTCGCCACATTATAGGAAGGACGTGGAAGCATTGGAAAGGGTGCAGAGGAGATTTACCAGAATGTTGCCTGGTATGGAGGGAAGATCTTACGAGGAAAGGCTGAGGGACTTGAGGCTGTTTTCGTTAGAGAGAAGGTTAAGAGGTGACTTAATTGAGGCACACAAGATGATCAGAGGATTGGATAGGGTGGACAGTGAGAGCCTTTTTCCTCGGATGGTGATGTCTAGCACGAGGGGACATAGCTTTAAATTGAGGAGAGATAGATATAGGACAGATGTCAGAGGTAGGTTCTTTACTCAGAGAGTAGTAAGGGCGTGGAATGCCCTGCCTGCAACAGCAGTGGACTCGCCAACACTAAGGGCATTCAAATGGTCATTGGATAGACATATGGACGATAAGGGAATAGTGTAGATGGGCTTTAGAGTGGTTTCACAGGTCGGCGCAACATCGAGGGCCGAAGGGCCTGTACTGCGCTGTCATGTTCTATGTAACTCAAGACCAGATTTGTTGCGTGAGCCATTACAGGATTGATTAGATCTGGGCTACGATTGTCCTTCATCTCCCAGTCAACTTTCCCAATCATAGGAAGACAGGAAAAGGAGGAGGTCACTCACGCCTACTTGGGCATTCAATCAGGTCACTATTGACCTGCGCCTTAATTCCAATCTCTTGCTGTAGCTCCTAGTCCCTTGATCCCCTTGGCGAATAAACTTCAATCTAGCCATCCGTTCTGGATGTGTTCTTGGCCACCCCCTCCTTCGGCCTTTCTCTCGATTATCCCCTCCCCCTACCCCCCCCCCCCCGCCCCCCTACTCCTCCCCCCCTACTCTCCCCCCCCCCGCCCCCCCCTACTCCCCCCCCCCCCACCCCCCACCCCACACCCCACTCCCCCCCCCCCCCCCCCCCCGGAGGACATGAGCCTCAAAGTTACTCAGCATTGCCGCTTACCAGAGAAAATGGGACAGAGCTTCTCCCAACAGGTGATGCCCCCTTGGGAAGTGTACTGACCAAGCGCTACCTCCAGGAAGAAAACAGGCAGACCTCCACCAATCAGGAAGATAACATATGGGATAAGAAAAGCACCTGTGTGGACAACAAATTTCAGAAATATTAAGCAAGGGAACAGAGATCCTCACAGGAAACAAAAACCTTTAACCTTTTTGTTCTTTTTACATTGAAATGAAGTCAGACGACCTAAACCTTCAGGGCGCTGTGGGGAAGGGTGGGGGGGAGGGGGACTAATTGCTTGTTCTAAGAGCTGGCAGGAACACAATGACTGAATGGCCTCCTTTCTGCGCTGGAACATTTCCTGACGTGGGAGACATTTGCATGTCCGATTTGAATGAAAATGGGAGGCCCAATCCTGGCCTTGATCAAGGCAGCAGCTCCACACCAGAGAGAACGCAATCCCCAATCAGAGGTCCACGTGTAGATTTAGGGGAAACATTTCCCCCTTGTTTGTAGCACCCAGCAACACTTCGAAACATCTTACCTAATTCTGTCTTCTGCTGATGCGAGCCCCTTTTATTCACACAAAAGTAGACAGTTAATTTGGGAATGTGCATTTTGAAAGGGTGAATTTAATTTTAATTGATTTAAACAGCGCAGCAGTAACGAAATGAAAATAAAAATCGCTATTGTCACAAGTAGGCTTCAGATGAAGTTACTGTGAGAAGCCCCTAGTCGCCACATTCCGGCGCCTGTTCGGGGAGGCTGGTACGGGAATGTGAACCGTGCTGCTGGCCTGTCTTGGTCTGCTTTCAAAGCCAGCGATTTAGCCCAGTGTGCTAAACCAGCCCCTGATGTAATGAAGCCCCTGATTTAATGCAGTACTATAAGAGGCACTGTGTGTGCATGTAGCGGGGACGATGATGCTACCCTCCAGTCCCACAGAGGGCGCTGTATGTGGATGCCAGAGGTGATGCTATTTCCAGTCCTACAGGGAGCTGTGTGTGTGGGTGTCAGGGTTCAAATTGCCTCCAGTCCTACAGGGGGCGCTGTGTGTGGGTGTCAGGGTTCATAGTGCCTCCAGTCCTATAGGGGGCTGTGTGTGTGGGTGTCAGGGTTTATCCTGCCTCCAGTCCTACAGGGGGCGCTGTGTGTGGGTGTCAGGGTTCATCCTGCCTCCAGTCCTACAGGGGGTGCTGTGTGTGGGTGTCAGGGTTCATACTGCCTCCAATCCTACATGGGGCGTTGTGTGTGGGTGTCGCGGCCTACACCAGCTCCTAGTCCTACAGGGGGTGCTGTCTGTGGATGCCACAATCACCCATCACTCCCACAACCCTCCCACCCCGCCCCATACCACGTTGGCCTAAATATGGCAGCTGGTACAAGACTCAATAAGCCCTTTATCCTTGACCCCCAACTAGAATGTTAACCCTGCTGCTGAGGAGTGAACGGCAGCTGGCACACAGCGGTCCTGCCTGAAAAGAGACGAAACCATTGTGCCATTGAAGACCCTATACCTCTGCGATCTGTGCCATTACATTTTCTCCAGTTCCCTCACTGTTCAGTCAGTTGCGCTTGGTCAAGGATTGGCGAAGGGCGGCGGGGGGTGGGGGGGGGGGGGGGGGGGGCGCTCGGCTGTGATGTTGAGCAGCTGAACATCCCACTAACGTCCCAGGGCCCGAGTTCATGGAGGGGGGGGGGGCGGTTTCCAGCTGCCCCCACACCCGCCTCGCTCCAGAGAGGGTGAAGACACGGGGGCTGGGAGGGGGGGGGGGGGGGGGGGGATATTTATTGTTGTTTGTTTTTGAAACCGAGTTTGCTGCTGACGTCACAAGTTTGTGTTCCTCTTGCTGGCCGGCGCCAGAATTTAAGCCTTAGCCACATCACTGATATCAATCACCAGAATCCAAGGGTTGCTAAAAAGGCCACACACGCGCTGGCTGACTGAAATACGCCTGGCCGCTCACCCTGCCTGCAAACTATCTCTGCGATTTCAATTGGCATCACGTTAAAGATTGGTTTATTTAGTCTGAGATGTGGATGGGCTGGAGCTGGAACAAGGCCAGCTGTAACATTGACAGCATGAACATCTTTTCCTGAGATATATAAATACACTATAATTTGCTTTCTGATAAATTTAACCTTGGGTTTATTAATGCAAAGGTTGAGTAAGTATTTCATATAAATACCAATGACTCACTTTGCACCGAGCTGTATAATCTAGCGATGAACTCAGGGTCACAACACTCCCAGGAGCGGGTTGCAGGCTACAATTCTCTTCCTCTCCATCTTTATCCATTTCCATTTATTGCGATATTTTCTCAGAAATTTATCACGTTGCTATTTCTTTCCAAAAATGAGATTAAATTCGGAAAGAAAAGGCAATTGGCGGCATTCTCCCTTCCTGAGGCTTTGCCGATGCCAAGAGAGAATCCTCGGGTGATCCGTGGCGGGAAGTCGCCGCGAACCCCTCGCCCATTCCAGTACCGGTCAGGGGCCAGCACAAGCGGATCGCGCGGAGAATGGCCGGATCCAGGGTCGCACATGCGCAGGACAGACGAGCTGCACCGGTCGCGCCAGAAATGCTGGATCGCGTACTCGCCCGCCCCGACCCCACAGCCCCCCCCGCCCCCCCCCCCAGCCCTAGCAGCAGCCCCCTGGCCAGCGGCACGGATCCCGGACGAATGTGACTGGACACAGTCCGCAGCCGGCACGCCTGGTTCTCGGCCGCTGGGACCACACGTGACCCGCGTCGTCGGGAACCCGGCCCACTGGGGGCGGAGCATCACAGGTAGGCCGGCTGATGACGCGCCACCGGCCTTGCGACTGCACGTCCTGGTAATGCCGATTTGGAGGGGGTGGAGCATCGCGAACCGGTGTCTTTCCCGAAATCCAGCCATTCTCCGGCCAATCGCCGATCCCGAAATCGGCGTCGGGCTACGGAGAATTCTGCCCAATCACTTTGTGAAAATCCGGGTCAAACTCCATGCTGTGCATGAATGGAAGATACCTCCCCTCACACGTCCCCTACTGCTTTGCCTCTCGGGTCTGCTGCAGCCTCATGGGTTTTGCTGCTCAGTCAGACCCTCCCAGAAGGCCGCAGCTCAGATTTCCAACCGAGAAGTGGTCTCAATAGATGAGCGGCGAGTTAGGAAGTGGGACTTTCCTCGTTTATTCCCAACCTGTGAAATCTCCAGGTCCTGCTGTTAGGGAAGAGGCCAGCTCAGCACAATAAGTACAACCTGTTTTTATATTGTGCGGTTAGTGGCCCAAGTATCTTCTCCACAGGATCGTGTGTCAGGCAAAACCTGACGGCCAGGTTGAAACTGGAACTTGTAACTTGAGAGGCCGGCTCGGAAGCTGAGAGCTCCTGTTGGTGCCCCCACGCTGGGAATCTTTCCACAGATTGTAGGGATCCTCGAGTTTAAGTTGCAGCAACACGGCAGATATTCAGGTTAGTTGGTGCAACGTAGCCTCTCCCGCCGACGTTCCCGTGTTTTGTCCATTTGCAATCACATTGAGGGTGCCACAGGTGTGAACGAAACTGCAACTTAGACCAGTGGTGAAAAACCTCCATCCCGGGGGAGCGGGGGCACATGCGGCCTACTGGGGCCTGTGTGAGGCCCAGGAGACATTTTGTTGACAGATGCCCACGCGCAGTTGCCACATGCCACTGGTTACCACCTGCGTAGTTTTTTTCCAACCAGATTGACTGAAGTAATTCACACGGAGATGGGGCATGAGTGAAGCGAGGTGCGTGCTGATCGCTCAGACATTCGGGAGCTCCCGCTGCGCCCAACGTGTAAATCATTTGTTTGTTTTTACCATTTGAAGTTGGTGACAGTTTCATTAATATATAAACAATGAAGCATTTTCTCTTACTCGTTCTGAAATATTTGGCGTGTGTTAAATGTATTTAATCTTATTCATGGGGTCACCGTTGGTGAACGAGCGTCGATTTCAATCCTGCGGCTGACTGGGACGATGGAGGAGCCACTCGTGTGGCCTAGGAACTAGTCCATGGTGCCCATCGCTGACTCAGAGCCTTTCACACAGTGAGGAGGGCCCAAGGGGATGTGTAGGAGTGTTCTCAAAAAGAAATCTGACACAGTCACCTCAGGAGAGAATAGGACAGGTGACCAAGTGCTGAATAATAATAATCTTTATTGTCACAAGTAGGCTCTTATATTAACACTGCAATTAAGTTACCGTGAAAATACGCCGCACTCCGGCACCTGCACATGTGTGTAAATTTGTGTGTGTGTGAGTGAAAGTGCGTGAGTGTGTGAGCATGTGTGAGTGTGTGTATGAGCATGTGTGTGAGCGAGTGTGTGTGAGTGTTTGAGCGAGTGTGTGTGCGTGAGTATGTGTTTGAGCATGTGGGTGAGCAAGTGTGTGAGCGAGTGTGTCTGAGCATGTATGTGAGATAGCCTGTGTGAGCATGTATGTGTGTGAGTGAGTGTAGTGGATGAGTGTGTGTGAGCGAGTATTTTTGTGTGACTGTAAGTGATATGCGGGTGTGTTTGAGCCTGTGTGTGTGCAAATGTTTGTGTGAGTGATTGTGTGTGTGTGAGCAAGTGAGTGTGTGGATAAGCATGTGTGTGAACGAGGGCGTACGTGACTAAAAGTGTGTGAAATTGTGAGTGAGCGAGTGTGTGAGCCTGTGTATGAACGAGTGTGTATGTGTGAGTGGGTGAGCGAGTGTCTGAGCATGTATGTAAGATAGTGTGTGTGAGCATGTATGTGTGTGAGCGCGTGGAGTGAGCAAGTGTGTGTGAGCGAGTGTTTTTGTGTGACTGTAAGTGATATGCGGGCGTATGTGTTTGAGCCTGTGTGTGAGCGAATGTCTGTGTGAGCATGTGTGAGTTTGTGTGTGTGTGAGCATGTGTGTGAACGAGGGCGTACATAACTAAAAGTGAGTGTGAGATTGTGAGTGAGCGAGTGTCTGTGAGCATGTGTGTGAGCGAGTGTGCGTGTGAACATGTGTGTGAGCAGGTGTGTGAGCGAGTGCGCGTGCGACTATAAGTGAGTGTGAATTTGTGTGTGAATTTGTGTGTGAGTGAGTGTGTGAATGAGTGTGTGAGTGACTACAAGTGAGCGTGAATTTGTGTGTGAGCGAGTGTATGAAATTGTGTGTGAGTGAATGTGTGTGTGACTATAAGTGAGTGTAAATTTGTGAGAGAGTGAGTGTGAGAGAGTGACATTGTGAGCTGCTGGGTGAAAGGGAAGTGGTTATATTTGGACATCTTTGAGGTAATGTGATATAATCGCTCAGTCATCACAAAACCATCAGTAGAAACAACAGCAGCAACAAACAAGGCTTTTTTCTGAGGCAGCAGGGCTGAGAGACAAACTGCACGATCGGAACATTCAGTGACAGCATCAACAAAGCTCTGCACAGATCACCTCCCTCGATGGCATTTTATTACTGACAGGCTGATGGCTACGTGCTGTCCTATATTTAGGAGATTTGCCCTTGCCAGATCTGTGTGAAGGGCTGTACAATGACAATCTGCGGGAGGGAGGTGAGAGGCGAGAGGGACAGTATGCCAGACCATCACCACAGGCTGTTCACCGGCTGCTTTACATATTAGTGCTGAGGTAGTGGCTGTATGTTTTTACAGATAGATTTGGAGGCAGAATTATAAAACACCAGGCCAAAAATGGTCGCAATTCCCAAATTGTCCTCATCAGCAATTGGTAAACCTGAAACTGGTACGGCAATATTCCTAAAGGGTGCAATTTATTTCTTTTGGGAGAACTGCTTTGGGAGGGTCGAGGAAACAGATGAGGTGTATGCTGATCGTGGAGATAAACAAGGTGAGAATGTATTGCCAGTGATTGTCACTGTGGCACTGTGATTATGGCAGGGGCAAGGATTTGGCCGTCCTCTTTAGCTACTGCCAAAAAGCAAAGCACAAAACTTCATCAGAAATCTCACTGCATCAGGGTCACATCATTCATTCCTACAGGCGAATTCGACAATGGTTGATCTGCATTTTAACTCCATCTTGGGGAACAGGCTGCGGGGCAGTCAATTCCCAATTTGCAATGAGTCCACACTCAGATTTCTCATTTCAACAAGAAGGCATCTGTCAAATGTTTCACTGGGTCTGCAGTCCCTCAGTAACGCACAGTCCCTCAGTAATCTGCAGTCCCTCAGTAACGCACAGTCCCTCAGTAACGCACAGTCCCTCAGTAATCTGCAGTCCCTCAGTAACGCACAGTCCCTCAGTAACGCACAGTCCCTCAGTAATCTGCAGTCCCTCAGTAACGCACAGTCCCTCAGTAATCTGCAGTCCCTCAGTAACGCACAGTCCCTCAGTAATCTGCAGTCCCTCAGTAACGCACAGTCCCTCAGTAACGCACAGTCCCTCAGTAATCTGCAGTCCCTCAGTAACGCACAGTCCCTCAGTAATCTGCAGTCCCTCAGTAACGCACAGTCCCTCAGTAACGCACAGTCCCTCAGTAACGCCCAGTCCCTCAGTAATCTGCAGTCTCTCAGTAATGTGCAGTCCCTCAGTAACGCCCAGTCCCTCAGTAATCTGCAGTCCCTCAGTAATCTGCAGTCCCTCAGTAATCTGCAGTCCCTCAGTAATCTGCAGTCCCTCAGTGATCTGCAGTCCCTCAGTAATCTGCAGTCCCTCAGTAATCTGCAGTCCCTCAGTAATCTGCAGTCCCTCAGTAATCTGCAATTCCTCAGTAACGTGCAGTCCCTCAGTAATCTGCAGTCCCTCAGTAACGCGCAGTCCCTCAGTAACACGCAGCCCCTCAGTAACACGCAGTCCCTCAGTAATCTGCAGTCCCTCAGCAACGCGCAGTCCCTCAGTAACGCGCAGTCCCTCAGTAACGCGCAGTCCCTCAGTAACACGCAGCCCCTCAGTAACGCGCAGTCCCTCAGTAACACGCAGCCCCTCAGTAACGCGCAGTCCCTCAGTAACGCGCAGTCCCTCAGTAACACGCAGCCCCTCAGTAATGCGCAGTCCCTCAGTAACGCGTAGTCCCTCAGTAATCTGCAGTCCCTCAGTAATCTGCAGTCCCTCAGTAATCTGCAGTCCCTCAGTAATCTGCAGTCCCTCAGTAATCTGCAGTCCCTCAGTGATCTGCAGGCTCTCAGTAATCTGCAGTCTCTCAGTAATCTGCAGTCCCTCAGTAATCTGCAGTCCCTCAGTAATCCGCTGTCTCTCAGTAATCTGCAGTCTCTCAGTAATCTGCAGTCCCCCAGTAATCTGCAGTCCCTCAGTAATCTGCAGTCCCTCAGTAATCTGCAGTCTCTCAGTAATCTGCAGTCTCTCAGTAATCTGCAGTCTCTCAGTAACGTGCAGTCCCTCAGTAATCTGCAGTCCCTCAGTAACGCGCAGTCCCTCAGTAACACGCAGCCCCTCAGTAACACGCAGTCCCTCAGTAATCTGCAGTCCCTCAGCAACGCGCAGTCCCTCAGTAACGCGCAGTCCCTCAGTAACGCGCAGTCCCTCAGTAACACGCAGCCCCTCAGTAACGCGCAGTCCCTCAGTAACACGCAGCCCCTCAGTAACGCGCAGTCCCTCAGTAACGCGCAGTCCCTCAGTAACACGCAGCCCCTCAGTAATGCGCAGTCCCTCAGTAACGCGTAGTCCCTCAGTAATCTGCAGTCCCTCAGTAATCTGCAGTCCCTCAGTAATCTGCAGTCCCTCAGTAATCTGCAGTCCCTCAGTAATCTGCAGTCCCTCAGTGATCTGCAGGCTCTCAGTAATCTGCAGTCTCTCAGTAATCTGCAGTCCCTCAGTAATCCGCTGTCTCTCAGTAATCTGCAGTCTCTCAGTAATCTGCAGTCCCCCAGTAATCTGCAGTCCCTCAGTAATCTGCAGTCCCTCAGTAATCTGCAGTCTCTCAGTAATCTGCAGTCTCTCAGTAATCTGCAGTCTCTCAGTAACGTGCAGTCCCTCAGTAATCTGCAGTCTCTCAGTAATCTGCAGTCTCTCAGTAATCTGCAGTCCCCCAGTAATCTGCAGTCCCTCAGTAATATGCAGTCCCTCAGTAATCTGCAGTCCCTCAGTGATCTGCAGTCCCTCAGTAACGCGCAGTCCCTCAGTAATCTGCAGTCTCTTCGTAATCTGCAGGCTCTCAGTAATCTGCAGTCCCTCAGTAATCTGCAGTCTCTCAGTAATCTGCAGTCTCTCAGTAATCTGCAGTCTCTCAGTAATCTGCAGTCCCTCAGTAACGCGCAGTCCCTCAGTAATCTGCAGTCTCTTCGTAATCTGCAGGCTCTCAGTAATCTGCAGTCCCTCAGTAATCTGCAGTCCCACAGTAATCTGCAGTCTCTCAGTAACGTGCAGTCCCTCAGTAATCTGCAGTCCCTCAGTAATCTGCAGTCTCTCAGTAATGCGCAGTCCCTCAGTAATCTGCAGTCTCTCAGTAATGTGCAGTCCCTCAGTAATCTGCAGTCCCTCAGTAATCTGCAGTCCCTCAGTAATCTGCAGTCCCTCAGTAATGCGCAGTCCCTCAGTAATCTGCAGTCCCTCAGTAATCTGCAGTCCCTCAGTAATGCGCAGTCCCTCAGTAATCTGCAGTCCCTCAGTAATCTGCAGTCCCTCAGTAACGCGTAGTCCCTCAGTAATCTGCAGTCCCTCATGTAATCTGCAGTCTCTCAGTAATCTGCAGTCCCTCAGTAATCTGCAGTCCCTCAGTAATCTGCAGTCTCTCAGTAATCTGCAGTCTCTCAGTAATCTGCAGTCCCTCAGCAATCTGCAGTCTCTCAGTAATCTGCAGTCCCTCAGTAATCTGCAGTCCCTCAGTAATCTGCAGTCCCTCAGTAATCTGCAGTCCCTCAGTAACGCGTAGTCCCTCAGTAATCTGCAGTCCCTCTGTAATCTGCAGTCTCTCAGTAATCTGCAGTCCCTCAGTAATCTGCAGTCCCTCAGTAATCTGCAGTCTCTCAGTAATCTGCAGTCTCTCAGTAATCTGCAGTCTCTCAGTAATCTGCAGTCTCTCAGTAATCTGCAGTCCCTCAGTAATCTGCAGTCCCTCAGTAATCTGCAGTCCCTCAGTAATCTGCAGTCTCTCAGTAATCTGCATGCGATCGGCATACCCCGTTTAGCCTCGGGGAAATGGCCATGTTTATGGTCCGAGACTATGATGGTGAATTTGTGGCCTTTAGCATACTGCCTGAATTTGTTAACAGCATAAATGAGTGCCGAACTCTCTTTATCTGTCAATACTTCCTTTCAGCAACCAACAGTGTTCTGGATGCAAAGGCGACAGAGCCTCCCCCACACCATCGTCCAATTTACGGGAAGTCCAGCTCCTGCGTGATGAGGCACTGTGTCACTCCTCTAGATTTGCCTGGGTCTAGCTGGACAGGTAAGGGCAGTGATTGCAGGGCCTGTTTCACTTTCTCAAAATCATTTCTCCGGGTATCATTGATGTTTCTTCAACACGGGCAGCACGGCAGCACAGTGGGTAGCACAGTTGCTTCACAGCTCCAGGGCCCCAGGTTCAATTCCAGCTTGGGTCACTGTCTGTGCGGAGCCTGCACATCCTCCCCGTGTCTGCGTGGGTTTCCTTCGGGTGCTCCGGTTTCCTCCCACAGTCCAAAGATGTGCGGGTTAGGTGCATTGGCCGTGATAAATTGCCCCTTAGTGTCCAAAAAGATTAGGTGAGGTTACTGGGTTAGGGTGGAGGTGTGGGCTTAGTTAGGGTGCTCTTTCCAAGAGCCAGTGCAGACTCGATGGGCCGAATGGTCTCCTTCTGCACTGTAAATTCTATGAAGAGTTGAGGGGCGGGCGCCAAAACTGTAGATATGCTGGGTAAAAAAAGGACCATAATAATTGACCATCCCCAAAAAAGACTTCAACTTGGTCACATTGCTTGGTGCTGACACCCTTTTATCACCTTTATCTGCTCGGATGGAAGGCCTCTTGCATCAACTTTGAAACCTGAATGTGTGACCTCATTGGCCTGAAATGTACATTTCAAATGTCTTTCAGGTGTTGAGCAGCTGCTTTGAATCTCCTGAACACTTCCTCTCAATTACCGCTGATTGGGGCTTGCTCCCGTATCCAAGCCATCGTCCAGACACATGACAACTTTTGGGATCCCTGTAAAAGGCTCTCCACTCTGCACCGAAAAACAACGCAAGCAGATCAAAGACCGAAGGGCAACCTCGTACATTGGAATAAGCCTTTGTGTGTGTTTATGGTGACAAATTTCCCCCATTCCTCCTCAGGTTGCTGGTACATATGGCTTAGACCCAATTTAGTGCACTCGAGGCCTCCTGCCATTTCCTGTACAGGTTCTCTATCCCAGGAATATGGGGCTGGATTCTCCCATTCTGAGACTAACTGCTGAAGGCAGCGTGGGGAGGGTGGCGTTTAACGACCGGAAAAACTGCGCAAAATGGCCACAATCCCCCGTCTGGTGGGGTGGGGCTAGCAGGCAGGCAGCGGACAGCACCTGGCTCTAGCTGCCGATACGGCCGGAGAATTGCCGGGTTCGCGGCTGCGCACGGCGGGGGACTGCAGCGGCCGTGCTGGGCAACGTGCCGTTGACCGCTCGCGGGACCGGCCTGCCAAATAGTGCCCCCTCTTTGACCAGGCTTGCAACCCTCGGACCACCCCCCACCAGTTCCCCCAGCCCCTGTCAAAGCCCCCCCCCCCCGGGACATGACAGAGACACGTCTGGGACAGAGACACGCCTGGGACAGAGACACGCCTGGGACAGAGACACGTCTGGGACAGAGTCACGTCTGGGACACAGACACGTCTGGGACAGAGACACGTCTGGGACAGAGACACGCCTGGGACAGAGTCACGTCTGGGACACAGACACGTCTGGGACACAGACACGTCTGGGACAGAGACACGTCTGGGACAGAGACACGTCTGGGGCAGAGTCACGTCTGGGACACAGACACGTCTGGGACACAGACATGTCTGGGACAGAGACACGTCTGGGACAGAGACACGCCTGGGACAGAGACACGTCTGGGACAGAGACACGTCTGGGACAGAGACACGTCTGGGACAGAGACCCGTCTGGGGCAGAGTCATGTCTGGGACACAGACACGTCTGGGACACAGACACGTCTGGGACAGAGACACGTCTGGGACAGAGACACGCCTGGGACAGAGACACGTCTGGGACAGAGACACAAACAAACAAAGAACAAAGAAATGTACAGCACAGGAACAGGCCCTTCGGCCCTCCAAGCCCGTGCCGACCATGCTGCCCGACTAAACTACAATCTTCTACACTTCCTGGGTCCATATCCCTCTATTCCCATCCTATTCATGTATTTGTCAAGATGCCCCGTAAATGTCACTATCGTCCCTGCTTCCACCACCTCCTCCGGTAGCGAGTTCCAGGCACCCACTACCCTCTGCGTAAAAAAACTTGCCTCGTACATCTACTCTAAACCTTGCCCCTCTCACCTTAAACCTACGCCCCCTAGTAATTGACCCCTCTACCCTGGGGAAAAGCCTCTGACTATCCACTCTGTCTATGCCCCTCATAATTTTGTATACCTCTATCAGGTCTCCCCTCAACCGCCTTCGTTCCAGTGAGAACAAACCGAGTTTATTCAACCGCTCCTCAGAGCTAATGCCCTCCATACCAGGCAACATCCTGGTAAATCTCTTCTGCACCCTCTCTAAAGCCTCCACATCCTTCTGGTAGTGTGGCGACCAGAATTGAACACTATACTCCAAGTGTGGCCTAACTAAGGTTCTATACAGCTGCAACATGACTTGCCAATTCTTATACTCAATGCCCCGGCCAATGAAGGCAAGCATGTCGTATGCCTTCTTGACTACCTTCTCCACCTGTGTTACCCCTTTCAGTGACCCGTAGACCTGTACTCCTAGACCTCTTTGACTTTCAATACTCTTGAGGGTTCTACCATTCACTGTATATTCCCTACCTGCATTAGACCTTCCAAAATGCATTACCTCACATTTGTCCGGATTAAACTCCATCTGCCATCTCTCCGCCCAAGTCTCCAGACAATGGGACAGAGACACGTCTGGGACAGAGACACGCCTGGGACAGAGACACGTCTCAGACAGAGACACGGACAGAGACACGGACAGAGACACGTCTGGGACAGAGACACGTCTGGGACAGGGACACGCCTGGGACAGAGACACGTCTCAGACAGAGACACGGACAGAGACACGTCTGGGACAGAGACACGTCTGGGACAGGGACACGCCTCAGACAGAGACACGTCTGGGACAGACACGTCTGGGACAGAGACACGTCACGGACAGAGACACGTCAGGGACAGAGACACATCCCGGACAGAGACACGCCTGGGACAGAGACACGCCTGGGACAGAGACACGTCTCAGACAGAGACACAGACAGAGACACGTCTGGGACAGAGACACGTCTGGGACAGAGACACGTCTGGGACAGAGACACGTCACGGACAGAGACACGTCACGGACAGAGACACGTCCCGGACAGAGACACGCCTGGGACAGAGACACGCCTGGGACAGAGACACGTCTCAGACAGAGACACGGACAGAGGCACGTCTGGGACAGAGACACGTCTGGGACAGGGACACGCCTCAGACAGAGACACGTCTGGGACAGAGACACGTCTGGGACAGAGACACGTCACGGACAGAGACACGTCACGGACAGAGACACGTCACGGACAGAGACACGCCTCGGACAGAGACACGTCTGGGACAGAGACACGTCTGGGACAGAGACACGTCATGGACAGAGACACGTCACGGACAGAGACACGTTATGGACAGAGACACGTCACAGACTGACACGCCCCGGACAGAGACACAGACAGAGACACGTCTCGGACATAGACATGTCTGGGACAGAGACACGTCTCGGACATAGACACGGCTCGCACAGTGACACGCCTCGCATTGCTGCCGGTTTCAGAGTGTTGTTATCTCTATTTAGTGTTGTATCCTTCAGCCTTGCTTTATAACATCAACATTGAGCTTCTTTCCTATGGCTGAGGCTCGATTTTGCTGCAAAGTGTGTTTTAAACTGTTTGCATTCCATTGAGTCAGGCCTCACGCCTTGTTATCAGTTATGACTGTGCTGATATCCGAGAGGGCGCCGAATGTACAAGTTATCTCCGTATGAAGCCACTTCCCATCTCCATCCTCACTCAGTGCAACAATCCCAAATGTCTTGAAATGAATAAAGTGACGCACTTCCAATCGGTGACTTTTACAATTCTGCCTCGAGCCAGACACTCACACTCTATGGGGCGTCTCCAAAATTCTTGCTTCTCCACACGGCACAGACCTCCCTGTCCCCAGCGGCAAACCGATTATTCAAATCAAGTTGTTAGTAATTGTTACGTTCGGCTGTTTTGCTTCTCCTGAAACATACTCCTTGCAGCTGGTAATGGCATCATCCTGCTCACATCACCCATGAAAAGCAAGCAGAGCAGCAATCCATCACCTGCAAGTCCGGGCAGCAAGTGCTCGCCGACTATTCGACTCAGTGGTGCATCATAATCACATCCTAAGGTGTCCCTGGATTGTGATTGGCTGCTGGCACGCTGGAGGAATTTCCCCTCAGCTTGCTCAGCACAGACGTGGTGGACTGAGAGTCCACTCTCCCCCCAACCCCCCCCCCCCCCATTCTGGATCACCCTATAATTCCGTCAAGCCTCCCTTTGCCTGAATACTCCAAAATGGCGCAGTAAAAACTTGCAAAGATGGGTGAGAGTTTTCTGCATTTCTCAGGACGAATCTAAGAAGCGGTTTCTTGAATTTTTCATTTTCTTGTCCCAGCAGAAGCCCTCCGACCCCAGCAGAAGCCCTCCGACCCCGGCAGAAGCCCTCCGACCCCGGCAGAAGCCCTCCGACCCCGGCAGAAGCCCTCCGACCCCGGCAGAAGCCCTCCGACCCCGGCAGAAGCCCTCCGACCCCGGCAGAAGCCCTCTGACCCCAGCAGAAGCCCTCCGACCCCAGCAGAAGGCCTCGGACCCCAGCAGAAGCTCTCTGCCCCCAGCAGACGGCTTCCGACCCCAGCAGAAGGCCTCCGACCCCAGCAGAAGGCCTCCGACCCCAGCAGAAGGCCTCCGACCCCAGCAGAAGGCCTCCGACCCCATCAGAAGGCCTCCGACCCCAGCAGAAGGCCTCGGACCCCAGCAGAAGCTCTATGCCCCCAACCGGCGGCCTCCGACCCCAGCAGAAGGCCTCCGACCCCAGCAGAAGGCCTCCGACCCCAGCAGAAGGCCTCCGACCCCAGCAGAAGGCCTCCGACCCCAGCAGAAGGCCTCCGACCCCAGCAGAAGGCCTCCGACCTCGGCAGAAGCCCTCCGACCCCGGCAGGAGGCCTCCGACCCCAGCAGAAACCCTCCGACCCCAGCAGAAGCCCTCCGACCCCGGCAGAAGCCCTCCGACCCCGGCAGAAGCCCTCCGACCCCGGCAGAAGCCCTCCGACCCCGGCAGAAGGCCTCCGACCCCGGCAGAAGGCCTCCGACCCCGGCAGAAGGCCTCCGACCCCGGCAGAAGGCCTCTGCCCCCGGCAGAAGCCCACCAGTGCCAGCAACTGGGGGAAAGGTGGCATGTCTGCTCCCTCCCCATGTAGTGAATGACCGCATCCCCCAGGTAGTCGGGAATTGTTAATTAGAGCAGCTAAGCCTCTTGCGTCGGTCTGAGTGAAGGAGGCAAACATCACTGGGAGCCAGTGTCATGAGGCTAGGGTCAGGACAGAGGGAGATAAAGGGAAGCAGTTCTGTTTCAATCCCACAGGTAGTGAAATTTGACAGCACACAGAGAGCTGGCATTGACAGGATGGGCTGAATCGCCTCCTCCATGTGCGATTCGGGTGCATTAACCCCAACCTTTCCCTGTTAACTCACACTTGTTTCCCTGAGCTCAGCTTTCCAAACAACAGTTCAACGAAGCCATGTAAATCGACGCTGATTTCTTTCCCGAAAATACTGAGAATGAGTTATTATGTGGGCGGGCAGGAGATTAGAATAAGTATGCTCCCCCCTCACCAGTTTCTGGAAAGCTTACACTGCCAGGGTTTCCCATTCAGCCGTAGCTCTCAAAGACTCCTTGTCTGGTTGGCTGAGAGGGCCCAGGATCTCAGACTGTGAGGGACACCCGCCTCCTCTACCCCAGCCCCTCCTCGCCAGACACACGGAACCATTCGCAAAGCGGACTGGTTAAATATTGACTCAGTCTTGGCTCTGTGACGAGACTGTGTAGGGGTGGGTGGGGAGGATTCCAGGGTCAGGCCAGTCGAGGTTTGTTTTTTAAAAAACTACCTCCCCAGAGATGACCAATCATTTATTTACAAGAGCGGCTGCAGCAAAACGTTCACAAAATGGCTGCTCCCCACTGCCCAGTAACAATTGGAAACCCTGACTGCCCGAACATTGCCAGGACAAACAGTGAATACATCCCTCGTCACAACTGTTATAGCCACAAAGCAGATTATCTATTCAAACCCTGCAGCTTTACTGCTTTTCTCTGTTTAAAAATATATTCTTAAGGCCCCCCCCACCCCGTAGGTTTTCGAATTGTCGATGTGTGAATTTTCAACCCACCTTTTTTTGAGCCCATCCCAGAAGTAAAGGGCCTGCGTTTCTGTAGCGCCTTTCACCACCCCGGGCGAAGTATTTCTGAAGTGCGGCAGCTTGCTGGCCACAAGAAACGCAGCTAGCCAACCGACGCACAGCAAGCTCCCGCGGAATATTGCACTGACCGAGGTCAGTGCCTCCGTCCCAATATTCAAAGGCGTTTGCACAAACCACGTACGTCATGCCTTCATGGTTAACATGCTCAATGCTCGGACGGAAGCTCACAACTGCTCTCCACAGTAAAGAACATCTTCCTATTCCACCAGAACACCTTAACAGCAGCAGAACAGTGCGCCAATATACTTTCTCTGTTTCTGAGTGGCCAGGTGGGTGAGAATATTTTCCTGACTGTCGGAGGCTGGGGGATATGGGGGAAAGAGAGACGTGGGAGAGGGAGGCCTCCTTATCTGAGGAGGGATGTTCCTGCTCTCGAGGAACTGCAGCGAAGGTTTGCCAGCCTGATTCTGGGCATGGCGGGTCTGACGAACGAGGGGAGATTGAATCGGTTAGGATTGTAGTCACTGGAGTTCAGACGAATGAGGGGGGAATCTCATGGAAACCGATAAAATTCCAACAGGGAAATGCAGGAAGGCTGTTCCCGATGGTGGGGGATGTGCAGAAGCGTGTGGTATGTAGGCCCTTTGATAATATGTAGATCCATGAAAATGTATTGTAATGAGGGAGCATGCATAGAGGATTGGTTAGCTGGCGAGAAGCCGCGAGTAGGGGTAAATGGGTCATTTTCGAGTTGGCAAGCGGTAACTAATGGAGTGCCACGGGGATCAGTGCTGAGGCCACAACTATTCACAATCTATATCAATGCCTTGGATGACGAGACCAGCAGTAAATGAACTAAGTTTGCCGATGACCCCAGGTCGGCGAGTACGTGGGCAAGAGGAAATAGAGTTTGCAAAGGAATTTAGGCAGGTCAGGGGAATGATGTGTGAAAATGCCCACTTTAGCATGAATAGGAAAGCAATATACTATTTATATAGAGAGATTCTAGAGCCTGACGGCACTCAAAGATCTGGGTGTCCTGGTCTTTGTAATAGATAGGATAGATGCGGGGATGTGGTATCCACTGGCGGGTGAAAGCAGAACTAGGGGGCATAGCCTCAAATTAAGGGGAAGTAGATTTAGGACTGAGTTTAGGAGGAACCTCTTCACCCAAAGGGTTGTGAATCTATGGAATTCCTTGCCCAGTGAAGCAGTAGAGGCTCCTTCATTAAATGTTTTTAAGATAAAGATAGATAGTTTTTTGAAGAATAAAGGGATTAAGGGTTATGGTGCTCGGGCCGGAAAGTGGAGCTGAGTCCACAAAAGATCAGCCATGGTCTCACTGAATGGTGGAGCAGGCTCGAGGGGCCAGATGGCCGACTCCTGCTCCTAGTTCTTATGTTCGTATGATGCAAATGCAGGTACAACAGGTGATCAGAAGGCAATTGGAATGTCACACGAGGAATGTACGTTTTCGCTGTCTGGGCAATTGCTGAGACCACGGGTGGGATTCTCCACGAATCGGCGGGGCGGGCAACTCCGGCGGGAACCACTCCGGCGTCGGGCCGCCCCGAAGGTACGGAATCCCCGGCACCTTCAGGGGCGAGGCCGGCCCCGGAGTGGTTTGCGCCGCGCCAGCCGGCGGGGGAGGGGCTTGGCACCGCGCTAGCCGGCGCTGAAGGGCCTCTGCGGGCCGGCGCGAGTTGGCGCATCCCAGTGCATGCGCAGGGGGGGATCATCTCCGCGTCGGGCATCGCGGACTGTTACAGCGGCCGACACGGAGGAATAGAGTGCCCCCACAGCACAGGCCCGCCTGCGGATCGGTGGGCTCCGATCGCGGGCCAGATCCCCCTGTGCCCCCCCCCCCCCCTCGAGGCCACCCGCGCAGCCAGGTCCCGCCGGTATGTACCTGTCGTAATATACGCCGGCGGGACCGGCCGAAAACCGGGCGGCCACTCGGCCCATTGCGGGCTGGAGAATCGCCGGGGGGGGAGGGGGCGCTGCCAGCGGTCACCGACCGGCGCAGCAGGGGGGTCGCAGAATCCCACCCCACATCTGGAGCACTCTGTACAGTTTTGCTCTCCTTATATAAAAAGGTGTATAATTGTGTTAGAAGCGGTTCAGAGATTTACTCGATTCATTCCCAAGGGAGGGGCTTATCTTCTGAAGAATAGTTGGGCAGCTTGGGCCTCAAGCCAAGGGAGTTTAGAAGGACTGAGAGGCGACCTTAATGAAACATAAAAGATGCACTGCAGTAACTGACCAAGGTTCCTTAGACAGCACCTTCCATACCCACGACCACCACCATCTAGCAGGACAAGAGCAGCAGATACCCGGGAACCCCACCACCTGGAGGTTCCCCTCCAAGTCACTCACCACCCTGACTGGGAAATATATCACTGTCCCTTCACTGTCACTGGGGCAACATCCTGGAACTCCCTCCCTAACAGCACAGTGGGTGTACCTACACCGCAGGGACTGCCGCGGCTCAAGAAGGCAGCTCACCCCCACCTTCTCAAGGACAACTGGCGATGGGCAGTGAAAGCTGGCCCAGCCAGCGATGCCACATCCTGTAAATTAATTTTTAAAACTCCAGAGGTGATTTGATAGGGGAGACACAGGGAGGGTGCTGTGGGGCAGACTCAAACAGCAATGAGGAGACATTTGTCCTCTCAGAGGGAGTGGTGACTCTGTGGAATCCTCTACCCAGAGAGCAGTGGCTCATTGAGTATATTCAACGCTGAGTCACACAGAGTTTTGGTCTAGCAGGGAGTTGAGGGTTATGGCCAGGACAAATGGAGCTCAGGTTATAACCTGAACAGCTACGATCTTAATGAATGGGGGAGCCGGCTCAAGGGGAAAATGATCTCCTCCTGCTCCGAGATCCTGTGTTCCAATCAGATCGCAGTCCGTGCACAGGAAAGAATTACACCGAGGAAAAGCTGCACCTCACCTCCTCTCACATTCCCCCCCTTAGCTCCCCTCACCTCACCTCATCTCCCCCCCTCACCTCTCATTGCCTCCCATCTTCTCCCAAAATGCTTTGCAGTCACTGTTTTAATGTCGGAACGCAGCAGCCGACCGGTGCACAGCAAGATCGCATCAACTGCAAAGTGGTAATGATTCAATAATGTTTATGTGATGTTGATGGAGAAAATAATGTCGACTCCAGGGAGAGCTCCCCTGCTGGTCATCATGGACACTGGATCCTTTATATTACCGAGGACGGGGGTTTTGTCTCACTTGAAGACTTGACCGGAAAGACTGACCCTCTGACAGTGCAGCACTCCCTCAGTACTGACTCTCTGACAGTGCAGCACTCCCTCAGTACTGACCCTCTGACAGTGCGGCACTCCCTCAGTACTGACCCTCTGACAGTGCAGCACTCCCTCAGTACTGACCCTCTGACAGTGCAGCACTCCCTCAGTACTGACTCTCTGACAGTGCGGCACTCCCTCAGTACTGACCCTCTGACAGTGCAGCACTCCCTCAGTACTGACCCTCTGACAGTGCAGCACTCCCTCAGTACTGACCCTCTGACAGTGCAGCACTCCCTCAGTACTGACCCTCTGACAGTGCAGCACACCCTCAGTACTGACCCTCTGACAGTGCAGCACTCCCTCAGTACTGACCCTCTGACAGTGCAGCACTCCCTCAGTACTGACCCTCTGACAGTGCAGCACTCCCTCAGTACTGACCCTCTGACAGTGCAGCACTCCCTCAGTACTGACCCTCTGACAGTGCGGCACTCCCTCAGTACTGACCCTCTGACAGTGCGGCACTCCCTCAGTACTGACCCTCTGATAGTGCAGCACTCACTCAGTACTGACCCTCTGACAGTGCAGCACTCCCTCAGTACTGACCCTCTGGCAGTGCGGCACTCTCTCAGTACTGACCCTCTGACAGTGCAGCACTCCCTCAGTACTGACCCTCTGACAGTGCGGCACTCCCTCAGGTCAGGTCCATTGATTGGTCTCGAAGCCACAACTGTCTGACTCAGGAGTGGGAGGGCTGGTAGCTGGTTTACAGGTAAATGGGGTGCTCTGGGATCCTGCTGTTCAGTGGTGCTCCATGCTCTCTCATGATGCACGCAAAATTGGTGAGATCACCCAATGTCACATCATCGCACAGAGTCACGTATCTTAAGATTTATTAATAATGTATTTCAGAAGGAATGATTGGATACAGAAATCCACTGTGTTCCTTCAGTGAGAGGGTTATCCCGAGTATCATATAATCCCTGACATCACACACATCTGTTTACCGAGTCTTCTATTTGATCCATACTGACGCACACATCCACCTCCACACACACACACACACACGTGCATCATGTGCTCATACAGGTTCACACATGCCCAGACACAGTCAAACACATGCCCACATATGCGCTTACGTACAGGTGTGCTTCCACACACAGAAAAGATGTTCATACACACATGCCCACAAACACGTGCGTCCACATACATATGCACCACTCACACTTGCGCCCACACACAGGCACTCAGACGCATGTGCACCCACACACAGGCAGTCACACACACGTGCACCCACACACAGGCAGTCACACACACAGGCAGTCACACACACGTGCGCCACACACAGGCAGTCACACACATGTGCGCCCACACAGGTACTCACACACATGTGCACCCACACACAGGCACTCACACACATGTGCACCCACACACAGGCACTCACACACATGTGCAGACACACAGAACACTACTTGTTGAGTTCGGAGCGTAGAAATAACTAAAACTGGTTTGTTGATTGAGTCAGCTCGGATAGTTTTGATCCTGTTATTTCCAGTCTCTCTCATCCAAAGCCAGGCCTGGGTGACCCGGATTTATCATCCAACCGGTCAAATACAATTTAAATGTTTGAATGTTTCAGGGTTAATCTTCCTCAAGAAAGGTAATTAACTCCACCCACACCAACTCTGTCCTCCGCTCGCACTGACCTCGACTACCTTAACCCTCGACCCCATCTACCTCGACCCCCGACCCCATCTACATCGACCCCCGACCCCATCTACATCGACCTCCGACCCCGTCTACCTCGACCCTCTTCATCCACCCAGCCTTCATACACCGAACCGAACTAACTATTCCCGATAAGGTGAGTTTTTTTGGCTGGGCTGATGGTTAACGGCAGCGACCCTGGAAGATGCAGCTGAACCTTCTTCCTCAACAAGTGATAATAGTTTGTTCAAGCAAATGAGTGCCTGATGGAATGGCAGCTCGGACTCACCACATTGCTGAGGGCCTGGAGACACACAGGTCAGACTGGGTAGACAATAGATATTGGGCAGCACGGTAGCATTGTGGACAGCACAATTGCTTCACAGCTCCAGGGTCCCAGGTTAGATTCCCAGCTGGGTCACTGTCTGTGCGGAGTCTGCACGTTCTCCCCGTGTGTGCGTGGGTTTCCTCCGGGTGCTCCGGTTTCCTCCCACAGTCCAAAGATGTGCAGGTTAGGTGGATTGGCCATGACAAATTGCCCTTAGTGTTGGTTGAGTGGGGTTACTGGGTTATGGGGATAGGGTGGTGTGGGCTTGGGTAGGGTGCTCTTTCCAAGAGCCGGTGCAGACTCGATGGGCCGAATGGCCCCCTTCTGCACTGTAAATTCTATCTATCTATCTATGAAATATTCTTCCCTCAAGCGTATTAGTAAACCAGGTTGGTGTCTAAAGCAGCTTCATTATCACTGGACTTTTTAAAACAGGTTCTAGACCGGCCATGGTGGCATTTGAATGCAATTCCTCTGGATTAGCCCAGGTCTTTGAACTATTGGTCCAGTAACATAGCCTACACTACCACCCTGACCTGCACATCATGACCTCCAGCCCTGACCTAGACACCATGACCTCTAGTCCCTGACCTTGACATCATCACCTCTAGTCCCTGACCTACGCACTATGACCTTCACACCATGATCTCTAAACCCTGACCTTCAGACCCTGGCCTTCACACCATGACCTTCAGACCTGAACCTACAGACCATGACCTTCAGACCATGACCAACAGACCCTGACCTTTACACCATGACCGACAGACCCTAACCTTCACACCATGACCTACAGATCCTGACCGTCACACCATGACCTATAGGCCCTGACCTACACACATGACCTATAGACCCTGACCTTCACACCATGCCCTGCACACCATTTCCTACACACCATTACCTACAGACCCTGACCGTCACACCATGACCTACGCACTATGACCTTCACACCATGATCTCTAAACCCTGACCTTCAGACCCTGACCTTCACACCATGACCGACACACCATGACCTTCAGACCTGGACCTACAGACCATGACCTTCAGACCATGACCAACAGACCCTGACCTTTACACCATGACCGACAGACCCTAACCTTCACACCATGACCTACATACCCTGACCGTCACACCATGACCTACAGATCCTGACCGTCACACCATGACCTATAGACCCTGACCTTCACACCATGACCTACACGCCATTTCCTACACACCATTACCTACACGCCATTTCCTACACACCATTACCCACAGAGCCTGACCGTCACACCATGACCTACACACCATGACCTTCACACCATGACCTTCATACCATGACCTACATACCCTGACCGTCACACCATGACCTACAGATCCTGACCTACACACCGTGACCTACAGATCCTGACCGTCACACCATGACCTATAGGCCCTGACCTACACACCATGACCTATAGACCCTGACCTTCACACCATTACCTACAGACCCTGACCATCACACCATGACCTATAGACCCTGACCATCACACCATGACCTACACACCATGACCTTCACACCATGACCTACACACCATGACCTATAGACCCTGACCGAAACACCCTGACCTACACACTATGACATACATACCATAACTTATAGATCCTGATCTACACACCACCACCCGCACTGTGATGAAAGTAGAAATTGCAGATGTATTATATTACAGGTATTTAGTGCTGCAAGGGTTAAAAGGCTGGGTCAGTGTGTGTGACTGCTGCTGTCCTGATTTAAAACAATCCTAGTTTGCAAGGTTGGGAGCCAGCGGTGCAAATAAACCATCGTAAAGAAGCTTGGGCTAATGAAATATTGTTTTGATTAAGGGGATTCCCTGTGGAGTTGATTAGAGTTCAGCTCAGTAAGGTGATGTTGTTGCTAGGTAGAGCTAAGGCATTTTGCAGAAAGCAGGTCAGTTCTGAGCTGACAGAAGCTGTGATCAGAAGTGAAACAGTTTGGCTCTCGCTGTAGTTTAGTTAAAATAGATTAACAGCCTTTAAAGCGGCGCAGATTTGTCTGAGGACAGGTGGAGCTGAAACAAGCTGAGAAGCAGCTCCTGAAGTCACACAGCCAGAGTTTCTGCATGGTTCTGGCACGAGTCAGATCTTTTATTTAAAGCAGTACCAAGAGATCTCTCTTTCTGAAAGAACATCTGTGTTAAGCATGTATTCCTCTGTGCCATTGGTATTTAAAGTGGATTGAGAACCAAGATGGTTTTGTTTCTTGTTGTTTAAGTGGGAATAAAGATAGCAGTTGAGGGTATTGTACTCAGGACTGTTGAGATGCCGCTCTTTAGATGAGATGTTGACGTGGGCATCGCTGGGTACAGCAATATTTATTGTACATCCCTAATTGCCCTTGAGATGCAGATGATGAAGCCAACGTCCTGAACTGCGAAACAAACAAATATAAAAAAATAGGTGCAGAGATACACCTTCCAGCCCGTTGTGCTCACCCTGCCTTCCAATCCAATTGTGCCTGATCTTCCAGATCAACTCACTAACCCACCCCATCAACAGAGTCCCACCCTGCCCGGGAACTATTCAACTCACCCGTGGTCGTTACGGGGGTTTCCCGTCTGCCCTCTCATCGGATGACATAAATCCCGCAAGCACCGTTTCCCCTCTGGTGTCCCGGGCCGAACCCCTCGACCAACAAAATAGATTGTCTGACCACGATCACCTCGCTGCCTGCGGGATCTTGCTGTGCACAAATTAACGGCCGCGTTTCCGCGGCACCGCAAAGCCTGCATCATCTGGGCAAGTCGCTGACGTTCAACAACCGACCTGTGGACCGTGAAGAGTGCCCACGGGCCTGTTGAAAGTGCGAACATTTAACCAAAATTTAGCAACGGCTTTCAAAAAATAAAAATAAAAAGTTGGAAAAGCTGAAAGCAAATCGGTCTGAGTGGGTTTTAAATAAATCCCTTGACCGTTGTGCGACTGGTTTGAGGAATTAGAGATGGGCTGGCACTCGCATCGCCCGAGTGAACACAGGAAATGAATAAAAATAAGGGCGAGCGTGATTCCAGTCTGGGCACTGACACGGGGAGTTAGTGGAACATTGTTCTGGCTGTGTGCGATCGTCACACTGCTGCTGATATGGAGGTGGCCAGCTGAGACGCCAGTCATTCTGGAGGGTATTAATAGTTGTGCAGCTATGTGCTCTAAATGTGAGGTTTTCTAATCTAACACAGAGTCAGGTGGGTCCTGCATTAACGGGGGGGGGGGGGGGGGGGGGGGTGTCGGAGGTTACAGGGACAACGCAAGAGAATGCGGATGAGAAAGATATCAGCCACGATCGAAAGGTGGATCAGACGCGATGGGCCGAATGGCCAAATCTGTTCCTTTGCCTCATGGAATGCGTGAGGTGCGAATTCAAAATAGCAACCTGTCCCCATGGTGTCCCCGAGAACTCCCTAAAACATCAATTCATTATTTATAGATTAGGTCCAAAGAGTGTATTAAACAAGAGTGCAATAGCATTGAGTCAGTGTATAACACTGGGGTACAGTACTGGTGGGGATGGGTCTGTCACTGTATAACATTGGGGTACAGTACTGGTGGGGACGGGTCTGTCGCTGTATAACACTGGGGTACAGTACTGGTGGGGACGGGTCTGTCACTGTATAACACTGCGGTACAGTGCTGGTGGGGACGGGTCTGTCACTGTATAACACTGGGGTACAGTGCTGGTGGGGACGGGTCTGTCACTGTATAACACTGGGGTACAGCACTGGTGGGGACGGGTCTGTCACTGTGTAACATTGGGGTACAGTACTGGTGGGGATGGGTCTGTCACTGTATAACCCTGGGGTACAGTACTGGCGGGGACGGGTCTGTTACTGTATAACACTGGGGTACAGTACTGGTGGGGACGGGTCTGTCGCTGTATAACACTGGGGTACAGTACTGGTGGGGATGGGTCTGTCACTGTGTAACACTGGGGTACAGTACTGGTGGGGACGGGTCTGACACTGTATAACGCTGGGGTACAGTACTGGTGGGGATGGGTCTGTCACTGTATAACACTGGGGTACAGTACTGGTGGGGATGGGTCTGTCACTGTATAACACTGGGGTACAGTACTGGTGGGGACGGGTCTGTCGGTATAACACTGGGGTACAGTACTGGTGGGGATGGGTCTGTCACTGTGTAACACTGGGGTACAGTACTGGTGGGGACGGGTCTGACACTGTATAACGCTGGGGTACAGTACTGGTGGGGACGGGTCTGTCACTGCATAACACTGGGGTACAGTACTGGTGGGGACGCGTCTGTCACTGCATAACACTGGGGTACAGAACTGGTGGGGACATGTCTGTCACTGTATAACACTGGGGCACAGTACTGGTGGGGATGGGTCTGTCACTGTATAACACTGGGGTACAGTACTGGTGGGGACGGGTCTGTCACTGTATAACACTGGGGTACAGAACTGGTGGGGATGGGTCTGTCACTGCATAACAGTGGGGTACAGTACTGGTGGGGACATGTCTGTCACTGTATAACACTGGGGTACAGTACTGGTGGGGATGGGTCTGTCACTGTATAACACTGGGGTACAGTACTGGTGGGGACTGGTCTGTCACTGTGTAACACTGGGGTACAGTACTGGTGGGGATGGGTCTGTCACTGTATAACACTGGGGTACAGTACTGGAGGGGATGGGTCTGTCAATGTATTTACACTGGGGTACAGTACTGGTGGGGACGGGTCTGTCACTGTATAACACTGGGGTACAGTACTGGTGGGGACGGGTCTGTCGCTGTATAACACTGGGGTACAGTACTGGTGGGGACGGGTCTGTCACTGTATAACACTGGGCTACAGTACTGGTGGGGACGGGTCTGTCGCTGTATAACACTGGGGTACAGTACTGGTGGGGACGGGTCTGTCACTGTATAACACTGGGCTACAGTACTGGTGGGGACAGGTCTGTCACTGTATAACACTGGGGTACAGTACTGGTGGGGACGGGTCTGTCGCTGTATAACACTGGGGTACAGTACTGGTGGGGACAGGTCTGTCGCAGTATAACACTGGGGTACAGTACTGGTGGGGACGGGTCTGTCACTGTATAACACTGGGCTACAGTACTGGTGGGGACAGGTCTGTCACTGTATAACACTGGGGTACAGTACTGGTGGGGACGGGTCTGTCACTGTATAACACTGGGCTACAGTACTGGTGGGGACAGGTCTGTCACTGTATAACACTGGGGTACAGTACTGGTGGGGACGGGTCTGTCACTGTATAACACTGGGCTACAGTACTGGTGGGGACGGGTCTGTCACTGTATAACACTGGGCTACAGTACTGGTGGGGACGGGTCTGTCACTGTATAACACAGGGCTACAGTACTGGTGGGGACGGGTCCGTCACTGTATAACACTGGGGTACAGTACTGGTGGGGACGGGTCTGTCACTGTATAACACTGGGGTACAGTGCTGGTGGGGACGGGTCTGTCACTGTATAACACTGGGGTACAGTACTGGTGGGGACAATTCTGTCAGCGAATAACACTGGGGAACAGTACTGCTGGGGATGGGTCTGTCACTGTATAACACTGGGGTACAGTACTGGTGGGGACAGGTCTGTCACTGTATAACACTGGGGTACAGTACTGGTGGGGATGGGACTGTCACTGTATAACTCAGGGGTACAGCACTGGTGGGGACGGGTCTGTCGCTGTATAACACTGGGGTACAGTACTAGTGGGGACGGGTCTGTCACTGTATAACACTGGGGTACAGTACTGGTAGCGACGGGTCTGTCACTGGATAATACTGGGGTACAGTACTGGTGGAGACAGGTCTGTCACTGTATAACACTGGGGTACAGTACTGGTGGAGACGGTTCTGTCACTGTATAGCACTGGGGTACAGTACTGGTGGGGACGGGTCTGTCACTGTATAACACAGGGGTACAGTACTGGTGCGGACGGGTCTGTCCCTGTATAAGACTGGGGTACAGTACTGGTGGGGACGGGTCTGTCACTGTATAAGACTGGGGTACAGTACTGGTGGGAACGGGTCTGTCACTGCATAACACTGGGGTACAGTACTGGTGGGGATGGGTCTGTCACTGTATGACACTGGGGTACAGTACTAGTGGGGATGGGTCTGTCACTGTATAACACTGGGGTACAGTACTGGTGGGGACGCGTCTGTCACTGTATAACACTGGGGTACAGTACTGGTGGGGATGGGTCTGTCACTGTATAACACTGGGGTACAGTACTGGTGGGGACGCGTCTGTTACTGTATAACACTGGGGTACAGTACTGGTGGGGACGCGTCTGTCACTGTATAACACTGGGGTACAGTACTGGTGGGGACGGGTCTGTCGCTGTATAACATTGGGGTACAGTACTGGTGGGGACGCGTCTGTCACTGTATAACACTGGGGTACAGTACTGGTGGGGACAGGTCTGTCACTGTATACCACTGGGGTACAGTACAGGTGGGGACGGGTCTGTCACTGTATAACACTGGGGTACAGTACTGGTGGGGATGGGTCTGTCACTGTATACCACTGGGGTACAGTACTGGTGGGGATGGGTCTGTCACTGTACAACACTGGGGTGCAGTACTGGTGGGGTAGGGTCTGTCACTGTATAACACTGGGGTACAGAACTGGTGGGGACGGGTCTGTCACTGTATAATACTGGGGTACAGTACTGGTGGGGTAGGGTCTGTCACTGTATAACACTGGGGTACAGTACTGGTGGGGATGGGTCTGTCACTGTACAACACTGGGGTACAGTACTGGTGGGGTAGGGTCTGTCACTGTATAACACTGGGGTACAATACTGGTGGGGACGGGTCTGTCACTGAATAACACTGGGGTACAGTACTGGTGGGGGTGGGTCTGTCACTGTATAACACGGGGTACAGTACTGGTGGGGACGGGTCTGTCACTGTATAACACTGGGGTACAGTACTGGTGGAGACAGGTCTGTCACTGTATAACACTGGGGTACAGTACTGGTGGGGAAGGGTCTGTCGCTGTATAACACTGGGGTACAGTACTGGTGGGGACGGATCTGTCACTGTATAACACTGGGGTACAGAATTGGTGGGGACGGGTCTGTCACTGTATACCACTGGGGTACAGAGCTGGTGGGGACGGGTCTGTCACTGTATAACACTGGGGTACAGAGCTGGTGGGGACGGGTCTGTCACTGTATAACACTGGGGTACACTACTGGGGGGGAGGGGTCTGTCACTGTATAACACTGGGATACAGTACTGGTGTGGACGCGTCTGTCACTGTATAACACTGGGGTACAGTACTGGTGGGGACGGGTCTGTCACTGTATAACACTGGGGTACAGTACTGGGGGGGAGGGGTCTGTCACTGTATAACACTGGGGTACAGAGCTGGTGGGGACGGGTCTGTCACTGTATAACACTGGGGTACAGTACTGGGGGGGAGGGGTCTGTCACTGTACAACACTGGGGCACAGTACTGGTGGGGAAAGGTCTGTCACTGTATAACACTGCAGTGCAGTACTGGTGGGGACGGGTCTGTCACTGTATAACACTGGGGTACAGTACTGGTGGGGACGGGTCTGTCACTGTATAACACTGGGGTACAGTACAGGTGGGGAAAGGTCTGTCACTGTATAACACTGGGGTACAGTACTGGTGGGGACGGGTTTGTCACTGTATAACACTGGGGTACAGTACTGGTGGGGACGGGTCTGTCACTGTATAACACTGGGGTACAGTACAGGTGGGGAAAGGTCTGTCACTGTATAACACTGGGGTACAGTACTGGTGGGGACGGGTCTGTCACTGTATAACACTGCAGTGCAGTACTGGTGGGGACGGGTCTGTCACTGTATAACACTGGGGTACAGTACTGGTGAGGACGGGTCTGTCACTGTATAACACTGGGGTACAGTACTGGTGGGGACGTGTCTGTCACTGTGTAACACTGGGGTACAGTACTGGTGGGGACGGATCTGTCACTGTATAATACTGGGGTACAGTACTGGTGGGGACGCGCCTGTCACTGTATAACACTGGGGTACAGTACTGGTGGGGATGGGTCTGTCACTGTATAACACTGGGGTACAGTACTGGTGGGGACGGATCTGTCACTGTATAACACTGGGGTACAGTACTGGTGGGGACGGATCTGTCACTGTATAATACTGGGGTACAGTACTGGTGGGGACGCGTCTGTCACTGTATAACACTGGGGTACAGTACTGGTGGGGACAGATCTGTCACTGTATAACACTGGGGTACAGTACTGGTGGGGACGTGTCTGTCACTGTATAACACTGGGGTACAGTACTGGTGGGGACGTGTCTGTCACTGTGTAACACTGGGGTACAGTACTGGTGGGGACGCGCCTGTCACTGTATAACACTGGGGTACAGTACTGGTGGGGACGGATCTGTCACTAACACTGGGGTACAGTACTGGTGGGGACGCGTCTGTCACTGTATAACACTGGGGTACAGTACTGGTGGGGACAGATCTGTCACTGTATAACACTGGGGTACAGTGCTGGTGGGGACGGATCTGTCACTGTATAAGACTGGGGTACAGTACTGGTGGGGACGGGTCTGTCACTGTATAACACTGGGGGACAGTACTGGTGGGGATGGGTCTGTCACTGTAAAACACTGGGGTACAGTACTGGTGAGGACGGATCTGTCACTGTATAAGACTGGGGTACAGTACTGGTGGGGACGGGTCTGTTACTGTATAACACTGGGGTACAGTACTGGTGGGGACGGGTCTGTCACTGTATAATACTGGGGTACAGAACTGGTGGGGACGGGTCTGTCACTGTATAACACTGGGGGACAGTACTGGTGGGGTAGGGTCTGTCACTGTATAACACTGGGGTGAGGATGGGTCTGTCACTGTATAACACTGGGGTACAGAACTGGTGGGGATGGGTCTGTCACTGTATAACACTGGGGTACAGTACTGGTGGGGACGGGTCTGTCACTGTATAACACTGGGGTACAGCAATGGTGGGGATGGGCCTGTCACTGTACAACACTGGGGAACAGTACTGGTGGGAACGGGTCTGTCACTGTATAACACTGGGGTACAGTACTGGTGGGGACGCGTCTGTCACTGTATAACACTGGGGTACAGGACTGGTGGGGATGGATCTGTCACTGTATAACACTGGGGTACAGTACTAGTGGGGACTGGTCTGACACTGTATAACACTGGGGTACAGTACTGGTGGGGACGGGTCTGTCACTGTATAACACTGGGGTACAGTACTGGTGGGGACGGGTCTGTCACTGTGTAACACTGGGATACAGTACTGGTGAGGATGGATCTGTCACTGTATAACACTGCGGTGCAGTACTGGTGGGGACGCGTCTGTCACTGTATAACACTGGGGTACAGTACTGGTGGGGACGGGTCTGTCACTGTGTAACACTGGGGTACAGTACTGGTGAGGATGGATCTGTCACTGTATAACACTGGGGTACAGTACTGCTGGGGATGGGTCTGTCACTGTAAAACACTGGGGTACAGTACTGGTGGGGACGCGTCTGTCACTGTATAACACTGGGGTACAGTACTGCTGGGGATGGGTCTGTCACTAACACTGGGGTACAGTACTGGTGGGGACGGGTCTGTCACTGTATAACACTGGGGTACAGTACTGGTGGGGACAGATCTGTCACTGTATAACACTGGGGTACAGTGCTGGTGGGGACGGGTCTGTCACTGTATAACACTGGGGTACAGTACTGGTGGGGACGGGTCTGTTACTGTATAACACTGGGGTACAGTACTGGTGGGGACGGGTCTGTCACTGTATAACACTGGGGTACAGTACTGGTGGGGACGGGTCTGTCACTGTATAACCATGGGGTACAGTACTGGTGGGGACGGGTCTGTCACTGTATAACACTGGGGTACAGTACTGGTGGGGACGGGTCTGTCACTGTATAACACTGGGGTACAGTACTTGTGGGGAGGGGTCTGTCACTGAAAAACAAGGAGGTACAGTACTGCTGGGGATGGGTCTGTCACTGTAAAACACTGGGTTACAGTACTGGTGAGGACGGATCTGTCACTGTATAATACTGGGGTACAGAACTGGTGGGGACGGGTCTGTCACTGTATAACACTGGGGGACAGTACTGGTGGGGATGGGTCTGTCACTGTAAAACACTGGGGTACAGTACTGGTGAGGACGGATCTGTCACTGTATAACACTGGGGTACAGTACTGGTGGGGACGGGTCTGTCACTGTGTAACACTGGGGTACAGTACTGGTGGGGACAGGTCTGTCACTGTATAACACTGGGGGACAGTACTGGTGGGGATGGGTCTGTCACTGTAAAACACTGGGGTACAGTACTGGTGAGGACGGATCTGTCACTGTATAAGACTGGGGTACAGTACTGGTGGGGACGGGTCTGTTACTGTATCACACTGGGGTACAGTACTGGTGGGGACGGGTCTGTCACTGTATAATACTGGGGTACAGAACTGGTGGGGACGGGTCTGTCACTGTATAACACTGGGGTACAGTACTGGTGGGGACGGGTCTGTCACTGTATAATACTGGGTTACAGAACTGGTGGGGACGGGTCTGTCACTGTATAACACTGGGGGACAGTACTGGTGGGGTAGGGTCTGTCACTGTATAACACTGGGGTGAGGATGGGTCTGTCACTGTATAACACTGGGGTACAGTACTGGTGAGGATGGGTCTGTCACTGTATAACACTGGGGTCCAGTACTGGTGGGGACGCGTCTGTCACTGTATAACACTGGGGTACAGTACTGGTGGGGACAGGTCTGTCACTGTATAACACAGGGGTACAGTACTGGTGGAGACAGGTCTGTCACTGTATAACACTGGGGTACAGTACTGGTGGGGACGGGTCTGTCACTGTATAACACTGGGGTACAGTACTAGTGGGGATGGGTCTGTCACTGTATAACACTGGGGTACAGTACTGGTGGGGACGTGTCTGTCACTGTGTAACACTGGGGTACAGTACTGGTGGGGATGGATCTGTCACTAACACTGGGGTACAGTACTGGTGGGGACGCGTCTGTCACTGTATAACACTGGGGTACAGTGCTGGTGGGGACGCGTCTGTCACTGTATAACACTGGGGTACAGCACTGGTGGGGACGGGTCTGTCACTGTATAACACTGGGGTACAGTACTGGTGGGGATGGGTCTATCACTTTATAATACTGGGGTAGTATACTGGTAGGGACAGGTCTGTCACTGCATAACACTGGGGTACAGTACTGGTGGGGACGCGTCTGTCACTGTATAACATTGGGGTACAGTACTGGTGGGGACGGGTCTGTTACTGTATAACACTGGGGTACAGTACTGGTGGGGACGGGTCTGTCACTGTATAACACTGGGGTACAGTACTGGTGGGGACGGGTCTGTCACTGTATAACCATGGGGTACAGTACTGGTGGGGACGGGTCTGTCACTGTATAACACTGGGGTACAGTACTGGTGGGGACGGGTCTGTCACTGTATAACACTGGGGTACAGTACTTGTGGGGAGGGGTCTGTCACTGAAAAACAAGGAGGTACAGTACTGCTGGGGATGGGTCTGTCACTGTAAAACACTGGGTTACAGTACTGGTGAGGACGGATCTGTCACTGTATAATACTGGGGTACAGAACTGGTGGGGACGGGTCTGTCACTGTATAACACTGGGGGACAGTACTGGTGGGGATGGGTCTGTCACTGTAAAACACTGGGGTACAGTACTGGTGAGGACGGATCTGTCACTGTATAACACTGGGGTACAGTACTGGTGGGGACGGGTCTGTCACTGTGTAACACTGGGGTACAGTACTGGTGGGGACAGGTCTGTCACTGTATAACACTGGGGGACAGTACTGGTGGGGATGGGTCTGTCACTGTAAAACACTGGGGTACAGTACTGGTGAGGACGGATCTGTCACTGTATAAGACTGGGGTACAGTACTGGTGGGGACGGGTCTGTTACTGTATCACACTGGGGTACAGTACTGGTGGGGACGGGTCTGTCACTGTATAATACTGGGGTACAGAACTGGTGGGGACGGGTCTGTCACTGTATAACACTGGGGTACAGTACTGGTGGGGACGGGTCTGTCACTGTATAATACTGGGTTACAGAACTGGTGGGGACGGGTCTGTCACTGTATAACACTGGGGGACAGTACTGGTGGGGTAGGGTCTGTCACTGTATAACACTGGGGTGAGGATGGGTCTGTCACTGTATAACACTGGGGTACAGTACTGGTGAGGATGGGTCTGTCACTGTATAACACTGGGGTCCAGTACTGGTGGGGACGCGTCTGTCACTGTATAACACTGGGGTACAGTACTGGTGGGGACAGGTCTGTCACTGTATAACACAGGGGTACAGTACTGGTGGAGACAGGTCTGTCACTGTATAACACTGGGGTACAGTACTGGTGGGGACGGGTCTGTCACTGTATAACACTGGGGTACAGTACTAGTGGGGATGGGTCTGTCACTGTATAACACTGGGGTACAGTACTGGTGGGGACGTGTCTGTCACTGTGTAACACTGGGGTACAGTACTGGTGGGGATGGATCTGTCACTAACACTGGGGTACAGTACTGGTGGGGACGCGTCTGTCACTGTATAACACTGGGGTACAGTGCTGGTGGGGACGCGTCTGTCACTGTATAACACTGGGGTACAGCACTGGTGGGGACGGGTCTGTCACTGTATAACACTGGGGTACAGTACTGGTGGGGATGGGTCTATCACTTTATAATACTGGGGTAGTATACTGGTAGGGACAGGTCTGTCACTGCATAACACTGGGGTACAGTACTGGTGGGGACGCGTCTGTCACTGTATAACATTGGGGTACAGTACTGGTGGGGACGGGTCTGTCACTGTACAACACTGGGGTACAGTACTGGTGGGGACGGTCTGTCACTGTATAACACAGGGGTACAGTACTGGTGGGGACGGGTCTGTCACTGTATAACACTGGGGTACAGTACTAGTGGGGATGGGTCTGTCACTGAATAACACTGGGGTACAGTACTGGTGGGGACGTGACTGTCACTGTGTAACACTGGGGTACAGTACTGGTGGGGATGGATCTGTCACTAACACTGGGGTACAGTACTGGTGGGGACGAGTCTGTCACTGTATAACACTGGGGTACAGTGCTGGTGGGGACGCGTCTGTCACTGTATAACACTGGGGTACAGTACTGGTGGGGACGGGTCTGTCACTGTATAACACTGGGGTACAGTACTGGTGGGGATGGGTCTATCACTTTATAATACTGGGGTAGTATACTGGTAGGGACAGGTCTGTCACTGTATAACACTGGGGTACAGTACTGGTGGGGACGCGTCTGTCACTGTATAACATTGGGGTACAGTACTGGTGGGGACGGGTCTGTCACTGTACAACACTGGGGTACAGTACTGGTGGGGACGGGTCTGTCACTGTATAACACTGGGGTACAGTACTGGTGGGGATGGATCTGTCAGCGAATAACACTGGGGCACAGTACTGGTGGGGATGGATCTGTCACTGTATAACACGGGGTACAGTACTGGTGGGGACGGTTCTGTCACTGTATAACACGGGGTACAGTACTGGTGGGGACGGGTCTGTCACTGTATAACACTGGGGTACAGTACTATTGGGGATGGGTCGGTCACTGTATAACACTGGGGTACAGTACTGGTGGGGACGGGTCTGTCACTGTATAACACTGGGGTACAGTACTGGTGGGGACGGGTCCGTCACTGTATAACACTGGGGTACAGTACTGGTGGGGATGGGTCTGTCACTGTATAACACTGGGGTACAGTACTGGTGGGGACTAGTCTGTCACTGTATAACACTGGGGTACAGTACTGGTGGGGACGGGTCTGTCACTGTATAACACTGGGGGATAGTACTGGTGGGGACGGGTCTGTCACTGTATAACACTGGGGTACAGTACTGGTGGGGATGGGTCTGTCACTGTATAACACTGGGGTACAGTACTGGTGGGGACGGGTCTGTCACTGTATAACACTGGGGTACAGTACTGGTGGGGATGGGTCTGTCGCTGTATAACACTGGGGTATAGTACTGTTGGGGACGGATCTGTCAGCGAATAACACTGGGGCACAGTACTGCTGGGGATGGGTCTGTCACTGTATAACACTGGGGTACAGTACTGGTGGGGACGGGTCTGTCACTGTATAACACGGGGTACAGTACTGGTGGGGATGGGTCTGTCACTGTATAACACTGGGGTACAGTACTGGTGGGGACGGGTCTGTCACTGTATAACACGGGGTACAGTACTGGTGGGGACGGGTCTGTCACTGTATAACACTGGGGTACAGTACTGGTGGGGATGGGTCTGTCACTGTATAACACTGGGGTACAGTGCTTGTGGGGACGGGTCTGTCACTGTATAACACTGGGGTACAGTACTGGTGGGGACGGATCTGTCAGCGAATAACACTGGGGCACAGTACTGGTGGGGACGGGTGTGTCACTGTGTAACACTGGGGTACAGTACTGGTGGGGACGGGTCTGTCACTGTATAATACTGGGGTACAGTACTGGTGGGGACGGGTCTGTCACTGTATAACTCAGGGGTACAGTACTGGTGGAGACAGGTCTGTCACTGTACAACACTGGGGTACAGTACTGGTGGAGACGGGTCTGTCACTGTATAACACTGGGGTACAGAGCTGGTGGGGACGGGTCTGTCACTGTATAACACTGGGGTACAGTACTGGTGGGGACGGGTCTGTCACTGCATATCACTCGGGCACAGTACAGGTGGAGACGGTTCTGTCACTGTATAGCACTGGGGTACAGTACTGGTGGGGACGGGTCTGTCACTGTATATCACTGGGGTACAGTACAGGTGGGGACGGGACTGTAACTGTACAACACTGGGGTACAGTACTGGTGGGGACGGGTCTGTTACTGTATAACACTGGGGTCCAGTACTGGTGGGGACGGATCTGTCACTGTATAACACTGGGGCACAGTAATGTTGGGGATGGGTCTGTCACTGTATAACACTGGGGTACAGTACTGGTGGGGACGGGTCTGTTACTGTATAACACTGGGGTCCAGTACTGGTGGGGACGGGTCTGTCACTGTATAACACTGGGGTACAGTACTGGTGGGGACGGGTCTGTCACTGTATAACACTGGGGTACAGTACTGGTGGGGACGGGTCTGTCACTGTATAACCCTGGGGTACAGTACTGGTGGGGACGGGTCTGTCACTGTATAACACTGGGGTACAGTACTGGTGGGTACGTGTCTGTTACTGTATAACACTGGGATACAGTACTGGTGGGGACGGGTCTGTCACTGTATAACACTGGGGCACAGTACTGGTGCGGACGGGTCTGTCACTGTATAACACTGGGGTACAGTACTGGTGGGGGTGGGTCTGTCACTGTATAACACTGGGGTACAGTACTGGTGGGGACGGGTCTGTCACGGAATAACTCTGGGGTACAGTACTGGTGGGGACAGGTCTGTCACTCTGTAACACTGGGATACAGTACTGGTGAGGATGGATCTGTCACTGTATAACACTGCGGTGCAGTACTGGTGGGGACGCGTCTGTCACTGTATAACACTGGGGTACAGTACTGGTGGGGACGGGTCTGTCACTGTGTAACACTGGGGTACAGTACTGGTGAGGATGGATCTGTCACTGTATAACACTGGGGTACAGTACTGCTGGGGATGGGTCTGTCACTGTAAAACACTGGGGTACAGTACTGGTGGGGACGCGTCTGTCACTGTATAACACTGGGGTACAGTACTGCTGGGGATGGGTCTGTCACTAACACTGGGGTACAGTACTGGTGGGGACGGGTCTGTCACTGTATAACACTGGGGTACAGTACTGGTGGGGACAGATCTGTCACTGTATAACACTGGGGTACAGTGCTGGTGGGGACGGGTCTGTCACTGTATAACACTGGGGTACAGTACTGGTGGGGACGGGTCTGTTACTGTATAACACTGGGGTACAGTACTGGTGGGGACGGGTCTGTCACTGTATAACACTGGGGTACAGTACTGGTGGGGACGGGTCTGTCACTGTATAACCATGGGGTACAGTACTGGTGGGGACGGGTCTGTCACTGTATAACACTGGGGTACAGTACTGGTGGGGACGGGTCTGTCACTGTATAACACTGGGGTACAGTACTTGTGGGGAGGGGTCTGTCACTGAAAAACAAGGAGGTACAGTACTGCTGGGGATGGGTCTGTCACTGTAAAACACTGGGTTACAGTACTGGTGAGGACGGATCTGTCACTGTATAATACTGGGGTACAGAACTGGTGGGGACGGGTCTGTCACTGTATAACACTGGGGGACAGTACTGGTGGGGATGGGTCTGTCACTGTAAAACACTGGGGTACAGTACTGGTGAGGACGGATCTGTCACTGTATAACACTGGGGTACAGTACTGGTGGGGACGGGTCTGTCACTGTGTAACACTGGGGTACAGTACTGGTGGGGACAGGTCTGTCACTGTATAACACTGGGGGACAGTACTGGTGGGGATGGGTCTGTCACTGTAAAACACTGGGGTACAGTACTGGTGAGGACGGATCTGTCACTGTATAAGACTGGGGTACAGTACTGGTGGGGACGGGTCTGTTACTGTATCACACTGGGGTACAGTACTGGTGGGGACGGGTCTGTCACTGTATAATACTGGGGTACAGAACTGGTGGGGACGGGTCTGTCACTGTATAACACTGGGGTACAGTACTGGTGGGGACGGGTCTGTCACTGTATAATACTGGGTTACAGAACTGGTGGGGACGGGTCTGTCACTGTATAACACTGGGGGACAGTACTGGTGGGGTAGGGTCTGTCACTGTATAACACTGGGGTGAGGATGGGTCTGTCACTGTATAACACTGGGGTACAGTACTGGTGAGGATGGGTCTGTCACTGTATAACACTGGGGTCCAGTACTGGTGGGGACGCGTCTGTCACTGTATAACACTGGGGTACAGTACTGGTGGGGACAGGTCTGTCACTGTATAACACAGGGGTACAGTACTGGTGGAGACAGGTCTGTCACTGTATAACACTGGGGTACAGTACTGGTGGGGACGGGTCTGTCACTGTATAACACTGGGGTACAGTACTAGTGGGGATGGGTCTGTCACTGTATAACACTGGGGTACAGTACTGGTGGGGACGTGTCTGTCACTGTGTAACACTGGGGTACAGTACTGGTGGGGATGGATCTGTCACTAACACTGGGGTACAGTACTGGTGGGGACGCGTCTGTCACTGTATAACACTGGGGTACAGTGCTGGTGGGGACGCGTCTGTCACTGTATAACACTGGGGTACAGCACTGGTGGGGACGGGTCTGTCACTGTATAACACTGGGGTACAGTACTGGTGGGGATGGGTCTATCACTTTATAATACTGGGGTAGTATACTGGTAGGGACAGGTCTGTCACTGCATAACACTGGGGTACAGTACTGGTGGGGACGCGTCTGTCACTGTATAACATTGGGGTACAGTACTGGTGGGGACGGGTCTGTTACTGTATAACACTGGGGTACAGTACTGGTGGGGACGGGTCTGTCACTGTATAACACTGGGGTACAGTACTGGTGGGGACGGGTCTGTCACTGTATAACCATGGGGTACAGTACTGGTGGGGACGGGTCTGTCACTGTATAACACTGGGGTACAGTACTGGTGGGGACGGGTCTGTCACTGTATAACACTGGGGTACAGTACTTGTGGGGAGGGGTCTGTCACTGAAAAACAAGGAGGTACAGTACTGCTGGGGATGGGTCTGTCACTGTAAAACACTGGGTTACAGTACTGGTGAGGACGGATCTGTCACTGTATAATACTGGGGTACAGAACTGGTGGGGACGGGTCTGTCACTGTATAACACTGGGGGACAGTACTGGTGGGGATGGGTCTGTCACTGTAAAACACTGGGGTACAGTACTGGTGAGGACGGATCTGTCACTGTATAACACTGGGGTACAGTACTGGTGGGGACGGGTCTGTCACTGTGTAACACTGGGGTACAGTACTGGTGGGGACAGGTCTGTCACTGTATAACACTGGGGGACAGTACTGGTGGGGATGGGTCTGTCACTGTAAAACACTGGGGTACAGTACTGGTGAGGACGGATCTGTCACTGTATAAGACTGGGGTACAGTACTGGTGGGGACGGGTCTGTTACTGTATCACACTGGGGTACAGTACTGGTGGGGACGGGTCTGTCACTGTATAATACTGGGGTACAGAACTGGTGGGGACGGGTCTGTCACTGTATAACACTGGGGTACAGTACTGGTGGGGACGGGTCTGTCACTGTATAATACTGGGTTACAGAACTGGTGGGGACGGGTCTGTCACTGTATAACACTGGGGGACAGTACTGGTGGGGTAGGGTCTGTCACTGTATAACACTGGGGTGAGGATGGGTCTGTCACTGTATAACACTGGGGTACAGTACTGGTGAGGATGGGTCTGTCACTGTATAACACTGGGGTCCAGTACTGGTGGGGACGCGTCTGTCACTGTATAACACTGGGGTACAGTACTGGTGGGGACAGGTCTGTCACTGTATAACACAGGGGTACAGTACTGGTGGAGACAGGTCTGTCACTGTATAACACTGGGGTACAGTACTGGTGGGGACGGGTCTGTCACTGTATAACACTGGGGTACAGTACTAGTGGGGATGGGTCTGTCACTGTATAACACTGGGGTACAGTACTGGTGGGGACGTGTCTGTCACTGTGTAACACTGGGGTACAGTACTGGTGGGGATGGATCTGTCACTAACACTGGGGTACAGTACTGGTGGGGACGCGTCTGTCACTGTATAACACTGGGGTACAGTGCTGGTGGGGACGCGTCTGTCACTGTATAACACTGGGGTACAGCACTGGTGGGGACGGGTCTGTCACTGTATAACACTGGGGTACAGTACTGGTGGGGATGGGTCTATCACTTTATAATACTGGGGTAGTATACTGGTAGGGACAGGTCTGTCACTGCATAACACTGGGGTACAGTACTGGTGGGGACGCGTCTGTCACTGTATAACATTGGGGTACAGTACTGGTGGGGACGGGTCTGTCACTGTACAACACTGGGGTACAGTACTGGTGGGGACGGTCTGTCACTGTATAACACAGGGGTACAGTACTGGTGGGGACGGGTCTGTCACTGTATAACACTGGGGTACAGTACTAGTGGGGATGGGTCTGTCACTGAATAACACTGGGGTACAGTACTGGTGGGGACGTGACTGTCACTGTGTAACACTGGGGTACAGTACTGGTGGGGATGGATCTGTCACTAACACTGGGGTACAGTACTGGTGGGGACGAGTCTGTCACTGTATAACACTGGGGTACAGTGCTGGTGGGGACGCGTCTGTCACTGTATAACACTGGGGTACAGTACTGGTGGGGACGGGTCTGTCACTGTATAACACTGGGGTACAGTACTGGTGGGGATGGGTCTATCACTTTATAATACTGGGGTAGTATACTGGTAGGGACAGGTCTGTCACTGTATAACACTGGGGTACAGTACTGGTGGGGACGCGTCTGTCACTGTATAACATTGGGGTACAGTACTGGTGGGGACGGGTCTGTCACTGTACAACACTGGGGTACAGTACTGGTGGGGACGGGTCTGTCACTGTATAACACTGGGGTACAGTACTGGTGGGGATGGATCTGTCAGCGAATAACACTGGGGCACAGTACTGGTGGGGATGGATCTGTCACTGTATAACACGGGGTACAGTACTGGTGGGGACGGTTCTGTCACTGTATAACACGGGGTACAGTACTGGTGGGGACGGGTCTGTCACTGTATAACACTGGGGTACAGTACTATTGGGGATGGGTCGGTCACTGTATAACACTGGGGTACAGTACTGGTGGGGACGGGTCTGTCACTGTATAACACTGGGGTACAGTACTGGTGGGGACGGGTCCGTCACTGTATAACACTGGGGTACAGTACTGGTGGGGATGGGTCTGTCACTGTATAACACTGGGGTACAGTACTGGTGGGGACTAGTCTGTCACTGTATAACACTGGGGTACAGTACTGGTGGGGACGGGTCTGTCACTGTATAACACTGGGGGATAGTACTGGTGGGGACGGGTCTGTCACTGTATAACACTGGGGTACAGTACTGGTGGGGATGGGTCTGTCACTGTATAACACTGGGGTACAGTACTGGTGGGGACGGGTCTGTCACTGTATAACACTGGGGTACAGTACTGGTGGGGATGGGTCTGTCGCTGTATAACACTGGGGTATAGTACTGTTGGGGACGGATCTGTCAGCGAATAACACTGGGGCACAGTACTGCTGGGGATGGGTCTGTCACTGTATAACACTGGGGTACAGTACTGGTGGGGACGGGTCTGTCACTGTATAACACGGGGTACAGTACTGGTGGGGATGGGTCTGTCACTGTATAACACTGGGGTACAGTACTGGTGGGGACGGGTCTGTCACTGTATAACACGGGGTACAGTACTGGTGGGGACGGGTCTGTCACTGTATAACACTGGGGTACAGTACTGGTGGGGATGGGTCTGTCACTGTATAACACTGGGGTACAGTGCTTGTGGGGACGGGTCTGTCACTGTATAACACTGGGGTACAGTACTGGTGGGGACGGATCTGTCAGCGAATAACACTGGGGCACAGTACTGGTGGGGACGGGTGTGTCACTGTGTAACACTGGGGTACAGTACTGGTGGGGACGGGTCTGTCACTGTATAATACTGGGGTACAGTACTGGTGGGGACGGGTCTGTCACTGTATAACTCAGGGGTACAGTACTGGTGGAGACAGGTCTGTCACTGTACAACACTGGGGTACAGTACTGGTGGAGACGGGTCTGTCACTGTATAACACTGGGGTACAGAGCTGGTGGGGACGGGTCTGTCACTGTATAACACTGGGGTACAGTACTGGTGGGGACGGGTCTGTCACTGCATATCACTCGGGCACAGTACAGGTGGAGACGGTTCTGTCACTGTATAGCACTGGGGTACAGTACTGGTGGGGACGGGTCTGTCACTGTATATCACTGGGGTACAGTACAGGTGGGGACGGGACTGTAACTGTACAACACTGGGGTACAGTACTGGTGGGGACGGGTCTGTTACTGTATAACACTGGGGTCCAGTACTGGTGGGGACGGATCTGTCACTGTATAACACTGGGGCACAGTAATGTTGGGGATGGGTCTGTCACTGTATAACACTGGGGTACAGTACTGGTGGGGACGGGTCTGTTACTGTATAACACTGGGGTCCAGTACTGGTGGGGACGGGTCTGTCACTGTATAACACTGGGGTACAGTACTGGTGGGGACGGGTCTGTCACTGTATAACACTGGGGTACAGTACTGGTGGGGACGGGTCTGTCACTGTATAACCCTGGGGTACAGTACTGGTGGGGACGGGTCTGTCACTGTATAACACTGGGGTACAGTACTGGTGGGTACGTGTCTGTTACTGTATAACACTGGGATACAGTACTGGTGGGGACGGGTCTGTCACTGTATAACACTGGGGCACAGTACTGGTGCGGACGGGTCTGTCACTGTATAACACTGGGGTACAGTACTGGTGGGGGTGGGTCTGTCACTGTATAACACTGGGGTACAGTACTGGTGGGGACGGGTCTGTCACGGAATAACTCTGGGGTACAGTACTGGTGGGGACAGGTCTGTCACTCTGTAACACTGGGGTGCAGTACTGGTGGGGACGGGTCTGTCGCTGTATAACACTGGGGTACAGTACTAGTGGGGACGGGTCTGTCTCTGTATAACACTGGGGTACAGTACTGGTGGGGACGGGTCTGTCACTGTATAACACTGGGGTACAGTACTGGTGGGGACGGGTCTGTCACTGTATAACACTGGGGTACAGTACTGGTGGGGACGGGTCTGTCACGGAATAACTCTGGGGTACAGTACTGGTGGGGACAGGTCTGTCACTCTGTAACACTGGGGTGCAGTACTGGTGGGGACGGGTCTGTCGCTGTATAACACTGGGGTACAGTACTAGTGGGGACGGGTCTGTCTCTGTATAACACTGGGGTACAGTACTGGTGGGGACGGGTCTGTCACTGTATAACACTGGGGTACAGTACTGGTGGGGACGGGTCTGTCACTGTATAACACTGGGGTGCAGTACTGGTGGGGATGGGTCTGTCACTGTATAACACTGGGGTACAGTACTGGTGGGGACGGGTCTGTCACGGTATAACACTGGGGTACAGTACTGGTGGGGACGGGTCTGTCACTGTATAACACTGGGGTGCAGTACTGTGGGGATGGGTCTGTCACTATATAACACTGGGGTACAGTACTGGTGGGGACTGGTCTGTCACTGTATAACACTGGGGTACAGTACTGGCGGGGACGGGTCTGTCACTATATAACTCTGGGGTACAGTACTGGTGGGGACGGGTCTGTTACTGTATAACACTGGGGTACAGTACTGGTGGGGACGGGTCTGTCACTGTGTAGCACTGGGGTACAGTACTGGTGGGGACGGGTCTGTCACTGTATAACACTGGGGTACAGTACTGGTGGGGACGGGTCTGGCACTGTATGACACTGGGGTACAGTACTGGTGGGGATGAGACTGTAACCGTAGAACCCTGGGGTACAGTAATGGTGGGGACGGGTATTTCACTGTATAACACTGGGGTACAGTACTGGTGGGGACGGGTCTGTCACTGTATATCACTGGGGCACAGTACAGGTGGAGACGGGTCTGTCACTGTATAGCACTGGGGTACAGTACTGGTGGGGACGAGTCTGTCACTGTATAACACTGGGGTACAGTACTGGTGGGGACGGGTCTGTCACTGTATATCACTGGGGTACAGTACAGGTGGGGACGGGTCTGTCACTATATAACACTGGGGAACAGTACTGGCGGGGACGGGTCTGTCACTGCATAACACTGGGGACAGTACTGGTGGGGACGGGTCTGTCACTGTGTAACACTGGGGTACAGTACTGGTGGGGATGGGTCTGTCACTGTATAACACTGGGGTACAGTACTGGTGGGGGCGTGTCTGTCACTGTATAACACTGGGGTACAGTACTGGTGGGGGCGGGTCTGTCACTGTATAACACTGGGGTACAGTACTGGTGGGGACGGGTCTGTCACTGTATAACACTGGGGTACAGTACTGGTGGGGACGGATCTGTCACTGTGTAACACTGGGGTACAGTACTGGTGGGGACGGGTCTTTCGCTATAACACTGGGGTACAGTACTGGTGGGGACGGGTCTGTCACTGTATAACACTGGGGTACAGTACTGGTGGGGATGGGTCTGTCGCTGTATAATACTGGGGTACAGTACTGGTGGCGACGGGTCTGTCACTGTATAACACTGGGGTACAGTATTGGTGGGGACGGGTCTGTCACTGTATAACACTGGGGTACAGTACTGGTGGGGACGGGTCTGTCACTGTATAACACTGGGGTACAGTACTGGTGGGGATGGGTCTGTCGCTGTATAATACTGGGGTACAGTACTGGTGGGGACGGGTCTGTCACTGTATAACACTGGGGTACACTACTGGTGGGGACGGGTCTGTCACTGTATAACACTGGGGTACAGTACTGGTAGGGATGGGTCTGTCACTGTATAACACTGGGGTACAGTACTGGTGGGGACGGGCCTGTCACAGTACAACACTGCGGTACAGTACTGGTGGGGACGGGTCTGTCACTGTGTAACACTGGGGTACAGTACTGGTGGGGACGGGTCTGTCACTGTATAACACTGGGGTACTGTACTGGGGGGTGGGTCTGTCACTGTATAACACTGGGGTCAGTACTGGTGGGGACGAGTCTGTCACTGTGTAACACTGGGGTACAGTACTGGTGGGGACGGGTCTGTCGCTGCATAACACTGGGGTACAGTACTAGTGGGGACGGGTCTGTCACTGTATAACACGGGGGTACAGTACTGGTGGGGACGGTCTGTCACTGTATAACACTGGGGTACAGTACTGGTGGGGATGGGTCTGGCACTGTATGACACTGGGGTACAGTACTGGTGGGGATGAGACTGTCACCGTAGAACCCTGGGGTACAGTAATGGTGGGGACGGGTATTTCACTGTATAACACTGGGGTACAGTACTGGTGGGGACGGGTCTGTCACTGTATATCACTGGGGCACAGTACAGGTGGAGACGGGTCTGTCACTGTATAGCACTGGGGTACAGTACTGGTGGGGACGAGTCTGTCACTGTATAACACTGGGGTACAGTACTGGTGGGGACGGGTCTGTCACTGTATATCACTGGGGTACAGTACAGGTGGGGACGGGTCTGTCACTGTATATCACTGGGGTACAGTACTGGCGGGGATGGGTCTGTCACTGCATAACACTGGGGTACAGGACTGGTGGGGACGGGTCTGTCACAGCATAACACTGGGGTACAGTACAGGCGGGGACGGGTCTGTCACTGCATAACACTGGGGTACAGTACTGGTGGGGACGCGTCTGTCACTGTATAACACTGGGGTACAGTACTGGTGGGGACGGGTCTGTCACTGTTTAACACTGGGGTACAGTACTGGTGGGGACGGATCTGTCACTGTATAACACTGGGGTACTGTACTGGTGGCGACGCGTCTGTCACTGTATAACACTGGGGTACAGTACTGGTGGGGATGGGTTTGTCACTGTATAACACTGGGGTACAGTACTGGTGGGGACAGGTCTGTCACTGTTTAACACTGGGGTACAGTACTGGTGGGGACGGATCTGTCACTGTATAACACTGGGGTACTGTACTGGTGGGGACGGATCTGTCACTGTATAACACTGGGGTACAGTACTGGTGGGGACAGGTCTGTCACTGTTTAACACTGGGGTACAGTACTGGTGGGGACGGGTCTGTCAGTGTATAACACTGGGGTACAGTATTAGTGGGGACGGGTCTGTCACTGTATAACACTGGGGTACAGTACTGGTGGGGACAGGTCTGTCGCTGCATAACACTGGGGTACAGTATTAGTGGGGACGGGTCTGTCACTGTATAACACTGGGGTACTGTACTGGTGGGGACGGGTCTGTCACTGTATAACACTGGGGTACAGTACTGGTGTGGACGGGTCTGTCGCTGCATAACACTGGGGTACAGTACTGGTGGGGACGGGTCTGTCGCTGCATAACACTGGGGTACAGTACTGGTGGGGACTGGTCTGTCGCTGCATAACACTGGGGTACAGTACTAGTGGGGACGGGTCTGTCACTGTATAACACTGGGGTACAGTACTGGTGGGGACGAGTCTGTTAGGCTATAACACTGGGGTCAGTACTGGTGGGGACGGGTCTGTCACTGTATAACACTGGGGTACAGTACTGGTGGGGACGGGTCTGTCGCTGCATAACACTGGGGTACAGTACTAGTGGGGACGGGTCTGTCACTGTATAACACTGGGGTACAGTACTGGTGGGGGTGGGTCTGTCACTGTATAACACTGGGGTACAGTACTGGTGGGGACGGGTCTGTCACTGTGTAACACTGGGGTACAGTACTGGTGGGGAAGGGTCTGTCACTGTATAACACTGGGGTACAGCACTGATGGGGTCGGGACTGTCACTGTATAACACTGGGGTACAGTACTGGTGGGGATGGGTCTGTCACTGTATAACACTAGGGTACAGTACTGGTGGGGACGGGTCTGTCACTGTATAACACTGGGGTATAGTACTGGTGGGGACGGGTCTGTCACTGTATAACACTGGGGTACAGTACTGGTGGGGACAGGTCTGTCACTGTATAACACTGGGGTACAGTACTGGTGGGGACGGGTCTGTCGCTGTATAACACTGGGGTACAGTACTGGTGGTGACGGATCTGTCACTGTATAACACTGGGGTGCAGTACTGGAGGGGAATGGTCTGTCACTGTATAACACTGGGGTACAGTACTGGTGGGGATGGGTTTGTCACTGTATAACACTGGGGTACAGTGCTGGTGGGGTGGTGTCTGTTACTGTATAACTCTGGGGTACAGTACTGGTGGGGACGGGTCTGTCACTGTATAACACTGGGGTACAGTACTGGTGGGGACGGGTCTGTCACTGTGTAACACTGGGGTACAGTACTGGTGGGGACGGGTCTGTCACTGTGTAACACTGGGGTACAGTACTGGTGGTGACGGATCTGTCACTGTATAACACTGGGGTACTGTACTGGTGGCGACGCGTCTGTCACTGTATAACACTGGGGTACAGTACTGGTGGGGATGGGTTTGTCACTGTATAACACTGGGGTACAGTACTGGTGGGGACGGGTCTGTCACTGTATAACACTGGGGTACAGTACTGGTGGGGACAGGTCTGTCACTGTTTAACACTGGGGTACAGTACTGGTGGGGACGGGTCTGTCACTGTATAACACTGGGGTACTGTACTGGTGGGGACGGATCTGTCACTGTATAACACTGGGGTACTGTACTGGTGGGGACGGATCTGTCACTGTATAACACTGGGGTACAGTACTGGTGGGGACAGGTCTGTCACTGTTTAACACTGGGGTACAGTACTGGTGGGGACGGGTCTGTCAGGCTATAACACTGGGGTACAGTACTGGTGGGGACGGGTCTGTCACTGTATAACACTGGGGTACAGTACTGGTGGGGACGGGTCTGTCGCTGCATAACACTGGGGTACAGTACTGGTGGGGACTGGTCTGTCACTGCATAACACTGGGGTACAGTACTAGTGGGGACGGGTCTGTCACTGTATAACACTGGGGTACAGTACTGGTGGGGACGAGTCTGTCAGGCTATAACACTGGGGTCAGTACTGGTGGGGACGGGTCTGTCACTGTATAACACTGGGGTACAGTACTGGTGGGGACGGGTCTGTCGCTGCATAACACTGGGGTACAGTACTGGTGGGGACGGGTCTGTCACTGTATAACACTGGGTTACAGTACTGGTGGGGACGGGTCTGTCACTGTATAACACTGGGGTACAGTACTGGTGGGGACGAGTCTGTCACTGTGTAACACTGGGGTACAGTACTGGTGGGGACGGGTCTGTCGCTGCATAACACTGGGGTACAGTACTAGTGGGGACGGGTCTGTCACTGTATAACACTGGGGTACAGTACTGGTGGGGGTGGGTCTGTCACTGTATAACACTGGGGTACAGTACTGGTGGGGACGGGTCTGTCACTGTATATCACTGGGGTACAGTACAGGTGGGGACGGGTCTGTCACTATATAACACTGGGGAACAGTACTGGCGGGGACGGGTCTGTCACTGCATAACACTGGGGACAGTACTGGTGGGGACGGGTCTGTCACTGTGTAACACTGGGGTACAGTACTGGTGGGGATGGGTCTGTCACTGTATAACACTGGGGTACAGTACTGGTGGGGGCGTGTCTGTCACTGTATAACACTGGGGTACAGTACTGGTGGGGGCGGGTCTGTCACTGTATAACACTGGGGTACAGTACTGGTGGGGACGGGTCTGTCACTGTATAACACTGGGGTACAGTACTGGTGGGGACGGATCTGTCACTGTGTAACACTGGGGTACAGTACTGGTGGGGACGGGTCTTTCGCTATAACACTGGGGTACAGTACTGGTGGGGACGGGTCTGTCACTGTATAACACTGGGGTACAGTACTGGTGGGGATGGGTCTGTCGCTGTATAATACTGGGGTACAGTACTGGTGGCGACGGGTCTGTCACTGTATAACACTGGGGTACAGTATTGGTGGGGACGGGTCTGTCACTGTATAACACTGGGGTACAGTACTGGTGGGGACGGGTCTGTCACTGTATAACACTGGGGTACAGTACTGGTGGGGATGGGTCTGTCGCTGTATAATACTGGGGTACAGTACTGGTGGGGACGGGTCTGTCACTGTATAACACTGGGGTACACTACTGGTGGGGACGGGTCTGTCACTGTATAACACTGGGGTACAGTACTGGTAGGGATGGGTCTGTCACTGTATAACACTGGGGTACAGTACTGGTGGGGACGGGCCTGTCACAGTACAACACTGCGGTACAGTACTGGTGGGGACGGGTCTGTCACTGTGTAACACTGGGGTACAGTACTGGTGGGGACGGGTCTGTCACTGTATAACACTGGGGTACTGTACTGGGGGGTGGGTCTGTCACTGTATAACACTGGGGTCAGTACTGGTGGGGACGAGTCTGTCACTGTGTAACACTGGGGTACAGTACTGGTGGGGACGGGTCTGTCGCTGCATAACACTGGGGTACAGTACTAGTGGGGACGGGTCTGTCACTGTATAACACGGGGGTACAGTACTGGTGGGGACGGTCTGTCACTGTATAACACTGGGGTACAGTACTGGTGGGGATGGGTCTGGCACTGTATGACACTGGGGTACAGTACTGGTGGGGATGAGACTGTCACCGTAGAACCCTGGGGTACAGTAATGGTGGGGACGGGTATTTCACTGTATAACACTGGGGTACAGTACTGGTGGGGACGGGTCTGTCACTGTATATCACTGGGGCACAGTACAGGTGGAGACGGGTCTGTCACTGTATAGCACTGGGGTACAGTACTGGTGGGGACGAGTCTGTCACTGTATAACACTGGGGTACAGTACTGGTGGGGACGGGTCTGTCACTGTATATCACTGGGGTACAGTACAGGTGGGGACGGGTCTGTCACTGTATATCACTGGGGTACAGTACTGGCGGGGATGGGTCTGTCACTGCATAACACTGGGGTACAGGACTGGTGGGGACGGGTCTGTCACAGCATAACACTGGGGTACAGTACAGGCGGGGACGGGTCTGTCACTGCATAACACTGGGGTACAGTACTGGTGGGGACGCGTCTGTCACTGTATAACACTGGGGTACAGTACTGGTGGGGACGGGTCTGTCACTGTTTAACACTGGGGTACAGTACTGGTGGGGACGGATCTGTCACTGTATAACACTGGGGTACTGTACTGGTGGCGACGCGTCTGTCACTGTATAACACTGGGGTACAGTACTGGTGGGGATGGGTTTGTCACTGTATAACACTGGGGTACAGTACTGGTGGGGACAGGTCTGTCACTGTTTAACACTGGGGTACAGTACTGGTGGGGACGGATCTGTCACTGTATAACACTGGGGTACTGTACTGGTGGGGACGGATCTGTCACTGTATAACACTGGGGTACAGTACTGGTGGGGACAGGTCTGTCACTGTTTAACACTGGGGTACAGTACTGGTGGGGACGGGTCTGTCAGTGTATAACACTGGGGTACAGTATTAGTGGGGACGGGTCTGTCACTGTATAACACTGGGGTACAGTACTGGTGGGGACAGGTCTGTCGCTGCATAACACTGGGGTACAGTATTAGTGGGGACGGGTCTGTCACTGTATAACACTGGGGTACTGTACTGGTGGGGACGGGTCTGTCACTGTATAACACTGGGGTACAGTACTGGTGTGGACGGGTCTGTCGCTGCATAACACTGGGGTACAGTACTGGTGGGGACGGGTCTGTCGCTGCATAACACTGGGGTACAGTACTGGTGGGGACTGGTCTGTCGCTGCATAACACTGGGGTACAGTACTAGTGGGGACGGGTCTGTCACTGTATAACACTGGGGTACAGTACTGGTGGGGACGAGTCTGTTAGGCTATAACACTGGGGTCAGTACTGGTGGGGACGGGTCTGTCACTGTATAACACTGGGGTACAGTACTGGTGGGGACGGGTCTGTCGCTGCATAACACTGGGGTACAGTACTAGTGGGGACGGGTCTGTCACTGTATAACACTGGGGTACAGTACTGGTGGGGGTGGGTCTGTCACTGTATAACACTGGGGTACAGTACTGGTGGGGACGGGTCTGTCACTGTGTAACACTGGGGTACAGTACTGGTGGGGAAGGGTCTGTCACTGTATAACACTGGGGTACAGCACTGATGGGGTCGGGACTGTCACTGTATAACACTGGGGTACAGTACTGGTGGGGATGGGTCTGTCACTGTATAACACTAGGGTACAGTACTGGTGGGGACGGGTCTGTCACTGTATAACACTGGGGTATAGTACTGGTGGGGACGGGTCTGTCACTGTATAACACTGGGGTACAGTACTGGTGGGGACAGGTCTGTCACTGTATAACACTGGGGTACAGTACTGGTGGGGACGGGTCTGTCGCTTTATAACACTGGGGTACAGTACTGGTGGGGACGGGTCTGTCGCTGCATAACACTGGGGTACAGTACTAGTGGGGACGGGTCTGTCACTGTATAACACGGGGGTACAGTACTGGTGGGGACGGTCTGTCACTGTATAACACTGGGGTACAGTACTGGTGGGGATGGGTCTGGCACTGTATGACACTGGGGTACAGTACTGGTGGGGATGAGACTGTCACCGTAGAACCCTGGGGTACAGTAATGGTGGGGACGGGTATTTCACTGTATAACACTGGGGTACAGTACTGGTGGGGACGGGTCTGTCACTGTATATCACTGGGGCACAGTACAGGTGGAGACGGGTCTGTCACTGTATAGCACTGGGGTACAGTACTGGTGGGGACGAGTCTGTCACTGTATAACACTGGGGTACAGTACTGGTGGGGACGGGTCTGTCACTGTATATCACTGGGGTACAGTACAGGTGGGGACGGGTCTGTCACTGTATATCACTGGGGTACAGTACTGGCGGGGATGGGTCTGTCACTGCATAACACTGGGGTACAGGACTGGTGGGGACGGGTCTGTCACAGCATAACACTGGGGTACAGTACAGGCGGGGACGGGTCTGTCACTGCATAACACTGGGGTACAGTACTGGTGGGGACGCGTCTGTCACTGTATAACACTGGGGTACAGTACTGGTGGGGACGGGTCTGTCACTGTTTAACACTGGGGTACAGTACTGGTGGGGACGGATCTGTCACTGTATAACACTGGGGTACTGTACTGGTGGCGACGCGTCTGTCACTGTATAACACTGGGGTACAGTACTGGTGGGGATGGGTTTGTCACTGTATAACACTGGGGTACAGTACTGGTGGGGACAGGTCTGTCACTGTTTAACACTGGGGTACAGTACTGGTGGGGACGGATCTGTCACTGTATAACACTGGGGTACTGTACTGGTGGGGACGGATCTGTCACTGTATAACACTGGGGTACAGTACTGGTGGGGACAGGTCTGTCACTGTTTAACACTGGGGTACAGTACTGGTGGGGACGGGTCTGTCAGTGTATAACACTGGGGTACAGTATTAGTGGGGACGGGTCTGTCACTGTATAACACTGGGGTACAGTACTGGTGGGGACAGGTCTGTCGCTGCATAACACTGGGGTACAGTATTAGTGGGGACGGGTCTGTCACTGTATAACACTGGGGTACTGTACTGGTGGGGACGGGTCTGTCACTGTATAACACTGGGGTACAGTACTGGTGTGGACGGGTCTGTCGCTGCATAACACTGGGGTACAGTACTGGTGGGGACGGGTCTGTCGCTGCATAACACTGGGGTACAGTACTGGTGGGGACTGGTCTGTCGCTGCATAACACTGGGGTACAGTACTAGTGGGGACGGGTCTGTCACTGTATAACACTGGGGTACAGTACTGGTGGGGACGAGTCTGTTAGGCTATAACACTGGGGTCAGTACTGGTGGGGACGGGTCTGTCACTGTATAACACTGGGGTACAGTACTGGTGGGGACGGGTCTGTCGCTGCATAACACTGGGGTACAGTACTAGTGGGGACGGGTCTGTCACTGTATAACACTGGGGTACAGTACTGGTGGGGGTGGGTCTGTCACTGTATAACACTGGGGTACAGTACTGGTGGGGACGGGTCTGTCACTGTGTAACACTGGGGTACAGTACTGGTGGGGAAGGGTCTGTCACTGTATAACACTGGGGTACAGCACTGATGGGGTCGGGACTGTCACTGTATAACACTGGGGTACAGTACTGGTGGGGATGGGTCTGTCACTGTATAACACTAGGGTACAGTACTGGTGGGGACGGGTCTGTCACTGTATAACACTGGGGTATAGTACTGGTGGGGACGGGTCTGTCACTGTATAACACTGGGGTACAGTACTGGTGGGGACAGGTCTGTCACTGTATAACACTGGGGTACAGTACTGGTGGGGACGGGTCTGTCGCTGTATAACACTGGGGTACAGTACTGGTGGTGACGGATCTGTCACTGTATAACACTGGGGTGCAGTACTGGAGGGGAATGGTCTGTCACTGTATAACACTGGGGTACAGTACTGGTGGGGATGGGTTTGTCACTGTATAACACTGGGGTACAGTGCTGGTGGGGTGGTGTCTGTTACTGTATAACTCTGGGGTACAGTACTGGTGGGGACGGGTCTGTCACTGTATAACACTGGGGTACAGTACTGGTGGGGACGGGTCTGTCACTGTGTAACACTGGGGTACAGTACTGGTGGGGACGGGTCTGTCACTGTGTAACACTGGGGTACAGTACTGGTGGTGACGGATCTGTCACTGTATAACACTGGGGTACTGTACTGGTGGCGACGCGTCTGTCACTGTATAACACTGGGGTACAGTACTGGTGGGGATGGGTTTGTCACTGTATAACACTGGGGTACAGTACTGGTGGGGACGGGTCTGTCACTGTATAACACTGGGGTACAGTACTGGTGGGGACAGGTCTGTCACTGTTTAACACTGGGGTACAGTACTGGTGGGGACGGGTCTGTCACTGTATAACACTGGGGTACTGTACTGGTGGGGACGGATCTGTCACTGTATAACACTGGGGTACTGTACTGGTGGGGACGGATCTGTCACTGTATAACACTGGGGTACAGTACTGGTGGGGACAGGTCTGTCACTGTTTAACACTGGGGTACAGTACTGGTGGGGACGGGTCTGTCAGGCTATAACACTGGGGTACAGTACTGGTGGGGACGGGTCTGTCACTGTATAACACTGGGGTACAGTACTGGTGGGGACGGGTCTGTCGCTGCATAACACTGGGGTACAGTACTGGTGGGGACTGGTCTGTCACTGCATAACACTGGGGTACAGTACTAGTGGGGACGGGTCTGTCACTGTATAACACTGGGGTACAGTACTGGTGGGGACGAGTCTGTCAGGCTATAACACTGGGGTCAGTACTGGTGGGGACGGGTCTGTCACTGTATAACACTGGGGTACAGTACTGGTGGGGACGGGTCTGTCGCTGCATAACACTGGGGTACAGTACTGGTGGGGACGGGTCTGTCACTGTATAACACTGGGTTACAGTACTGGTGGGGACGGGTCTGTCACTGTATAACACTGGGGTACAGTACTGGTGGGGACGAGTCTGTCACTGTGTAACACTGGGGTACAGTACTGGTGGGGACGGGTCTGTCGCTGCATAACACTGGGGTACAGTACTAGTGGGGACGGGTCTGTCACTGTATAACACTGGGGTACAGTACTGGTGGGGGTGGGTCTGTCACTGTATAACACTGGGGTACAGTACTGGTGGGGACGGGTCTGTCACTGTGTAACACTGGGGTACAGTACTGGTGGGGAAGGGTTTGTCACTGTATAACACTGGGGTACAGCACTGATGGGGTCGGGTCTGTCACTGTATAACACTGGGGTACAGTACTGGTGGGGACGGGTCTGTCACTGTATAACACTGGGGTACAGTACTGGTGGGGACGGGTCTGTCACTGTATAACACTGGGGTACAGTACTGGTGGGGACGGGTCTGTCGCTGCATAACACTGGCGTACAGTACTAGTGGGGATGGGTCTGTCACTGTATAACACTGGGGTACTGTACTGGTGGGGACGGGTCTGTCAGGCTATAACACTGGGGTCAGTACTGGTGGGGACGGGTCTGTCACTGTATAACACTGGGGTACAGTACTGGTGGGGACGGGTCTGTCACTGTGTAACACTGGGGTACAGTACTGGTGGGGATGGGTCTGTCACTGTATAACACTGGGGTACAGTACTGGTGGAGACGGGTCTGTCGCTGCATAACACTGGGGTACAGTACTGGTGGGGACGGGTCTGTCACTGTGCAACACTGGGGTACTGTACTGGTGGGGGTGGGTCTGTCACTGCATAACACTGGGGTACAGTACTGGTGGGGACGGGTCTGTCACTGTGTAACACTGGGGTACAGTACTGGTGGGGACGGGTCTGTCACTGTATAATACTGGGGTACAGTACTGGCGGGGGTGGGTCTGTCACTGTATAACACTGGGGTACAGTACTGGTGGGGACGGGTCTGTCACTGTATAACACTGGGGTACAGTACTGGTGGGGACGGGTCTGTCACTGTATAACACTGGGGTACAGTACTGGTGGGGAAGGGTCTGTCACTGTATAACACTGGGGTACAGCACTGATGGGGTCGGGTCTGTCACTGTATAACACTGGGGTACAGTACTGGTGGGGACGGGTCTGTCACTGTATAACACTGGGGTACAGTACTGGTGGGGACGGGTCTGTCACTGTATAACACTGGGGTACAGTACTGGTGGGGACGGGTCTGTCGCTGCATAACACTGGGGTACAGTACTAGTGGGGATGGGTCTGTCACTGTATAACACTGGGGTACTGTACTGGTGGGGACGGGTCTGTCAGGCTATAACACTGGGGTCAGTACTGGTGGGGACGGGTCTGTCACTGTATAACACTGGGGTACAGTGCTGGTGGGGACGGGTCTGTCACTGTGTAACACTGGGGTACAGTACTGGTGGGGATGGGTCTGTCACTGTATAACACTGGGGTACAGTACTGGTGGAGACGGGTCTGTCGCTGCATAACACTGGGGTACAGTACTGGTGGGGACGGGTCTGTCACTGTGCAACACTGGGGTACTGTACTGGTGGGGGTGGGTCTGTCACTGCATAACACTGGGGTACAGTACTGGTGGGGACGGGTCTGTCACTGTGTAACACTGGGGTACAGTACTGGTGGGGACGGGTCTGTCACTGTATAATACTGGGGTACAGTACTGGCGGGGGTGGGTCCGTCACTGTATAACACTGGGGTACAGTACTGGTGGGGACGGGTCTGTCACTGTATAACACTGGGGTACAGTACTGGTGGGGACGGGTCTGTCACTGTATAACACTGGGGTACAGTACTGGTGGGGACGGGTCTGTCACTGTATAACACTGGGGTACAGTACTGGTGGGGACGGGTCTGTCACTGTATAACACTGGGATACAGTACTGGTGGGGACGGGTCTGTCAATGTATAACACTGGGGTACAGTCCTGGTGGGGACGGGTCTGTCACTGTATAACACTGGGGTACAGTACTGGTGGGGACGGGTCTGTCGCTGCATAACACTGGGGTACAGTACTGGTGGGGACGGGTCTGTCACTGTATAACACTGGGTTACAGTACTGGTGGGGACGGGTCTGTCACTGTATAACACTGGGGTACAGTACTGGTGGGGACGAGTCTGTCACTGTGTAACACTGGGGTACAGTACTGGTGGGGACGGGTCTGTCGCTGCATAACACTGGGGTACAGTACTAGTGGGGACGGGTCTGTCACTGTATAACACTGGGGTACAGTACTGGTGGGGGTGGGTCTGTCACTGTATAACACTGGGGTACAGTACTGGTGGGGACGGGTCTGTCACTGTGTAACACTGGGGTACAGTACTGGTGGGGAAGGGTCTGTCACTGTATAACACTGGGGTACAGCACTGATGGGGTCGGGTCTGTCACTGTATAACACTGGGGTACAGTACTGGTGGGGACGGGTCTGTCACTGTATAACACTGGGGTACAGTACTGGTGGGGACGGGTCTGTCACTGTATAACACTGGGGTACAGTACTGGTGGGGACGGGTCTGTCGCTGCATAACACTGGGGTACAGTACTAGTGGGGATGGGTCTGTCACTGTATAACACTGGGGTACTGTACTGGTGGGGACGGGTCTGTCAGGCTATAACACTGGGGTCAGTACTGGTGGGGACGGGTCTGTCACTGTATAACACTGGGGTACAGTACTGGTGGGGACGGGTCTGTCACTGTGTAACACTGGGGTACAGTACTGGTGGGGATGGGTCTGTCACTGTATAACACTGGGGTACAGTACTGGTGGAGACGGGTCTGTCGCTGCATAACACTGGGGTACAGTACTGGTGGGGACGGGTCTGTCACTGTGCAACACTGGGGTACTGTACTGGTGGGGGTGGGTCTGTCACTGCATAACACTGGGGTACAGTACTGGTGGGGACGGGTCTGTCACTGTGTAACACTGGGGTACAGTACTGGTGGGGACGGGTCTGTCACTGTATAATACTGGGGTACAGTACTGGCGGGGGTGGGTCTGTCACTGTATAACACTGGGGTACAGTACTGGTGGGGACGGGTCTGTCACTGTATAACACTGGGGTACAGTACTGGTGGGGACGGGTCTGTCACTGTATAACACTGGGGTACAGTACTGGTGGGGAAGGGTCTGTCACTGTATAACACTGGGGTACAGTACTGGTGGGGACGGGTCTGTCACTGTATAACACTGGGATACAGTACTGGTGGGGACGGGTCTGTCAATGTATAACACTGGGGTACAGTCCTGGTGGGGACGGGTCTGTCACTGTGTAACACTGGGTTACAGTACTGGTGGGGACGGGTCTGTCGCTGTATAACACTGGGGTACAGTGCTGGTGGGGATGGGTCTGTCACTGTATAACACTGGGGTACAGTACTGGTGGGGACAAGTCTGTCACTGTATAACACTGGGGTACAGTCCTGGTGGGGGCGGGTCTGTCACTGTGTAACACTGGGGTACAGTACTGGTGGGAAAGGGTCTGTCACTGTATAACACTGGGGTACAGTACTGGAGAGGACGGGCCTGTCACTGTATAACACTGGGGTACAGTACTGGAGGGGACGGGTCCGTCACTGTATAACACTGGGGATCAGTACTGGTGGGGATGGGTCTGTCACTGTATAACACTGGGGTACAGTACTGGTGGGGACGGGTCTGTCACTGTATAACACTGGGGTACAATACTGGTGGTGACGGATCTGTCACTGTATAATACTGGGGTACAGTACTGGTGGAGACGGGTCTGTCACTGTAGAACACTGGGGTACAGTACTGGTGGGGAGGGGTCTGTCACTGTATAACACTGGGGTACAGTACTGGTGGGGAGGGGTCTGTCACTGTGTAACACTGGGGTACCGTACTGGTGGGGACGGATCTGTCAGCGAATAACACTGGGGTACAGTACTGGTGGGTACGGGTCTGTCACTGTATAACACTGGGATACAGTACTGGTGGGGACAGGTCTGTCACTGTATAACACTGGGGTACAGTACTGGTGGGGACGGGTCTGTCAGTGTATAACACTGGGGTACAGTACTGGTGGGGATGGGTCTGTCACTGCATAACACTGGGGTACAGTACTGGTGGGGATGGGTCTATCACTGTATAACACTAGGGTACAGTACTGGTGGGGACGGGTCTGTCACTGTGTAACACTGGGGTACAGTACTGGTGGGGACGGGTCTGTCACTGTATAACACTGGGGTGCAGTACTGGAGGGGACGGGTCTGTCACTGTATAACACTGGGGTACAGTACTGGTGGGGAGGTGTCTGTCACTGTATAACACTGGGGTACAGTGCTGGTGGGGACGGGACTGTCACTGTATAACACTGGGGTGCAGTACTGTGGGGACGGGTCTGTCACTGTATAACACTGGGGTACAGTACTGGTGGGGACGGGTCTGTCACTGTATCACACTGGGGTACAGTACTGGTGGGGACGGGTCTGTCACTGCATAACACTGGGGGACAGTACTGGTGGGGACGGGTCTGTCACTGTATAACACTGGGGTACAGTACTGGTGGGGACTGGTCAGTCACTGTATAACACTGGGGTACAGTACTGGTGGGGATGGGACTGTCACCTTATAACCCTGGGGTACAGTACTGGTGGGGACTGGTCTGTCACTGTATAACACTGGGGTACAGTACTGGTGGGGACGGGTCTGGCACTGTATGACACTGGGGTACAGTACTGGTGGGGATGAGACTGTCACCGTAGAACCCTGGGGTACAGTAATGGTGGGGACGGGTATTTCACTGTATAACACTGGGGTACAGTACTGGTGGAGACGGGTCTGTCACTTTATATCACTGGGGCACAGTACAGATGGAGACGTGTCTGTCACTGTATAACACTGGGGAACAGTACTGGCGGGGACGGGTCTGTCACTGCATAACACTGGGGTACAGTACTGGTGGGGATGGGTCTGTCACTGTATAACACTGGTGTACAGTACTGGTGGGGACGGGTCTGTCACTGTATAACACTGGTGTACAGTACTGGTGGGGACGTGTCTGTCACTGTATATCACTGGGGTACAGTACAGGTGGGGACGGGTCTGTCACTGTATAACACTGGGGAACAGTACTGGCGGGGACGGGTCTGTCACTGCATAACACTGGGGTACAGTACTGGTGGGGATGGGTCTGTCACTGTATAACACTGGGGTACAGTACTGGTGGGGACAGGTGTGTCAGTGTATAACACTGGGGTACAGTACTGGTGCGGACGGGTCTGTCACTGTGTAACACTGGGGTACAGTACTGGTAGGGACAGGTGTGTCAGTGCATAACACTGGGGTACAGTACTGGTGGGGACGGGTCTGTCACTGTATAACACTGGGGTACAGTTCTGGTGGGGATGGGACTGTCACCTTATAACCCTGGGGTACAGTACTGGTGGGGACTGGTCTGCCACTGTATAACACTGGGGTGCAGTACTGGTGGGGACGGGTCTGGCACTGTATGACACTGGGGTACAGTACTGGTGGGGATGAGACTGTCACCGTAGAACCCTGGGGTACAGTAATGGTGGGGACGGGTATTTCACTGTATAACACTGGGGTACAGTACTGGTGGGGACGGGTCAGTCACTGTATAACACTGGGGTACAGTACTGGTGGGGACTGGTCAGTCACTGTATAACACTGGGGTACAGTACTGGTGGGGATGGGACTGTCACCTTATAACCCTGGGGTACAGTACTGGTGGGGACTGGTCTGTCACTGTATAACACTGGGGTACAGTACTGGTGGGGACGGGTCTGGCACTGTATGACACTGGGGTACAGTACTGGTGGGGATGAGACTGTCACCGTAGAACTCTGGGGTACAGTAATGGTGGGGACGGATATTTCACTGTATAACACTGGGGTACAGTACTGGTGGAGACGGGTCTGTCACTTTATATCACTGGGGCACAGTACAGATGGAGACGTGTCTGTCACTGTATAACAATTGGGGAACAGTACTGGCGGGGACGGGTCTGTCACTGCATAACACTGGGGTACAGTACTGGTGGGGATGGGTCTGTCACTGTATAACACTGGTGTACAGTACTGGTGGGGACGGGTCTGTCACTGTATAACACTGGGGTACAGTACTGGTGGGGACGTGTCTGTCACTGTATATCACTGGGGTACAGTACAGGTGGGGACGGGTCTGTCACTGTATAACACTGGGGAACAGTACTGGCGGGGACGGGTCTGACACTGCATAACACTGGGGTACAGTACTGGTGGGGATGGGTCTGTCATTGTATAACACTGGGGTACAGTACTGGTGGGGACAGGTGTGTCAGTGTATAACACTGGGATACAGTACTGGTGAAGACGGGTCTGTCACTGTATAGCACTGGGGTACAGTACTGGTGGGGACGGGTCTGTCACTGTATAACACTGGGGTACAGTACTGGTGGGGGCATGTCTGTCACTGTATATCACTGGGGTACAGTACTGGTGCGGACGGGTCTGTCACTGTGTAACACTGGGGTACAGTACTGGTAGGGACAGGTGTGTCAGTGTATAACACTGGGGTACAGTACTGGTGGGGACGGGTCTGTCACTGTATAACACTGGGGTACAGTACTGGTGGGGGTGGGACTGTCACCTTATAACCCTGGGGTACAGTACTGGTGGGGACTGGTCTGCCACTGTATAACACTGGGGTGCAGTACTGGTGGGGACGGGTCTGGCACTGTATGACACTGGGGTACAGTACTGGTGGGGATGAGACTGTCACCGTAGAACCCTGGGGTACAGTAATGGTGGGGACGGGTATTTCACTGTATAACACTGGGGTACAGTACTGGTGGGGACGGGTCTGTCACTGCATAACACTGGGGTACAGTACTGGTGGGGATGGGTCTGTCACTGTATAACACTGGGGTACAGTACTGGTGGGGACAGGTGTGTCAGTGTATAACACTGGGATACAGTACTGGTGAGGACGGGTCTGTCACTGTATAGCATTGGGGTACAGTACTGGTGGGGACGGGTCTGTCACTGTATAACACTGGGGTACAGTACTGGTGGGGACGGGTCTGTCACTGTATAACACTGGGGTACAGTACTGGTGGGGACTGGTCTGTCACTGTATAACACTGGGGTACAGTACTGGTGAGGACGGGTCTGTCACTGTATAACACTTGGGTACAGTACTGGTGGGGATGGGTCTGTCGGTATAACACTGGGGTACAGTACTGGTGGGGACGGGTCTGTCACTGTGTAACACTGGGGTACAGTCCTGGTGGGGACGGGTCTGTCACTGTATAACACTGGGGTACAGTACTGGTGGGGACGGGTCTGTCACTGTATAACACTGGGGTACAGTACTGGTGGGGATGGGTCTGTCACTGTGTAACACTGGGGTACAGTACTGGTGGGGAAGGGTCTGTCACTGTATAACACTGGGGTACAGCACTGATGGGGGTGGGTCTGTCAGGGTATAACACTGGGGTACAGTACTGGTGGGGACGGGTCTGTCACTGTATAACACTGGGATACAGTACTGGTGGGGACGGGTCTGTCACTGTGTAACACTGGGGTACAGTACTGGGGGGGACGGGTCTGTCACTGTATAACACTGGGGTACAGTACTGGTGGGGACGGGTCTGTCACTGTATAACACTGGGGTACAGTACTGGTGGGGATGGGTCTGTCACTGTATAACACTGGGGTACAGTACTGGTGGGGACGGGTCTGTCACTGTGTAACACTGGGGTACAGTACTGGTGGGGAAGGGTCTGTCACTGTATAACACTGGGGTACAGCACTGATGGGGGTGGGTCTGTCAGGGTATAACACTGGGGTACAGTACTGGTGGGGACGGGTCTGTCACTGTATAACACTGGGATACAGTACTGGTGGGGACGGGTCTGTCAATGTATAACACTGGGGTACAGTACTGGTGGGGACGGGTCTGTCACTGTATAACACTGGGGTACAGTACTGGTGGGGACGGGTCTGTGACTGTATAACACTGGGATACAGTACTGGTGGAGACGGGCCTGTCACTGTATAACACTGGGGTACAGTACTGGTGGGGACGGGTCTGTCACTGTATAACACTGGGGTACAGTACTGGTGGGGACGGGTCTGTCACTGTGTAACACTGGGGTACAGTACAGGTGGGGACGGGTCTGTCACTGTATAACACTGGGGTACAGTACCTGTGGGAACGGGTCTGTCACTGTATAACACTGGGGTACAGTACTGGTGGGGATGGGTCTGTCGGTATAACACTGGGGTACAGTACTGGTGGGGACGGGTCTGTCACTGTATAACACTGGGGTACAGTACTGGGGGGGATGGGTCTGTCATTGTATAACACTGGGGTACAGTAGTGGTGGGGACGGGTCTGTCACTGTATAACACTGGGGTACAGAACTGGTGGGGACGGGTCTGTCACTGTATAACACTGGGATACAGTACTGGTGGGGACGGGTCTGACACTGTATAATACAGGGGTACAGAACTGGTGGGGACGGGTCTGTCAATGTATAACACTGGGGTACAGTCCTGGTGGGGACGGGTCTGTCACTGTGTAACACTGGGGTACAGTACTGGTGGGGACGGGTCTGTCGCTGTATAACACTGGGGTACAGTCCTGGTGGGGACGGGTCTGTCACTGTGTAACTCTGGGGTACAGTACTGGTGGGAAAGGGTCTGTCACTGTATAACACTGGGGTACAGTGCTGGAGGGGACGGGTCTGTCACTGTATAACACTGGGGTACAGTACTGGTGGGAACGGGTCTGTCACTTTATAAGATTGGGGCACAGTACTGGAGGGGATGGGCCTGTCACTGTATAACACTGGGGCACAGTACTGGTGGGGAGGGGCCTGTCACTGTATAACACTGGGGTACAGTACTGGAGAGGAAGGGCCTGTCACTGTATAACACTGGGGTACAGTACTGGAGGGGACGGGTCCGTCACTGTATAACACTGGGGTACAGTACTGGTGGGGATGGGTCTGTCACTGTATAACACTGGGGTACAGTACTGGTGGGGATGGGTCTGTCACTGTATAACACTGGTGTACAATACTGGTGGTGACGGATCTGTCACTGTATAATACTGGGGTACAGTACTGGTGGCGACGGGTCTGTCACTGTATAACACTGGGGTACAGTACTGGTGGGGAGGGGTCTGTCACTGTATAACACTGGGGTACAGTACTGGTGGGGAGGGGTCTGTCACTGTGTAACACTGGGGTACCGTACTGGTGGGGACGGATCTGTCAGCGAATAACACTGGGGTACAGTACTGGTGGGTACGGGTCTGTCACTGTATAACACTGGGGTACAGTACTGGTGGGGACAGGTCTGTCACTGTATAACACTGGGGTACAGTACTGGTGGGGACGGGTCTGTCAGTGTATAACACTGGGGTACAGTACTGGTGGGGACGGGTCTGACACTGTGTAACACTGGGGTACAGTACTGGTGGGGGTGGGTCTGTCACTGTATAACACTGGGGTACAGTACTGGTGGGGACGGATCTGTCACTGTGTAACACTGGGGTGCAGTACTGGTGGGGACGGGTCTGTCACTGTATAACACTGGGGTGCAGTACTGGAGGGGACGGGTCTGTCACTGTATAACACTGGGGTACAGTACTGGTGGGGAGGTGTCTGTCACTGTATAACACTGGGGTACAGTGCTGGTGGGGACGGGACTGTCACTGTATAACACTGGGGTGCAGTACTGTGGGGACGGGTCTGTCACTGTATAACACTGGGGTACAGTACTGGTGGGGACGGGTCTGTCACTGTATCACACTGGGGTACAGTACTGGTGGGGACGGGTCTGTCACTGCATAACACTGGGGGACAGTACTGGTGGGGACGGGTCTGTCACTGTATAACACTGGGGTACAGTACTGGTGGGGACTAGTCTGTCACTGTGTAGCACTGGGGTACAGTACTGGTGGGGACTGGTCAGTCACTGTATAACACTGGGGTACAGTACTGGTGGGGATGGGACTGTCACCTTATAACCCTGGAGTACAGTACTGGTGGGGACTGGTCTGTCACTGTATAACACTGGGGTACAGTACTGGTGGGGACGGGTCTGGCACTGTATGACACTGGGGTACAGTACTGGTGGGGATGAGACTGTCACCGTAGAACCCTGGGGTACAGTAATGGTGGGGACGGGTATTTCACTGTATAACACTGGGGTACAGTACTGGTGGAGACGGGTCTGTCAATTTATATCACTGGGGCACAGTACAGATGGAGACGTGTCTGTCACTGTATAACACTGGGGAACAGTACTGGCGGGGACGGGTCTGTCACTGCATAACACTGGGGTACAGTACTGGTGGGGATGGGTCTGTCACTGTATAACACTGGTGTACAGTACTGGTGGGGACGGGTCTGTCACTGTATAACACTGGGGTACAGTACTGGTGGGGACGTGTCTGTCACTGTATATCACTGGGGTACAGTACAGGTGGGGACGGGTCTGTCACTGTATAACACTGGGGAACAGTACTGGCGGGGACGGGTCTGTCACTGCATAACACTGGGGTACAGTACTGGTGGGGATCGGTCTGTCACTGTATAACACTGGGGTACAGTACTGGTGGGGACAGGTGTGTCAGTGTATAACACTGGGATACAGTACTGGTGAGGACGGGTCTGTCACTGTATAGCACTGGGGTACAGTACTGGTGGGGACGGGTCTGTCACTGTATAACACTGGGGTACAGTACTGGTGGGGGCATGTCTGTCACTGTATATCACTGGGGTACAGTACTGGTGCGGACGGGTCTGTCACTGTGTAACACTGGGGTACAGTACTGGTAGGGACAGGTGTGTCAGTGTATAACACTGGGGTACAGTACTGGTGGGGACGGGTCTGTCACTGTATAACACTGGGGTACAGTACTGGTGGGGATGGGACTGTCACCTTATAACCCTGGGGTACAGTACTGGTGGGGACTGGTCTGCCACTGTATAACACTGGGGTGCAGTACTGGTGGGGACGGGTCTGGCACTGTATGACACTGGGGTACAGTACTGGTGGGGATGAGACTGTCACCGTAGAACCCTGGGGTACAGTAATGGTGGGGACGGGTATTTCACTGTATAACACTGGGGTACAGTACTGGTGGGGTCGGGTCTGTCACTTTATATCACTGGGGCACAGTACAGATGGAGACGTGTCTGTCACTGTATAGCACTGGGGTACAGTACTGGTGGGGACGGGTCTGTCACGTTATATCACTGGGGCACAGTACAGATGGAGACGTGTCTGTCACTGTATAGCACTGGGGTACAGTACTGGTGGGGACGGGTCTGTCACTGTATAACACTGGGGTACAGTACTGGTGAGGACGTGTCTGTCACTGTATATCACTGGGGTACAGTACAGGTGGGGACGGGTCTGTCACTGTATAACACTGGGGTACAGTACTGGTGGGGATGGCTCTGTCACTGTATAACACTGGGGTACAGTACTGGTGGGGACAGGTGTGTCAGTGTATAACACTGGGATACAGTACTGGTGAGGACGGGTCTGTCACTGTATAGCACTGGGGTACAGTACTGGTGGGGACGGGTCTGTCACTGTATAACACTGGGGTACAGTACTGGTGGGGACGGGTCTGTCACTGTATAACACTGGGGTACAGTACTGGTGGGGACTGGTCTGTCACTGTATAACACTGGGGTACAGTACTGGTGAGGACGGGTCTGTCACTGTATAACACTTGGGTACAGTACTGGTGGGGATGGGTCTGTCGGTATAACACTGGGGTACAGTACTGGTGGGGACGGGTCTGTCACTGTGTAACACTGGGGTACAGTACTGGTGGGGACGGGTCTGTCACTGTATAACACTGGGGTACAGTACTGGTGGGGACGGTTCTGTCACTGTATAACACTGGGGTACAGTACTGGTGGGGATGGGTCTGTCGGTATAACACTGGGGTACAGTACTGGTGGGGACGGGTCTGTCACTGTGTAACACTGGGGTACAGTACTGGGGGGGACGGGTCTGTCACTGTATAACACTGGGGTACAGTACTGGTGGGGACGGGTCTGTCACTGTATAACACTGGGGTACAGTACTGGTGGGGATGGGTCTGTCACTGTATAACACTGGGGTACAGTACTGGTGGGGACGGGTCTGTCACTGTGTAACACTGGGGTACAGTACTGGTGGGGAAGGGTCTGTCACTGTATAACACTGGGGTACAGCACTGATGGGGGTGGGTCTGTCAGGGTATAACACTGGGGTACAGTACTGGTGGGGACGGGTCTGTCACTGTATAACACTGGGATACAGTACTGGTGGGGACGGGTCTGTCAATGTATAACACTGGGGTACAGTACTGGTGGGGATGGGTCTGTCACTGTATAACACTGGGGTACAGTACTGGTGGGGACGGGTCTGTGACTGTATAACACTGGGATACAGTACTGGTGGAGACGGGTCTGTCACTGTATAACACTGGGGTACAGTACTGGTGGGGACGGGTCTGTCACTGTATAACACTGGGGTACAGTACTGGTGGGGACGGGTCTGTCACTGTGTAACACTGGGGTACAGTACAGGTGGGGATGGGTCTGTCACTGTATAACACTGGGGCACAGTACTGGTGGGGATGGGTCTGTCACTGTATAACACTGGGGTACAGTACAGGTGGGGACGGTCTGTCACTGTATAACACTGGGGTACAGTACTGGTGGGAACGGGTCTGTCACTGTATAACACTGGGGTACAGTACTGGTGGGGATGGGTCTGTCGGTATAACACTGGGGTACAGTACTGGTGGGGACGGGTCTGTCACTGTATAACACTGGGGTACAGTACTGGTGGGGATGGGTCTGTCGGTATAACACTGGGGTACAGTACTGGCGGGGATGGGTCTGTCACTGTATAACACTGGGGTACAGTACTGGTGGGGATGGGTCTGTCACTGTATAACACTGGGATACAGTACTGGTGGGGACGGGTCTGACACTGTATAATACAGGGGTACAGAACTGGTGGGGACGGGTCTGTCACCAACAGTGATTGTGATTTGGTTAATTAAACTCTCAAGGGCTGCACGGTGGCACAGTGGTTAGCACTGCTCCTTCACGGCGCTGAGGTCCCAGGTTCAATCCAGGCCCTGGGTCACTGTCCATGTGGAGTTTGCACATTCTCCCCGTGTCTGCGTGGGTTTCACCCCCACAACCCAAAGATGTGCAGGGTCGGTGGATTGACCACACTAAATTACCCCTTAATTGGAAAAATGAATTGGGCACTCTAAATTTATTTGAAAAAATTAACTCTCGTGATCGAAATCTTACCTCAGACGAGCAGGTTTCGCTGCTGCAACGACCCGAATTCTTTGCTCCTGAAAATACTCAGCTGTTTTGGCCAGTTCCTCTGTCACCTCTCCCCTCGTTCCATTTTGACAGCTTACCCATTCCTGATTTGAATCACTGCACCCTGGTGTACGTCCACCCAGCTGCCGGGGTCCCAAGCTCTGGAATCCTCTCCCTAAACCTGTCCGCCTGTCCCTGTTCCATTGTCCCAATTTTGGATTTACCGTGCGAATATTAATTTTGGGGCCTTGTTTTTTTGTGTTGAATGACACTCGTGAGAAGGTTTTAGGTGTGTATAACAGGGTTAAAGGTGCTATATAAATAGCACTTTCTATTGTTGTGTAATATTGGCTGGCTTCAATTCCACTGATCAAGAAATCAGTTTCAAACATCCCCACAAAACACGATTGATAGGATTCACATATTACCTAACATGTCGACGTAACACTGGAATCGAGCCAGTCAGGCATACGCCGCTTTGGTATGCCAGTCGTACCAGTTATGCAAATGTTATCACTCCCATCAGGGCAGCACAGTGGTTAGCACCGTTGCTTCACAGCGCCAGGGTCCCAGGTTCGATTCCCGGCTTGGGTCACTGTCTGTGTGGAGTCTGCACATTCTCCCCGTGCCTGCGTGGGTTTCCTCCGGGGGCTCCGGTTTCCCCCCACAAGTCCCGAGAGACATGCTTGCTAGGTGAATTGGACATTCTGAATTCTCCCTCTGTGTACCCGAACAGGCGCCGGGATTGTGGCGACTAGGGGATATTCACAGTAACTTCATTGCAGTGTTAATGTAAGCCTACTTGTGACACTAATAAAGCTTATCGTATCAAGTTACATTCACATAATCCATTCTGCCCAATTGGCTCACGTTAGTGTTTCTACCTCAAAGCCGCTTCCTGCCACCCAATCAACATTCCCCCTCTATTCCCCTCCCCCCTCATGTGTTTATTCAGCTTCTCCTCAAATATTCAAATTTACGTTGGGACATCTGTCCCTCTGTTGCAATTTTCTCCATGCCAAGTCTCCCCATTTTAACATCTGTACAACCCACAAGGTTTTGAGTCCAAACTTGCCAAAGGTGCAGTGCAGACAATAGCAGCTCCTGTCAGCCCCACCTAAAGATGCCGCGGGGAAGGTGGGAAGTGTTTCTTGTGGAATCTACATGACATTCAAACAGGCCTAGTTAGATAATTGTTTCTGCGAAACACTGTTATTTTATTCAAGCAAATTACAGCCCCTTTCCTCTTATCATCACTCAGGGCAAAGGCAGAACGTCTTGCAGAGAAAAAAAACGCTTGTCGGTTTCCAGAAATGCACAGGAAATGCCTTCTGAGGTTGAACCCAGCTACAAAATCAAAAACGAGAACCAGTGACTGTGAGCTGAGGGAAGTTTGCAGGAGTGTCAGCAAGTGGGGGCTTGGCATCCCAGAGAGATCAGTGTTGGCACCACCCCTCCTACCAAATACAGAAATAAAACCAGGCAGCCATCACAAACCATGTCGAAATTTCCAGTTGATACCCAGCTGAAACACTCGACACTTCCATTTCCTTTGTACCTTCCGCAGCCACAGTATGTCAAAGGGTACTTTACGACCAATTGAAGTATTTTGAAGAGATGCAATGTAGGCAAGGCTGCTAATTGTTACCCAGCAAGATTCCACAAACACGACCACGTCTGTGAATCCAGGCCAAAAATATTCTATTATCTGCAAAGCGTTTTGGGATGAGTCATGCTTGTGAAAAGCATTACCGATGTATTTCTTGTTGTTTTAAAATTAATTTGGGGCGATGTGGGTGTCGCCGGCCAGACCTGCATTTATTGCCCATCCCTAGTTGCCCTTCAGAAGGTGGGGGTGAGCTGCCTTCATGAACCGCTGCAGACCTGAGGTGTAGGTGCACCCACTGTGCTGTTAGAGAGGAGTTCCAGGATTTTGCCCCAGTGACAGTGAAGGATCGGCGATATCATAGATCATAGAATTTACCGTGCAGAAGGAGGCCATTTGGCCCATCGAGTCGGCACCGGCCCTTGGAAAGAGCATCCTACCAATGTTAGTAATATGGAGGACTGCACCAAAATATAGGAAAACATACACAGACTGGCAGAATGTGACAAATCAAGATAAAATGCCAAATGAAGTTCAATATAACTTAGGTCAGATGATGCAATTCAGAAGCAGGAATAAGAAGGCAACATTCCTCGGAAAATTATGAAAGTAAATAATGTAGATGAGCAAATACATCTGGGAATAGAGACACAAAATAATTAAAAGTAACCGCTTGGGTTGATAATGGGTGGAAAATACTTGGGGGCCGGGGGGGGGGGGGGTGGAGTGGGGGGGCACATCGCGAAACCAGGCAATGTTTCAATTTTCAAAGATACTTTCTTTGATAAACCACATTCACAGAACACTTCTGCTCTCCTTATTGTAAAATGGATATTGCAACATTGAAGAAGTGTATAACAGATTGACAAAATGATAGCAGAATTGAGAAGTTGCAACTGTCAGGAAAGACTGGATAGGTTTGGGGCTCGTTTCAACATTAAAAAGACCAGATGATTAAGAATTTTGCACGGTGGCGCAGTGGTTATCACTGCTGTCTCACAGCGCCGAAGTCCCGGGTTCGATCCTGGCCCCGGGTCACTGTCCGTGTGGAGTTTGCACATTCTCCCCGTGTCTGCGTGGGTCGCACCCCCACAACCCAAAGATGTGCAGGCTAGGTGGATTGGCCAATCTAAATTGCCCCTTAATTGGAAAAAATGAATAAGTGGAGGTGGTGCTGTTCCCACGTGTCTGCTGCCCTTGTCCTTCGAGATAGTAAAAGTCATGGGTTTGGTGTGACTGTTGAAGGGACCTTGGTGAGTTGCTGCAGTGCATCTTAGGAGAGTTCTGCTGAAAGGCCACTGACTTGAAACAGGTCTGCCTGAAAAGGTGAGTCATGGTCACCTTCTCCAGGGCAATTAGAGATGGGCAATAAATACTGGCCTAGCCTGCGACGCCCACATCCTGCGGAATAAATAAAACAAACGCTATTCTGATTCTCTCTCCACAGATGCTGCCTGACTCAACTGTTTTCAGCATTTAGTTTTTATTTCAGATTTCCAGCATCTGCAGTATTTTATTTTTGTATCAATATCTGAGGAGGTGCTAATGGAAATCAACACTGTTCAATCCTCAGAAAACATCCTCCCCTGTGAAGCAGAGTCATCGATGAAACAGCTACCCTGAGGATCTCCTGCAGTGATGTCCTGGAGCTGAGATGATTGACCTCCAACCACCACAACCATCTTCCTTTGTGCCGGGTATGACTCCAACCAGCGGAGAGTTTCCCCGATTCCCATTGGCTCCAGTTTAGCTCGGGCTCCTTGATGCCGCACTCGGTCAAAGGCGTCACTCTCACTCTGGCATTCAGCTCTTTAGTCCATGTTTGAACCAAGGCTGTAATGAGGTCAGGAGCTGAGTGACCCTGGCAGAACCCAAACTGAGAGTCCGTGAGCAGGTTATTGCTGAGTAAGTGCTGCTTGATAGTCGAGAATATTCTGATAGGGCAGTAATTGGCTGGGTTGGATTTGTCCTGTTTCTTGTGTACAGGACACACCTGGGTAATTTTCCACATTGCCGGGTAGATACCAGTGTTGTAGCTGTACTGGAACAGCTTGGCGAGGGGTGCGGCAAGTTCTGGAAAGTCTTCGGTATTATTGCTGGGATATTGTCAGGGCCCAGAGCCTTTGCAGTGTCCAGCGCCTTCAGCCCTTTCTTGATATCACCTGGAGTGAATCGTATTGGCTGAAGACTGATATCTGTGATGCTGGGACCTCCGGAGGAGACCGAGACGGAGCATCCACTCGGCACTTCTGGCTGAAGATTGTTGCGAATGCCTCAGCCTTGTCTTTTGCACAGATGTGCTGGGCTCCTCCATCACTGAGGATGGGGATATTTGTGGAGCCTCCTCCTCCAGTGAGTTGTTTAATTGTCCACCACCATTCACAGCTGGATGTGGCAGGACTGCAGGATCTATTCCGTTGGTTGCATAATTACTTCACTCTGTCTGTTACTTGCTGCTTATGCTGTGTGACACAAAAGCAGCCCTTGTTGTACCTTCACCAGGTTGACACCTCATTTTTCGGTGTGTCTGATGTTGCTCCCGGCACGCTCTCCTGCACTCTTCATTGAACCAGGGTTGATGCCCTGGCTGGGTGGTAATGGTAGAGTGGGGGATACGCCGGGCCATGAGGTTACAGATTGTGGTTGTCTGTGTGGTATATGTCAAGTAAAAGGGGGCAGAGCGTTAGGAGTTAATTAGAGGGGGAGGACGTATCCACTAGCGCATAAATACTGGCACTGACCACATGGATTTAATTCTGACTTCCCCAATACTGTTCTTCATACATGTACATGACGATTGCAAACTGGCTATCACATCTGATAATTAAAATGATCCCCAAATTGAAGGGACCGCTTTTTGTCACCGGAGGAAGGTAGTTTTGCAAATCGTTTATTTGTGGTTGAAATTTGTGGGTGATAATCAAGCCACCTTGGAACAGGTCAGCACTGCACAGTGGAAATCGCCAGCCAAACGTCAGGCGTTAGTTTCAGTGGAGTTTGCAAGATTAACAGCACAGGAGGCCATTCTGCCCATTGCCTGCATGCCAGCGGGGTATTTACTGAATACAACACCTGCCACATTCAGTAACCAAGGGAAGTCAGCAGCCAATAAACACAGCAGCTCGCTCCTCTCCACCATTTTATCAGTGAGTGCACAGTCAGATCAGATGTAACATGGTGTTGGGATATTGAGATTAAGTCGCCTGTGTTGAGCCGGGGGTTTAATGTACCGCGCAGGATTGGAACACTGTGCACAGGGGTTTGATTACTAACTCCCAGCGAGGCGAGCAAATAGAGAAAATAAAACAGGTCAATAAATAAATGCATTGCCCCCCATTATAACAGCAAATTTCTGCATTTCCCTTGCAGACACCCGAGGCTAACAATATTCTACCCCCTTTGCACCGACCCCCCCCCCCCCCACCCCCAACCCAGACAGGGAGGAGCTGACCACTCGGCCCGCAGCCCCCTTGCTAGCCCCCCTTTACTGACCTCCACCATTCTTGTAGCAGAGATAGGGGAATCTCCAGACGTTGCCCAGTCCGATGAAGCCTCCGGCCACGGATAGGATGAAATCGAGCTTGTTGGCCCATTTCTCACGCTGCACCTTGCCGTCCGCCTCGTCCTCGGGGCGAGACCCCGGGCTCTTCCCGGGAGAGGGCTTCAGGATGTCTTTGTGAAAATCTTTTAAGCAATGCATCTTTTCACCCCGGGCCATTCCTGATCGGGCACACACACACACACACACACACACGAGGGGGAAGAGAAAGACAAGAGAGGCTCCAAATCAATATTGTTCCCTGGAAAATACCAGTCACAACTCATCTGCTCCAACACTAGCCCCCTACATCTGCCTCAAATAGGTATCTGGACATCAATTAACCATATTTCTCAACCTGAATCCCCCTCGCCGAGCAAAATAATATCTTCAACTTGACCCAATCTCCATTTTGCATTTCTTTAAGGAAATACATGCAAACCCTTCCCTTCGCGTTCCCCACCTTCCCTCCCTCCCCCACCCCCGGCTAAATCCCAATTCACCCTAAAATACCTCCACACCCGCTCACATTTAAAATAGACCAAATAGTGCTTTTGAATTTTGATGTTAAACTCTAGGATCTGCCCCCTCTCCCCTACCCAATTCCATCCACTCCACCCCCCCGCCCCCCCCCCCACCACATCTCTCCCCCCTTTCAGTCACCCCCCCCCCCCCACACCCACCCACCCACAATGTGGTCTCTATCACCCTGTCTGCCTCTGCCCCTCTCCCCCCCCCCCCGCCCCATCAGTCTCCAGTCATTATTATAAAGCCTCGCTCTTGCTCAAAGAGAACTAAAACGTATCTTGCTGACTTTGGGGTTTTAAAAAATAAATATATATATATAATAAAAAAAGAAAACAACAAATAATTAAAGTCAGTAATTCGCTACATCAACAATACATACAACAAAAGCAGTTTTGTACTCCTGGAATAACGCCCTTACTCTCCGTCCAGTACACTTGTCCAGCCTTCTGTTTGAGAGAATAAAGAAAAAAAAATACAGAAAAGAACAAAAAAACGAGAGAGAGAGAGAGAGAGAGAGAGAATACAGTTGCCCGGGGAAAGAATCCAGTACAATTCGCAAATCTTAACGGAAAACAGATCTGCTATTTCACCCCCCCCACCCCCCTCCCACACCAACACGGTAACAAAAATTCTTTAAACCTCAAATCAACCACCTTCCAAATCACCCAAACTCTCAGGGAAACGAGCCCCAGGATCCTTAAAATCTCCGGGTGTCCCATTGAATGATTTTTAACCGGGTATTTTTAATGCTTTCTTTGTTCCCCCCCCCCCCCCCCCTGCTCGGAAATGAACAAGCGGTTCCGCCTGATCGATTTCAACAGTTACAATTCCCCCAATGTTAATGTCACAAATACCCTGCTTCAATTCCCACTTCTCGCTGCGGGGTTTATAAAAGAGATTTTTTTTTTGTCCCTGAGAATTACTTCCCAAAATACAGAGACGCAAAGCGCCAGGAATCGAATTTTACAACATTGCAAATCGGCATTAATTAAAATTCATCTTTCTCCACATCGTTAAAAGCTACACGATCTCTCGCTCAAATAATGCCCCCCGATTAGTTGCTCATTACCTGTGTGTGCGATCCCAGAAGCTAGCAGATCCCCGAGCCGCCCACAGATCTCTCCGCTTGTTTTACTGCAACTGGACCGCTGACTGGAGAAGCAGTCAATTTCATTTATAGGGGCCTGTTCTTAAGCAGCCCTCCTTCAACACTAACCTCATGCATGAGTGGAAAAACCCAGCGCAGAGCCGCCTCTCTGCGTCACCGCGTAAAATTGGCACACTGCAGAGAGAGAGGGAGAGAGGGAGGGAGAGGGAGAGAAAGCAGCGTTGGTATTAGACAGAAGGGGGAGTTGGTACTCTTGGTATACACGCACTGGCAGACGAATGCCCATACACACACACCCATACACACACACACACCCATACACACACACACACACCCATACACACACACCCATACACCCCACACGCCCATACACACACACACACCCATACACACACACACACACACCAGACTCACACATACACACACACACACCCATACACACACACACACCCATACACACACACGCACCCATACACCCACACCCACACGCACACACCCACACACACACACCCATACACACACACACACCCATACACACACACCCATACACACACACACCCATACACACACACACCCATACACACACACCCACACACACGCACCCATACACCCACACCCACACGCACACACCCACACACACACACCCATACACACACACACACCCATACACACACACACACCCATACACACACACCCATACACACACACACATCCATACACACACACAGACACTAGACTCACACACACACACCTATACACACACACCCATACACACACCCATACACACACACACACCCATACACACACACAGGCACCAGACTCACACATACACACACACACCCACACACACAGACACCCATACACACACCCATACACACACACACACCCATACACACACACACACACCCATACACACACACAGGCACCAGACTCACACATACACACACACACCCATACACACAGACACACTCATACACACACACAGACACCAGGCTCACCCATACACACACATAGACACCAGGCGCACACATACACACACACACACACCCATGCACACACAGACACACACACATACACACACAGACACACACACACACCCATACACACACACATACACACACACACCCATACACACACACACAGGCACCAGACTCACACACACACACACACACACCCATACACACACACAGACACCCATACACACAGACACACCCATACACACACACAGACACCAGACTCACCCATACATACACATAGACACCAGACTCACACATACACACACACACACACACACATACACACACAGACACACACACATACACACACGCCCATACACACACACACAGACACACACACACCCATACACACACACCCATACACACACAGACACCAGACTCACACATACACACACATAGACACACACACATCCATACACACACCCATACACACACATAGACACACACACATCCATACACACACCCATACACACACAGACACACACACACACACCCATACACACACACACACCCATACACACACACCCATACACACACACACCCATACACACAGACGCACACACACACACATACACACACACAGACAGACACCCATACACACACACACATTGACACACACATCCACACACACACTGACACACACACACTGACACACACAGACACACACACACACACTGACACACACACACCCATACACACACCCATACACACACAGACACACACACACCCATACACACACACACACACACCCATACACACAGACACACACACACCCATACACACACACACCCATACACACACAGACACCAGACTCACACACACAGACACACACACACCCATACATACACAGACACACACACACACACACCCATACACACACACCCATACACACACACACCCATACACACAGACACACACACACACACACCCATACACACACACACCCATACACACACACAAAGACAGACACACACACAGACACCCATACACACACACTGGCACACACACACACACACACACATACACACACACTGACACACACACACTGACACACACACACCCATATGCACGCACACTGACACATACACACTGACACACACACACACACCCCTACACACACACCCACACACACACACACCCATACACACACACAGACACACACACATACATCCATACGCACACACACACCCATACACACACACACAGACACCCATACGCACACACAGACACCCATACACACAGACACCCATACATAAACAAACAGGCACACACACACACCCATACACACACACACACACAGACACCCATACGCACACACACCCATACACACACACACAGACACACACCCATACACACACACAGACACCCATATAGACACACACCCATAGACAAACACACACACACACACACACTCTAAAACACACACACACTGACACACACACCCATACACAAACAAACAGACAGGCACACACACACACCCATACACACACACACACAGACACCCATACGCACACACCCATACACACACACAGACACCCATATAGACACACACCCATACACACACACATAGACAAAGACACACACACACAGACACCCATACACACACCCAAAAACACACACACACACTGACACACACACCCATACACACACACACCCATACACAAACAAACAGACAGGCACACACACGCACCCATACACACACACACACACAGACACCCATACGCACACACACACACAGGCGCCCATACACACAGACACCCATACACAAACAAACAGACAGGCACACACACACACCCATACACACACACACACAGACACCCATACGCACACATACCCATACACACACACACACAGACACACACACACACACCCATACACACACACAGACAGACACACACACACACACAGACACCCATATAGACACACACCCATACACACACACATAGACAAACACACGCACACACAGACACCCATCCACACACCCAAAAACACACACACACCCATACACACACACACCCATACACAAACAAACAGACAGGCACACACATGCACCCATAGACACACAGACACCCATACGCACACACACACCCATACACACACACAGACACACACACCCATACACACACACAGACAGACAGACACACACACACAGACACCCATACACACACCCATACACACACACACTGACACACACACCCATACACCCATACACACACACACACACTGACACACACACACTGACACACTCACACACTCTGACACACGCACACACACTGACACACGCACACACACTGACACACACACACACTCTGACACACACACTGACACACGCACACACACTGACACACGCACACACACTGACACACGCACACACACTGACACACACACCCATACACACACACAGACAGACACACACACACACAGACACCCATATAGACACACACCCATACACACACACATAGACAAACACACGCACACACAGACACCCATCCACACACCCAAAAACACACACACACCCATACACACACACACCCATACACAAACAAACAGACAGGCACACACATGCACCCATACACACACAGACACCCATACGCACACACACACCCATACACACACACAGACACACACACCCATACACACACACAGACAGACAGACACACACACAGACACCCATACACACACACACCCATACACACACACACAGACAGACACACACACACTGACACACACACCCATACACCCATACACACACACACACACTGACACACACACACTGACACACACACACACTCTGACACACGCACACACACTGACACATGCACACACACTGACACACACACACACTCTGACACACACACTGACACACGCACACACACTGTCACACGCACACACACTGTCACACACACCCATACACACACTCACATACACACACACCATATCAGCTTTCATGGAACATTGCAGGACCTGCTGCAGACTGCAACATACTATACCTGCATGTAGTTGAGTGCCAGCAGGCAAAGCCTTGAAGAAGGCCAACAATGTACAAGGATTGGTAAAAAGACTCAATATAAAAGTAATAATGCGTTTCTCAAAGAAAGACTTCAATTTAGACAGTGCCTTTCATAAAAGAAAGACTTGCATTTATATGGCACCTTTCACAACCTCAGGACAGCCCAAAGTGCTTCTCAGCTAATGAAGTACTTTTGAAGTGTAGCCATTGTTGTAATGCAGGAAACATGGAAACGTGGCAACCAATCTGTGCTCAACCAGCTTCTACAAAGAACAGTGTGATCATGACAGTGTGTTTGGGCAGCACGGTAGCATTGTGGATAGCACAATTGCTTCACAGCTCCAGGGTCCCAGGTTCGATTCCGGCTTGGGTCACTGTCTGTGTGGAGTCTGCACGTTCTCCCCGTGTGTGCGTGGGTTTCCTTCGGGTGCTCCGGTTTCCTCCCGCAGTCCAAAGATGTGCGGGTTAGGTGGATTGGCCATGCTAAATTGCCCTTAGTGTCCAAAATGGCCCTTCAAGTTGGGTGGGGTTACTGGGTTATGCGTGGACTTTGGGTAGGGTGCTCTTTCCAAGAGCCGGTGCAGACTCGATGGGCCGAATGGCCTCCTTCTGCACTGTAAATTCTATGATAATCTATGATACACACACCCATACACCCACACACCCACAGACCTATACACACACACACACACCCATACACACACACCCATACACACACACACACATACACACACACACACCCATACACACACACACCCATACACACCCCCCCCCACATGCCCGTACACACACCCATACACACACCCATACACACACACCCACACACACCCACACACCCATACACAGACACCCACACACACACACCCATACGCACACACACACACACACACACATGCACACACACACCCAGACACACACACCCATACACACACACACCCATACACACACACACCCATACACACCCACACATCCACACACCCATACATACACACACAGACACCCATACACACAGACACACACACACAGACATTCATACACACAGACACACACACCCATACACACACACATACACACACCCATACACACACACACACCCATACACACACACATCCACACACCCCCATACACACACACCCATACAAACACACACCGATACACATACACAGACACACACATACACCCACACACTCACACCCATACACACACACACATACACACACACCCATAGACACACACAGAGAGACACACACAGACACACACACAGACCCATACACACAGACACAGACACATACATTCATACACACACACACAGCCATACACACACAGACACACAGTCACACCCATACACACACACACCCATGCACACACACAGACACACACACACCCATACACACACACCCATAGACACACACACCCATATACACACACAGACACACATGCACCCATACACACATACACACAGACACACACACATGCACCCATACACACAGACACACACACACACAGACACACACACACAGATACAGACACACACCCACACCCATATACACACACAGGCACGCACACAGCCACACACACCCATACACACACACACCCATACACACACACACACCCATACACACAAACATACAGACACATACACACACATAGACACACACCCATACACGCACACATAGACAAACACACAGTAACACACAGACATACTACAGCACACACAATAATGCAGGCACACTAGCACAAACAGGCACACACCAACGCACAGATGCAGACACACTAGCACAGACACACACACACTAACACACACACTGACATAAACACACACACACTAACGCACAGGCACACTAACATAAACACACACGCACTAACGCATGGACACACTAACACAAACACACACACTACCTCACAGACACACTAACACAAACACACAGACTAACATACAGACGCACTAACATAAACACACACACAAACTTACAGACACACTAACACACACACTAACTCACAGACATACTAACAAAGACACACACACACTAATGCACAGACACACTAACACAAACAAACACACTAACTCACTCACACACTAACGCACAGACACACTCACACAAACATGCACACACTAACGCACAGCCACAGACACACTAATACAGACACACACACTAACACACAGACACACTAACATAAACACACACACACTAACACATGGACCCACTGACCATAACACACACACTAACGCACAGACCCACTAACACAAACACACACACTAACATACAGACACACTAACATAAACACACACACACTAACACACAGGCACACTAACACACACACCCTAACGCACTGATACACTAACATAAACACACACGCACTAACGCATGGACACACTAACACAAACACACACACTAACAAACAGACACACTAACATAAACACACGCACACTAACTCACAGACACACTAACACAAACACACACACACTAACAAACAGACACACTAACATAAACACACGCACACTAACACACACACACACACTAACACACAGACACACTGACATAAACACACACACACACTAACACACAGACACACTAACATAAATACACACTCTAACACACAGACACACTAACACACACACACTAACACAAACACACACATACTAATGCACAGACACACTAACACAAACACACACATTAACATACAGACCCACTAACATAAACACACACACACTAATGCACAGGCACACTAACATAAACACACACACTAACACACAGACACACTAACACAAACACACACACACTAACAAACAGACACACTAACATAAACACACGCACCCTAACTCACAGACACACTAACATAAATACACACTCTAACACACAGACACACACACACACACACAAACGCACAGACACACTAACACAAACACACACATTAACATACAGACCCACTAACATAAACACACACACTAATGCACAGGCACACTAACATAAACACACACACTAACACACAGAAACAATAACACAAACACACACACTAACACACACACACACACTAACACACAGACACACTAACATAAACACACACACACTAACACATGGACCCACTGACCATAACACACACACTAACACACAGACCCACTAACACAAACACACACACTAACATACAGACACACTAACATAAACACACACACACTAACACACAGGCACACTAACACACACACCCTAACGCACTGATACACTAACATAAACACACACGCACTAACGCATGGACACACTAACACAAACACACACACTAACAAACAGACACACTAACATAAACACACGCACACTAACTCACAGACACACTAACACAAACACACACACACTAACAAACAGACACACTAACATAAACACACGCACACTAACACACACACACACACTAACACACAGACACACTGACATAAACACACACACACACTAACACACAGACACACTAACATAAATACACACTCTAACACACAGACACACTAACACACACACACTAACACACACACACACACACACTAATGCACAGTCACACTAACACAAACAAACACACTAACTCACTTACACAGTAACACAAACACACACACACTAACTCACAGACACACTAACACAAACACACACACACTAACATTCAGACACACTAACACAAACACACACTAACACACACACACTAACACACACACACACACACACTAATGCACAGTCACACTAACACAAACAAACACATTAACTCACTTACACACTAACACACACACACACACACTAACACACAGGCACACGAACACACACACACACACTAACACACAGACACACTAACACAAACACACACACTAACATACAGACACACTAACATAAACGCACACACATTAACGCACAGACACACGCACACGAATGGAAAACACTAATTTACAGACACACTAACAAAAACATTAAACCAAAGGGTGCCGTAGTGGAATTGACACTGGATCATTAATCCAGAGACCCAGGATAATGACCTGGGGACCCGGGTTCGAATCCCACCACAGCAGGTGGTGGAATTTAAACTCAATAAAATATCTAGAATTAAAAGTCTAGTGATGACCATGACACCATTGTTGATTGTCGTAAAACCCCATCGGGTTCACTAATGTCCCTTTAGAGAAGGAAATCTGCCATCCTTACCCGGTCTGGCCTCCATGTGACTCCAGACCCATAGCAATGGGGTAGACTCTGAAATGGCCTGGCAAACCACTCAGTTGTATTTAACTGCGATGAAAATTAATTTTCTTGATTCATAAGGGGATCAGGGTTATGGGGAGAAGGCAGGAGAATGGGGATGAGAAAATATCAGCCATGATTGAATGGCGGAGCAGACTCGATGGGCCGAGTGGCCTAATTCTGCTCCTAAGTCTTATGGTCTTATGGAAAAGGCAAAAAAGCAACGAAACCGGCCGGACCACCCGGCGTCGAACCAGACACCGGAAATGACACCGGCAAACCCAGCCCCGACTACCCTGCAAAGTTCTTACTAACATCTGGGGGCTTGAGCCAAAGTTGGGGGAGCTGTCCCACAGACTGGTCCAGCAACAGCCTGACATAGTCACACTCACAGAATCATACCTTACAATGTCCCAGACACCCCTATCACCATTCCTGAGAATGTCCTGTCTCACCGGCAGGACAGACCCAGCAGAGGGGCCGGCACAGTGGGATACAGTCGGGAGGGAGTTACCCTGGGAGTCCTCAACATCGACCCTGAACCCCATGAGGTCTCCAGGCTTCAGGTTAAACATGGGCCAGGAAACCTCCTGCTGATTACCACGTACTGGCCATCGCTGATGAATCAGTTCTCCTCCATGCTGAACACCACTTGGAGGAAGCACTGAGGGTGGCAAGGGCTCAGAATATGCTCTGGGTGAGGGGGTTTCAGTGTCTATCACCAAGAGAGGCTCGGCAGTACCACCACAGACCGAGCGGCTGGGTCCTAAAGGACAGAGCGGCCAGACTGGGACTGCAGCAGGTGGTCAGGGAACCAACAAGAGGGAAAAACATACTTGACCTCCTCCTCACCAGCCTGCCTGCTGCAGATGTATCTGTCCCTGACAGTATCGGTAGCAGTGACCACCGCACAGTCCTTGTGGAGACAAAGTCCCGTCTTCACATTACGGATACCCACCCTGTTGTGTGGCACTACCACCGCGCTAAATGGGACAGACTTTGAACAGATGTAGCAACTCAAGGTGGGGCCTCCACGCGGCGCTGGGGGGCCGTCAGCAGCAGCAGAATTGTACTCAGCCACAATCTGTAACCTCACAGCCCAGCATTCCCCCACTCCCCCATTACCACCCAGCCAGGGGATCAATCCTGGTTCCCCCACTCCCCCATTACCACCCAGCCAGGGGATCAATCCTGGTTCCCCCACTCCCCCATTACCACCCAGCCAGGGGATCAACCCTGGTTCAGCGAAGAGTGCAGGAGAGCGTGCCGGGAGCAACATCAGGCAGACCGAAAAATGAGGTGTCGACCTGGTGAAGGTACAACACAGGACTGTGCGGGATTCCCCCTACCCGGCGGGACAGGCCGTACCGACGCCGAGGAGCGGTGTGAACCGCTCCGGCACGGGCTGCCCGGAAGGTGCGGAATCCTCCGCACCTTCAGGGACTAGGCCGGCGGCGAAGGGCGTGGGGCCAATTGGTGCGAAAGGGCCTCCGCCGTCCGGCGCGAGTTGGCACATGGGCAGGAGAAGCAGGGTGGGCTGGCACCATTCCAGCACACAGGGGGGTTCCATCTCCGCGCCGCTACACCGGCCGGCACGGAGTGAAAGAGAGCCCCCACGGCACAGGCCCGCCCGCGGATCGGTGGGCCCCTATCCCCCCCCCCCCCCCCGAGGACTCCGCAGGCCGCCCGCAGAGCCAGGCCCCGCCGGTATAGACCTGGGGCGTCATTCTCCGACCCCCCGCCGGGTTGGAGAATCGCCGGGGGCTGCCGTGATTCCCGCCCCCGCCGGTTGCCGAAGTCTCCGGTACCGGATATTCGGCGGGGGCGGGAATCGGGCCGTGCCGGTTGGCGGGCCCCCCCGCTGGATTCTCCGGCCCGGATGGGCCGAAGTCCCGCCGATAAATTGCCTGTCCCGCCGGTGTGGATTAAACCACCTATTGAACGGCGGGACAAGGCTGCGCGGGCGGGCTCCGGGGTCCTGGGGGGGGCGCGGGGCGATCTGGCCCCGGCGGGTGCCCCCACGGTGGCCTGGCCCGCGATCGGGGCCCACTGATCCGCGGGCGGGCCTGTGCCGTGGGGGCACTCTTTCCCTTCCGCCTCCGCCACGGTCTCCACCATGGCAGAGGCGGAAGAGACTCCCTCCACTGCGCATGCGCGGGAATGCCATCAGCGGCCGCTGACGCTCCCGCGCATGCGCCGCCCGGAAATGTCATTTCCACGCCAGCTGGCGGGGCAACAAATGCCTTTTCTGCCAGTTGGCGGGGCAGAAATTCATCAGGCGCCGACCTAGCCCCTCAAGGTTGGGGCTCGGCCCCCAAAGGTGTGGAGCATTCCGCACCTTTGGGGCGGCGCGATGCCCGTCTGATTTGCGACGTTTTGGGCGCCAGTCGGCGGACATCGCGCCGTTTCCGGAGAATTTCGCCCCTCGTGTGCCAAACAGCATAAGCAGCAAGTAACAGACGGAGCTAAGCGATTCCACAACGACCGCATCAGATCTAAGCTCCACAGTCCTGCCACATCCAGCTGTGAATGGTGGTGGACAATTAAACAACTCACTGGAGGAGGAGGCTCCACAAATATCCCCATCCTCAATGATGGAGGAGCCCAGCACATCTGTGCAAAAGACAAGACTGAGGCATTCGCAACAATCTTCAGCCAGAAGTGCCGAGTGGATGCTCCGTCTCGGTCTCCTCCGGAGGTTCCAGCATCACAGATATCAGTCTTCAGCCAATACGATTCACTCCAGGTGATATCAAGAAAGGGCTGAAGGCGCTGGATACTGCAAAGGCTGTGGGTCCTGACAATATCCCAGCAATAGTCCTGGAGACTTGTGCTCCAGAACTTGCCGCACCCCTCGCCAAGCTGTTCCAGTACAGCTACAACACTGGCATCTACCCGGCAATGTGGAAAATTACCCAGGTGTGTCCTGTACACAAGAAACAGGACAAATCCAACCCAGCCAATTACCGCCCTATCAGTCTACTCTCCATCAGCAAAGTGATGGAAGGAGTCATCAACAGAGCTATCAAGCGGCACTTACTCAGCAATAACCTGCTCACGGACTCTCAGTTTGGGTTCCACCAGGGTCACTCCGCTCTTGACCTCATTACAGCCTCGGTTCAAACATGGACAAAAGAGCTGAATGCCAGAGGTGAGGTGGGAGTGACTGCCCTCGACATCAAGGCAGCGTTTGACCGAGTGTGGCATCACGGAGCCCGAGCTACACTGGAGTCAATGGGAATCAGGGGGAAAACTCTCCGCTGGTTGGAGTCATACCCGGCACAAAGGAAGATGGTTGTGGTGGTTGGAGGTCAATCATCTCAGCTCCAGGACATCACTGCAGGAGTTCCTCAGGGTAGTGTCCTAGTCCCAACCATCTTCAGCTGCTTCATCAATGACCTTCCCTCCAACATAAAATCAGAAGTGGGGATGTTTGCGGGTGACTGCACAATGTTCAGCACCATTCACGACTCCTCAGATAATGAAGCAGTCCCCGTCCAAATGCAGCAAGACCCCGACAATATCCAGGCTCGGGGCTGACAAGTGGCAAGTTACATTCGAGCCACACAAGTGGCAGGCAATGACCATCTCCTACAAGAGAGGACCTAACCACCGCCCCTTGACACTCAATGGCATTACCATCGCTGAATCCCCCACAATCAACATCCTGGGGGTTACCATTGATCAGAAACTGAACTGGACCCAGCCACATTAATACTGTGGTTACCAGGGCAGGTCAAAGGCCAGGATTCCTACAGCGAGTAACTCACCTCCTGACCCCCAAAGCCTGTCCACCATCTACAAGGCACAAGTCAGGAGTGTGATGGAATACTCTCCACTTGCCTGGATGAGTGCAGCTCCAACAACACTCAAGAAGCTCAACACCATCCAGGACAAAGCCGCCCCGCTTGATTGCTCCCCCCTCCACGAACATTCAAACCCTCCACCACTGACGAACAGGGGCAGCCATGTGTGCCATCTACAAGATGCACTGCAGGAGCTCAGCAAGGTTCCTGAGACAGCACCTTCCAAACCCCTGACCACTACCACCTAGAAGGACAGAAGCAGCAGATACATAAGAAGATAAGAACATAAGAACTAGGAGCAGGAGTCGGCCATCTGGCCCCTCGAGCCTGCTCCGCCATTCAATGAGATCATGGCTGATCTTTTGTGGACTCAGCTCCACTTTCCGGCCCGAACACCATAACCCTTAATCCCTTTATTCTTCAAAAAACTATCTATCTTTATCTTAAAAACATTTAATGAAGGAGCCTCTACTGCTTCACTGGGCAAGTAATTCCATAGATTCACAACCCTTTGGGTGTAGAAGTTCCGACTAAACTCATTCCTAAATCTACTTCCCCTTATTTTGAGGCTATGCCCCCTAGTTCTGCTTTCACCCACCAGTGGAAACAACCTGCCCGCATCTATCCTATCTATTCCCTTCGTAATTTTATATGTTTCTATAAGATCCCCCCTCATCCTTCTAAATTCCATCGAGTACAGTCCCAGTCTACTCAACCTCTCCTCATAATCCAACCCCTTCAGCTCTGGGATTAACCTAGTGAATCTCCTCTGCACACCCTCCAGTGCCAGTACATCCTTTCTCAGGTAAGGAGACCAAAACTGAACACAATACTCCAGGTGTGGCCTCACTAACACCTTATACAATTGCAACATAACCTCCCTAGTCTTAAACTCCATCCCTCTAGCAATGAATGACAAAATTCCATTTGCCTACTTAATCACCTGTTGCACCTGTAAACCAACTTTTTGCGACTCATGCACTAGCACACCCAGGTCTCTCTGCACAGCAGCATGTTTTAATATTTTATCATTCAAATAATAATCCCTTTTGCTGTTATTCCGACCAAAATGGAAACCTCACATTTGTCAACATTGTATTCCATCTGCCAGACCCTAACCCATTCACTTAACCTACCCAAATCCCTCTGCAGACTTTCAGTATCCTCTGCACTTTTTGCTTTACCACTTATCTTAATGTCGTCTGCAAACTTGGACGCATTGCCCTTGGTCCCCAACTCCAAATCATCTAAGTAAATTGTGAACAATTGTGGGCCCAACACTGATCCCTGAGGGACACCACTAGCTACTGATTGCCAACCAGAGAAACACCCACTAATCCCCACTCTTTGCTTTCTATTAATTAACCAATCCTCTATCCATGCTACTACTTTACCCTTAATGCCACGCATCTTTATCTTATGCAGCAACCTTTTGTGTGGCACCTTGTCAAAGGCTTTCTGGAAATCCAGATATACCACATCCATTGGCTCCCCGTTATCTACCGCACTGGTAATGTCCTCAAAAAATTCCACTAAATTAGTTAGGCACGACCTGCCCTTTATGAACCCATGCTGCGTCTGCCCAATGGGACAATTTCCATCCAGATGTCTCGCAATTTCTTCCTTGGTGATAGATTCCAGCATCTTCCCTACTACCGATGTTAAGCTCACTGGCCTATAATTACCCGCTTTCTGCCTACCTCCTTTTTTAAACAGTGGTGTCACGTTTGCTAATTTGCAATCCGCTGGGACCGCCCCAGAGTCCAGTGAATTTTGGTAAATTATCACTAGTGCATTTGCAATTTCCCTAGCCATCTCTTTTACCACTCTGGGATGCATTCCATCAGGGCCAGGAGACTTGTCTATCTTTAGTCCCATTAGCTTGTCCATCACTACCTCCTTGGTGATAACAATCCTCTCAAGGTGCTCACCTGTCATAGCCTCATTTCTATCAGTCACTGGCATGTTATTTGTGTCTTCCACTGTGAAGACCGACCCAAAAAACCTGTTCAGTTCCTCAGCCATTTCCTCATCTCCCATTATTAAATCTCCCTTCTCATCCTCTAAAGGACCAATATTTACCTCAGCCACTCTTTTTTGTTTTATCTATTTGTAGAAACTTTTACTATCTGTTTATATACTCTGAGCAAGTTTACTCTCATAATCTATCTTACTCTTCTTTATAGATTTTTTAGTAGCTTTCTGTTGCCCCCTAAAGATTTCCCAGTCCTCTAGTCTCCCACTAATCTTTGCCACTTTGAATGCTTTATCCTTCAATTTGATACTCTCCCTTATTTCCTTAGATATCCACGGTCGATTTTCCCTCTCTCTACTGTCTTTCCCTTTTGTTGGTATAAACCTTTGCTGAGCACTGTGAAAAATCGCTTGGAAGGTTCTCCACTGTTTCTCAACTGTTTCACCATAAAGTCTTTGCTCCCAGTCTACCTTAGCTAGCTCTTCTCTAATCCCATTGTAATCTCCTTTGTTTAAGCACAAAACACTAGTGTTTGATTTTACCTTCTCACCCTCCATCTGTATTTTAAATTCCACCATATTGTGATCGCTCCTTCCGAGAGGATCCCTAACTATGAGATCATTAATCAATCCTGTCTCATTACACAGGACCAGATCTAGGACCGCTTGTTCCCTCCTAGGTTCCATTACATACTGTTCTAGGAAACTATCGCAGATACGTTCCATAAACTCCTCCTCAAGGCTGCCTTGACCGACCTGGTTAAACCAATCGACATGTAGATTAAAATCTCCCATGATAACTGCTGTACCATTTCTACATGCATCAGTTATTTCTTTGATTATTGCCTGCCCCACCATAATGTTACTATTTGGTGGCCTGTAGTCTACTCCTATCAGTGACTTTTTCGTCTTAATATTCCTGATTTCCACCCAAATGGATTCAACCTGATCCTCCATAGCACCGATGTCATCCCTTACTATTGCCCGGATGTCATCCTTAAATAACAGAGCTACACCACCTTCCTAACCATCCACTCTGTCCTTCCGAATAGTTTGATACCCTTGAATATTTAACTCCCAGTCGTGACCATCCTTTAACCATGTTTCAGTAATGGCCACTAAATCATAGTCATTCACGATGATTTGCGCCATAAACTCATTTAATTTATTCCGAATACTATGAGCATTCAGGTAAAGGACACTTATGTTGGCTTTTATACCTCTGTTCTGAATCTTAACACCTTGATCAGTAACCTCTCCTAAGTTATATTTCCTCTTAACTTTTCTCCTAATTTTCCTTGTCGTTGAACCCCATAAGTTCATGTACCAGGGGGGGATGAGTCGGTGTGTGTGTGTCTTTGTGTGTATCAGTGTGTTTCTGTGTGTGTGTGTCAGTGTATGTGTCCGTGTGTGTGTCAGTGTGTGCATCAGTGCTTGTGTCAGTGTGTGTGTCAATGTGTGTGTCAATGTGTGTGTGTCGGTGTGTGTGTCAGTGTATGTGTCAGTGTGTGTGTCAGTCTGTTTCTGTGTGTGTGTGTCAGTGTGTGTCCCCATGTGTGTCAGTGCTTGTGTCAGTGTGTGTGTCAATGTGTGTGTCAGTGAATGTGTGTCAGTGAGTGTGTGTGTCAGTGGGTGAGTGTCAGTGTGTGGGTGTGGGTGTCAGTGTGAGTCAGTGTGTCTGTATCAGTGTGTGTGTGTCAGTGTGTGTCAGTGTGTGTGTCAGTGTGTGGGAGTCAATGTATGTGTCAGTGTGTGTGTCAGTGTGTGTGTCAGTGTGTGTCAGTGTGTGTGTGTCAGTGGGTGTGTCAGTGTGGGTGTCAGTGTGTCTGTGTCAGCGGGTGTCTCAATGTGTGTGTCAGTGTGTGTATCAGTGTGTGTCAGTGTGTGTATCAGTGATTGTGTGCGCTATTGATGTGTGTTAGTGTGTGTGACAGTGTGTGTGTGTGTGTCAGTGTGAGTGACAGTGTCTGTGTGTCAGTGTGTGTGTCAGTGTTTGTGCCAGTGTGTGACAGTGTGTGTGTCAATGTGCGTGTCAGTGTGTGTGTCTGTGTGTGTGTCAGTGTATGTGTCCATGTGAGTGTCAATGTGTGTGTCAGTGCTTGTGTCAGTGTGTGTGTCAATGTGTGTGTCAGTGTGTGTGTGTCTGTGTGTGTCAGTGTATGTGTCAGTGTGTGAGTCAGTGTGTGTGTGTCAGTGTATGAGTCCGTGTGTGTGTCAGTGCGTGTGTCAGTGCTTGTGTCAGTGTGTGTGTCAATGTGTGTGTCAGTGTGTGTGTGTGTCAGTGTGTGTGTTTCAGTGTGTGTGTGTCAGTGTGTGTGTGTCAGTGTGTCTGTCAGTGTCTGTCAGTGTGAATGTGTCAGTTTGTGTGTCAGTGTCTGTCAGTGTGTGTGTGTCAGTGTGTGTGTTTGTCAGTGTGTGCATGTGTGTGTGTGTCAGTGTGTGTGTGCCAGTGTGTGTGTCAGTGTCTGTCAGTGCGTGTGTCAGTGTGAATGTGTCAGTTTGTGTGTCAGTGTCTGTCAGTGTGTGTGTGTCAGTGTGTGTGTTTGTCAGTATGTGCATGTGTGTGTGTCAATGTTTGTGTGTGTCAGTAATGTGTTTGTCAGTGTGTGTGTCAGTGTGTGTGTCAGTGTGTGTATCAGTGTGTATGCCAGTGTGTTCATCAGTGTTTGTGTCAGTGTGTGTCAGTGTGTGGGAGTCAGTGACGTGTGCATTAGTGAGTGTGACAGTGTGTATGTGTCAGTGTGTGTGCAAGTGTGTGCATGTCAGTGTGTTCGTCAGTGTTTGTGTCAGTGTGTGACTGTATGTTTGTGTCAGTGTGTGTGTCAGTGTGCGTGCGTGTGCGTGGTCAATGTGTGTGTGTGTCAGTGTGTGTGTCAGAGTGTGTGTGTCAGTCTATGTGTCAGTGTGTGTGTGTCAGTGTGTGTGTGTCAGTGTGTGTGTGTGTGTGTCAGTGTGTATGTAAGTGTCTGTGTCAGTGTACTTGTGTGTGCATAAGTGTGTTTGCGTCAGTGCGTGTGCCAGTGTGTGTGTGTTACTGTGTTTCTGTGTGTGTGTGGGTGTCTGTGTGTATGTGTCAGGTGTGTGTGTCAGTGTGTGTGTCAGTGTGTGTGTATCGGTGTGTTGATGCGTCAGTGAGTGTCAGTATGTGTGTGTCAGTGTGTGTGTGTGAATGTGTCACTGTGTGTGTCAGTGTGGGTCAGTGCTTGTGTCAGCGTGTGTGTGTGTCAATGTGTGCATGTGTGTGTGTGTCAGTGTGTGGGAGTGTCAGTGTGTGTGTCAGTGTGTGTGTCAGTGTGTGTGTGTCAGTGTGTGTGTGTCAGTGTGTTGATGCGTCAGTGAATGTCAGTATGTGTGTGTCAGTGTGTGTGTGAATGTGTCACTGTGTGTGTCAGTGTGGGTCAGCGTGTGTGTGTGTCAATGTGTGCATGTGTGTGTGTCAGTGTGTGGGAGTGTCAGTGTGTGTGTCAGTGTGTGTGTATCGGTGTGTTGATTCGTCAGTGAGTGTCAGTATGTGTGTGTCAGTGTGTGTGTGAATGTGTCAGTGTGTGTGTCAGTGTGGGTCAGTGCTTGTGTCAGCTTGTGTTTGTGTCAGTGTGTGTCAGTGTGTGTGTCAGTGTGTGTCAGTGTCAGTGTGTGTGTCAGTGTGTGTGTCAGTGCGTGTGTGTCAGTGTGTGTGTCAGTGTGTGTGTCAGAGTGTGTGTCAGAGTGTGTGTCAGAGTGTGTGTCAGTGTGTCTGTGTCAGTGTGTTTGTCAATGTTTGTGTCTGTGCGTGTGTCAGTGCGTGTGTATGTGTCAGTGCGTGGGTGACAGTGTGGGTGTCAGTGTGAGCCAATGTGTGTGTGTCAGTGTGTGTGTCAGTGTTTGTGTCTGTGTGTGTGATAGTGTGAGTGTGTCAGTGTGTCTGTCAGAGTGTGTGTCAGCATGTGTGTCAGTGTGTGTGTCAGTGTCTGTCAGTGTTTGTGTCAGTGTGAATGTGTCAGTTTGTGTGTCAGTGTCTGTCAGTGTGTGTGTGTCAGTGTGTGTGTTTGTCAGTGTGTGCATGTGTGTGTGCCAGTGTGTGTGTGCCAGTGTGTGTGTCAGTGTCTGTCAGAGTGTGTGTCAGTGTGAATGTGTCAGTTTGTGTGTTAGTGTCTGTCAGTGTGTGTGTGTCAGTGTGTGTGTTTGTCAGTGTGTGCATGTGTGTGTGTCAGTGTTTGTGTGTGTCAGTAATGTGTTTGTCAGTGTGTGTGTCAGTGTATGTGTCAATGTGTGTATCAGTGTGTATGTCAATGTGTGTGTGTGTCAGTGTGTTCATCAGTGTTTGTGTCAGTGTGTGTCAGTGTGTGTGAGTCACTGTGTGTGTCAGAGTGTGTGTGTCAGTCTATGTGTCAGTCTATGTGTGTCAGTGTGTGTGTCAGTGTGTGTGTGTCATTGTGTGTGTGTCAGTGTGTGTGTGCCAGTGTGTGTGTATCGGTGTGTTGATGTGTCAGTCTGCGTCAATGTGTGTGTGGCAGTGTGTGTGGCAGTGTGTGTCAGTGTGTGAGTATCAATGTGTGTGTGTCAGTGTGTGTGTGTCAGTGTGTGTATCAGTGTGTGTATCAGTGTGTGTCATTGTGTGTGTCATTGTGTGTGTGTCAGTGTGTGTGTCAGTGTGTGTGTGTCAGTGATGTGTATGTCAGTGTGTGTGCCAGTGTGTGTGTGAGTTAGTGTGTGTGTCAGTGAGTGTGTCAGTGTGTGTGTCAGTGTGAACAAAGAACAAAGAAATGTACAGCACAGGAACAGGACCTTCGCCCCTCCAAGCCCGTGCCGACCATGCTGCCCGACTAAACTACAATCTTCTACCCTTCATGGGTCCGTATCCCTCTATTCCCATCCTATTCATGTATCTGTCAAGATGCCACTTAAATGTCACTATCGTCCCTGCTTCCACCATTTCCTCCGGTAGCGAGTTCCAGGCACCCACTACCCTCTGTGTAAAAAACTTGCCTCGTACATCTACTCTAAACCTTGCCCCTCTCACCTTAAACCTATACCCCCTAGTAATTGACCCCTCTACCCTGGGAAAAAGCCTCTGACTATCCACTCTGTCTATGCCCCTCATAATTTTGTAGACCTCTATCAGGTCACCCCTCAGCCTCCGTCGTTCCAGTGAGAACAAACCGAGTTTATTCAACCGCTCCTCATAGCTAATGCCCTCCATACCAGGCAACATCCTGGTAAATCTCTTCTGCACCCTCTCTAAAGCCTCCACATCCTTCTGGTAGTGTGGCGACCAGAATTGAACACTATACTCCAAGTGTGGCCTAACTAAGGTTCTATACAGCTGCAACATGACTTGCCAATTCTTATACTCAATGCCACGGCCAATGAAGGCAAGCATGCCGTATGCCTTCTTGACTACCTTCTCCACCTGTGTTGCCCCTTTCAGTGACCTGTGGACCCATACACCTAGATCTCTCTGACTTTCAATACTCTTGAGGGTTCTACCATTCACTGTCTATTCCCTACCTGCATTAGACCTTCCAAAATGCATTACCTCACATTTGTCTGGATTAAATTCCATCTGCCATCTCTCCGCCCAAGTCTCCAAACAATCTAAATCCTGCTGTATCCTCTGACAGTCCTCAACGCTATCCGCAATTCCACCAACCTTTGTGTCGTCTGCACACTTACTAATCAGACCAGTTACATTTTCCTCCAAATCATTTTCTCCTACAAACAGCAAAGGTCCCAGCACTGATCCCTGCGGAACACCACTGGTCATAGCCCTCCAATTAGAAAAGCATCCTTCCATTGCTACTCTCTGCCTTCTATGACCTAGCCAGTTCTGTATCCACCTTGCCAGCTCACCCCTGATCCCGTGTGACTTCACCTTTTGTACTAGTCTACCATGAGGGACCTTGTCAAAGGCCTTACTGAAGTCCATATAGACAACATCCACTGCCCTACCTGCATCAATCATCTTTGTGACCTCCTCGAAAAACTCTATCAAGTTAGTGAGACACGACCTCCCCTTCACAAAACCATGCTGCCTCACTAATACGTCCATTTGCTTCCAAATGGGAGTAGATCCTGTCTCGAAGAATTCTCTCCAGCAATTTCCCTACCACTGAAGTAAGGCTCACCGGCCTGTAGTTCCCTGGATTATCCTTGCTACCCTTCTTAAACAGAGGAACAACATTGGCTATTCTCCAGTCCTCCGGGACATCACCTGAAGACAGTGAGGATCCAAAGATTTCTGTCAAGGCCTCAGCAATTTCCTCTCCAGCCTCCTTCAGTATTCTGGGGTAGATCCCATCAGGCCCTGGGGACTTATCTTCCTTAATATTTTTTAAGATGCCCAACACCTCGTCTTTTTGGATCTCAATGTGACCCAGGCTATCTACACACCCTTCTCCAGACTCAACATCTACCAATTCCTTCTCTTTGGTGAATACTGATGCAAAGTATTCATTTAGTACCTCGCCCATTTCCTCTGGCTCCACACATAGATTCCCTTGCCTATCCTTCAGTGGGCCAACCCTTTCCCTGGCTACCCTCTTGCTTTTTATGTAAGTGCAAAAAGCCTTGGGATTTTCCTTAACCCTATTTGCCAATGACTTTTCGTGACCCCTTCTAGCCCTCCTGTCTCGTTGCTTAAGTTCCTTCCTACTTTCCTAATATTCCACACAGGCTTTGTCTGTTCCCAGCCTTTTAGCCCTGACAAATGCCTCCTTTTTCTTTTTGACGAGGCCTACAATATCTCTCGTTATCCAAGGTTCCCGAAAATTGCCGTATTTATCCTTCTTCCTCACAGGAAAATGCCGGTCCTGAATTCCTTTCAACTGACACTTGAAAGCCTCCCACATGTCAGATGTTGATTTGCCCTCAAACATCCGCCCCCAATCTAGGTTCTTCAGTTCCCGCCTAATATTGTTATAATTAGCCTTCCCCCAATTTAGCACATTCAACCTAGGACCACTCTTATCCTTGTCCACCAGCACTTTAAAACTTACTGAATTGTGGTCACTGTTCCCGAAATGCTCCCCTAATGAAACTTCTATCACCTGGCCGGGCTCATTCCCCAAACCAGGTCCAGTCCGCCCCTTCCCTAGTTGGACTGTCTACATATTGTTTTAAGAAGCCCTCCTGGATGCTCCTTACAAACTCTGCCCCGTCTAAGCCCCTGGCACTAAGTGAGTCCCAGTCAATATTGGGGAAGTTGAAGTCTCCCATCACCACAACCCTGTTGTTTTTACTCTTTTCCAAAATCTGTCTACCTATCTGCTCCTCTCTCTCCCGCTGGCTGTTGGGAGGCCTGTCGTAAACCCCTAACATTGTGACTGCACCCTTCTTATTCCTGATCTCTACCCATATAGCCTCACTGCCCTCTGAGGTGTCCTCCCGTAGTACAGCTGTGATATCCTCCCTAACCAGTAGCGCAACTCCGCCACCCCTTTTACATCCCCCTCTATCCCGCCTGAAACATCTAAATCCTGGAACGTTTAGCTGCCAATCCTGCCCTTCCCTCAACCAGGTCTCTGTAATGGCAACAACATCATAGTTCCAAGTACTAATCCAAGCTCTAAGTTCATCTGCCTTACCCGTAATACTTCTTGCATTAAAACATATGCACTTCAGGCCACCAGACCCGTTGTGTTCAGCAACTTCTCCCTGTCTGCTCTGCCTCAGAGCCACACTGTCCCTATTCCCTAGTTCTCCCTCAGTGCTCTCACCTTCTGACCTATTGCTCCCGTGCCCACCCCCCTGCCATACTAGTTTAAACCCTCCCGTGTGACACTAGCAAACCTCGCGGCCAGGATATTTATGCCTCTCCAGTTTAGATGCAACCCGTTCTTCTTATATAGGTCACACCTGCCCCGGAAGAGCTCACAGTGGTCCAGATAACGGAAACCCTCCCTCCTACACCAGCTGTTTAGCCATGTGTTTAGCTGCTCTATCTTCCTATTTCTAGCCTCACTAGCACGTGGCACAGGGAGTAATCCCGAGATTACAATCCTAGAGGTCCTGTCTTTTAACTTTCTGCCTAGCTCCCTGAACTCCTGCTGCAGGACCTCATACCCCTTCCTGCCTATGTCGTTAGTACCAATACCATCATAGAATTTACAGTGCAGAAGGAGGCCATTCGGCCCACCAAGTCTGCACTGGCTCTTGGAAAGAGCACCCTACCCAAGGTCAACCCCGCCACCCTATCCCCATAACCCAGTAACCCCACCCAACACTAAGGGCAATTTTAGACACTAAGGGCAATTTATCATGGCCAATCCACCTAACCTGCACATCTTTGGACTGTGGGAGGAAACCGGAGCACCCGGAGGAAACCCACGCACACACGGGGAGGATGTGCAGACTCCGCACAGACAGTGACCCAAGCCGGAATCGAACCTGGGACCCTGGAGCTGTGAAGCAATTGTGCTATCCACAAGGCTACTGTGCTGCCCTCCCCCTTCAGGATACCTTCTACCATTTCTGAGACATCCTGGACCCTGGCACCAGGGAGGCAACATACCATCCTGGAGTCTCTTTCACGTCCACAGAAGCGCCTATCTGTGCCCCTGACTATAGAGTCCCCTATTACTATTGCTCTTCAGCACTTTGGCCCTCCCTTCTGAACATCAGAGCCAGCCGTGGTGCCACTGCTCTGGCTGCTGCTGTTTTCCCCTGATAGGCTATCCCCCCCGACAGTATCCAAAGGGGTATACCTGTTCGAGAGGGGGACAACCACAGGGGATTCCTGCACTGACTGCCTGCCCTTTCTGGTGGTCACCCATTTCTCTGCCTGCACCTTGGGTGTGACCACATTTATATAACTGCTATCTATGACGCTTTCCGCCACCTGCATGCTCCTAAGTGCATCCAATTGCTGCTCCAACCGAACCATGCGGTCTGTGAGGAGCTCCAGTTGGGTGCACTTTCTGTAGATGAAGCCACACGGGATGCTGGAAGCCTCCTGGACCTGCCACATCTCACAGTCAGAGCACTGCACCCCTCTAACTGACATTAGAACATAGAACATAGAACAATACAGCGCAGTACAGGCCCTTCGGCCCACGATGTTGCACCGAAACAAAAGCCATCTAACCTACACTATGCCATTATCATCCATATGTTTATCCAATAAACTTTTAAATGCCCTCAATGTTGGCGAGTTCACTACTGTAGCAGGTAGGGCATTCCACGGCCTCACTACTCTTTGCGTAAAGAACCTACCTCTGACCTCTGTCCTATATCTATTACCCCTCAGTTTAAAGTTATGTCCCCTCGTGCCAGCCATATCCATCCGCGGGAGAAGGCTCTCACTGTCCACCCTATCCAACCCCCTGATCATTTTGTATGCCTCTATTAAGTCTCCTCTTAACCTTCTTCTCTCCAACGAAAACAACCTCAAGTCCGTCAGCCTTTCCTCATAAGATTTTCCCTCCATACCAGGCAACATCCTGGTAAATCTCCTCTGCACCCGCTCCAAAGCCTCCACGTCCTTCCTATAATGCGGTGACCAGAACTGTACGCAATACTCCAAATGCGGCCGGACCAGAGTTCTGTACAGCTGCAACATGACCTCTCGACTCCGGAACTCAATCCCTCTACCAATAAAGGCCAACACTCCATAGGCCTTCTTCACAACCCTATCAACCTGGGTGGCAACTTTCAGGGATCTATGTACATGGACACCTAGATCCCTCTGCTCAGCCACACTTTCAAGAACTTTACCATTAGCCAAATATTCCGCATTCCTGTTATTCCTTCCAAAGTGAATCACCTCACACTTCTCTACATTAAACTCCATTTGCCACCTCTCAGCCCAGCTCTGCAGCTTATCTATATCCCTCTGTAACCTGCTACATCCTTCCACACTATCGACAACACCACCGACTTTAGTATCATCTGCAAATTTACTCACCCACCCTTCTGTGCCTTCCTCTAGGTCATTGATAAAAATGACAAACAGCAACGGCCCCAGAACAGATCCTTGTGGTACTCCACTTGTGACTGTACTCCATTCTGAACATTTCCCATCAACCACCACCCTCTGTCTTCTTTCAGCTAGCCAATTTATGATCCACATCTCTAAATCACCCTCAATCCCCAGCCTCCGTATTTTTTGCAATAGCCTACTATTGCGTCTACAATAGCCTTTGTAGCCTACAATAGTCTTTGCAATAGCCTACTACATTGCGTCAATTAATTAGTAAATTAAAGTTAAAAGTTAAAATTAAAAAAAAAAAGTTACTGTTAACTATCTGTTTCCTAGCACTAGATTTCTACTATAAATATGAAAGCTAAATATAGTACTCTCCGATCTCTGGCTTAGATACCCCTCTAAATTATAATTAAGTAATTATGTTTAATTAGTTACCAATGCTTAATTTTTTAAATTTAATGTAGATTCCCAACCAGCCACTCAGGTCACAGCTTTTCTGTGATGTCACTTCAGTGTCCCCCCCCCCCCCCACACACACACAATTTGAAAAGGTAATAAAAGTAAAAATGAGTAAAAATGACTGACTTACCTTCTGAGGTTCTCAGATGTTCTCAGGTTCTCTCCCTGCTGATTAAAAGTTACAGGCCAGAAGAATGAAAGAGAACAAAACAGTAGGGAAAAATCACCTTCTCCCACTCTTCACCGAATTACCTCACTGCACCAAATTACCAAGTTTCAAATTCTCACTGTCTGTGTCTCACTCACTCAGGCTGTGTCTCCTTGACCAGCGCAACGCTTACTTAGTGCGCTTTCTGTCTGTCTTTTATACAGACTTCAGGATGACACACAACACTTCAACTTCAAAGAGAAGAATACAATGTGTACCTTTGTGCCCCTAAACAGGCCTCAGGTGACTGCCAGATAACTGCCTCTCAGCAATTAGGGTGGGGGCAGCTTCAGCCAATCAGACACTAATCTACACTGCACTTTTAACTGAAAAACAACAGAATTAGATTTATCACTTACCTTTCCTGGTTACCTCACTGCACCAAATTACCAAGTTTCAAATTCTCACTTTGTCTGTGTCTCACTCACTCAGGCTGTGTGTCTTTGACCTGCGCAACACTTACTAAGTGTGTATGTGTCAGTGTGTGTCAGCGTTTGTGTCAGTGTGTGTGTCAGTGTTTGTGTGTGTCAGTGATGTGTATGTCAGTGTGTGCATATCAGTGTTTGTGCGTGTCAGTGATGTGTGTGTCAGTGTGTGTGCCAGTGTGTGTGTTAGATTAGTGTGTGTGTCAGTGAGTGTGTCAGTGTGTATGGCAGTTTGTGTGTGTCAATGTGTGTGTGTCAGTGTGTGTGTCAGTGAGTGTGTCAGTGTGTGTCAGTGGATGTGTCAGTGTGTAAAAGTGTTTGTGTCAGTGGGTGTGTCAGTGTGTGTCAGTGTTTGTGTCAGTGTGTGACTGTGTGTGTGTGTCAATGTGTGTGTGTCAGTGTGTGTGTCAGTGAGTGTGTCAGTATGTGTCAGTGTGTCAGTGTGTAAAAGTGTTTGTGGGTGTGTCAGTGTGTGTGTCAGCGTGTGTTTGTCAGAGTGTGTGTCAATCTTTATGTCAGTGTGCGTGTCACTGTCTGTGTCAGTATGTGTCAGTGTGTGTGGTCAGTGTGTGTGCGTCAGTGTGTGTGTGTCAGTGTGTGTCAGTGTGTGTGTCAGTGTGTGTGTCAGTGAGTGTGTGTCAGTGTGTGTGTCAGTGAGTGTGTCAGTGAGTGTGTGTCAGTGTGTGTGTCAGTGTTTGTGTCTGTGTGTGACAGTGTGTGTGTCAGTGTGTGTGTCAGTGTGTGTGTCAGTGAGTGTGTGTCAGTGTGTGTGTCTGTGTGTGTCAGAAAGTGTGTCAGTGTTTGTGTGTCAGTCTGTGTGTCAGTGTTTGTGTCTGTGTGTGTGTCAGAGTGTGCGTCAGTGTGTGTGTGGTCAGTGTGTGTGTGTGTCAGTGTGTGTATCAGTGTGTGTCAGTGTGTGTGTTAGTAATGTGTGTGTCAAAATGTGTGTGTGTCAGTGTGTGTGTCAGTGAGTGTGGCAGTGTGTGTCAGTGCATGTGTCAGTGTGTGTGTGTCATTGTGTGTGCCAGTCTACGTGTCACTGGCTGTGTCAGTATGTGTCAGTGTGTGTGTCAGTGTGTGTGTCAGTGTTTGTGTATCAGTATGTGTGTCAGTGTTTGTGTCTGTGTGTGTGTCAGTGTGTGTGTGTGTGTGTGTGGTCAGTGTGTGTGCATCTGTATGTGTGTGTCAGTGTGTGTTTCAGTGTGTGTGTCAGTGTGTGTGTGACAGTGTGCGTGTGTCAGTGTGTGTGGCAGTGTGTGTGTGTCCGTGTTTGTGTGAGTTTGTCAGAATGTGTGACTGTGTGTCAGTGTGTGTGTCAGTCTGTGTGTGTGCTAGTGTGTGTGTATCAGTGTGTGTGTCGGTGTGTGTGTGTCAGTCTGTGTGTCAGTGTGTGTGTGTTAGTCTGTGATTCAGTGTGTGTGTCGGTTTGTGTGTGTCAGTGTGTGTGTCAGTGTGAGTGTGTGTGTTCGTGAGTGTTGGTCAGTGTGTGTATTTCAGTCTGTGTGTGTGTCAGTGTGTGTGTAACCGAGTCTGGGTCAGTGTGTGTGTCAGTCTGTGTGTGTGTCTGTGTGTGTGATAGTGCGTGTGTCTGTGTCTATGAGTGTGTCAGTGAGAGAGTGTCAGTGTGTGTGTGACAGTGTGTGTGTCAGTGTGTGATAGTGCGTGTGTCAGTGTGTGTGTCTGTGTTAGTGTGTTTGTCAGTGAGTGAATGTCAGTGTGTGTGTGTCACTGTGTATCAGTGTGTGTGTCAGTGTGTGTGTCAAGGTGTGTGCGCGTCAGTATGTGTGCATCAGTGTGTGTGACAGTGTGAGTGTGTCAGTGTGTGAGTGTCAGTGTGTGTCAGTGTCAGTGTGTCAGTGGGTGTATGTCGTTGTGTGTGTCAGTGTGTGTGTCAGTCTGTGTGTGTCAGTCTGTGTGTGTCAGTGTGAGTGTCCGTGAATGTGTCTGTGTCAGTGAGTGAGTGTCAGTGTGTGTGGTCAGTGTGTGTGTGTCAGTGTGAGTGTCCGTGAATGTGTGAGTGTGTGTCTGTGTGTGTGTCAGTGTGTGTGTGTCAATGTGAGTGTGACAGTGAGTGTGTGGCAGTTTGTGTGTCAGTGTGTTTGTCTGTGCCAGTGTGTGTGTCAGAGTATATGTGTCAGTGTGTGTCAGTGTGAGTGTCATTGTGTGTGTGTCAGTGTGCATGTGTCAGTGCGTGTGTCAGTGTGTGTCAGTGTGAGTGTGTCAGTGTGTGTGTCAGTGAATGTGGGTCAGTGTGTGTGTGTCATTGTGCCTGTCAGTGATAGTGTGTGAGTGTTTGTACCTCAGTGTGTGTGTGTCAGTGCATGTGTCAGTGTGTGTGAGTGTGTCAGTGTGTGAGTCTGTTGCAGTGTGTGAGTAAGTGAGAGAATGTCAGCGTGTGTGTGTCAGTGTGTGTGTTAGTGCGTGTGTCAGTGTGTGTGTCTGTGTCAGTGTGTGTGTATGTGTCAGTGTGTGTCAATTTACGTTTGTCTGTGTGTGTGTGTCAGTGTGTGTGTGTGTCTGTGTGTGTTTCAGTGTGTGTGTCTGTGTGTATGTGTCAGTGTGTGTGTCTGTGTGTGTGTGTCAGTGTGTGTGTGGCAGTGTGGGTCTCAGTGTGTCAACGTACGTTTGTCTGTGTGTGTGCCAGTGTGTCAGTGTGTGAGTATCAGTGTGTTTGTGTGTCAGTGTGCGTGCATGTGTGTCAGTGTGTGAGTATCAGTGTGTTTGTGTGTCAGTGTGCGTGCATGTGTGTCAGTGTGTGGGAGTCAGTATCTATGTCTGTGTGTATGTGTCAGTGTGTGTGTCAGTGAGTGTGTCAGTGTGTGTCAGTGGATGTGTCAGTGTGTAAAAGTGTTTGTGTCAGTGGGTGTGTCAGTGTGTGTCAGTGTTTGTGTCAGTGTGTGACTGTGTGTGTGTGTCAATGTGTGAGTGTCAGTGTGTGTCAGTGTCAGTGTGTCAGTGGGTGTATGTCGTTGTGTGTGTCAGTGTGTGTGTGTCAGTCTGTGTGTGTCAGTCTGTGTGTGTCAGTGTGAGTGTCCGTGAATGTGTCTGTGTCAGTGAGTGAGTGTCAGTGTGTGTGGTCAGTGTGTGTATGGCAGTGTGAGTGTCCGTGAATGTGTGAGTGTGTGTCTGTCTGTGTGTCAGTGTGTGTGTGTCAGTGTGTTTGTCTCTGCCAGTGTGTGTGTCTCAGTGTGTGTGTATCAGTGTGTGTGTCAGTGTGTGTGTGTCAATGTGAGTGTGACAGTGAGTGTGTGGCAGTTTGTGTGTCAGTGTGTTTGTCTGTGCCAGTGTGTGTGTCAGAGTATATGTGTCAGTGTGTGTCAGTGTGAGTGTCATTGTGTGTGTGTCAGTGTGCATGTGTCAGTGTGTGTGTCAGTGTGTGTCAGTGTGAGTGTGTCAGTGTGTGTGTCAGTGCACGTGTCAGTGTGTGTGAGTGTGTCAGTGTGTGAGTCTGTTGCAGTGTGTGAGTCAGTGAGAGAATGTCAGCGTGTGTGTGTCAGTGTGTGTGTCAGTGCGTGTGTCAGTGTGTGTCTGTGTCAGTGTGTGTGTATGTGTCAGTGTGTGTCAATGTACGTTTGTCTGTGTGTGTGTGTCAGTGTGTGTGTGTGTCTGTGTGTGTTTCAGTGTGTGTGTCTGTGTGTATGTGTCAGTGTGTGTGTCTGTGTGTGTCAGTGTTTGTGTCAGTGTGTGACTGTGTGTGTGTGTCAATGTGTGTGTGTCAGTGTGTGTGTCAGTGAGTGTGTCAGTATGTGTCAGTGTGTCAGTGTGTAAAAGTGTTTGTGGGTGTGTCAGTGTGTGTGTCAGCGTGTGTGTGTCAGTGTGTGTGTCAATCTTTATGTCAGTGTGTGTGTCACTGTCTGTGTCAGTATGTGTCAGTGTGTGTGCGTTAGTGTGTGTGTGTAGTGTGTGTCAGTGTGTGTGTCAGTGTGTGTGTCAGTGAGTGTGTGTCAGTGTGTGTGTCAGTGTTTGTGTCTGTGTGTGACAGTGTGTGCGTCAGTGTGTGTGACAGTGTGTGTGTGTCAGTGTGTGTGGCAGTGTGTGTGTGTCCGTGTTTGTCAGAATGTGTGACTGTGTGTCAGTGTGTGTGTCAGTCTGTGTGTGTGCTAGTGTGTGTGTATCAGTGTGTGTGTCAGTGTGTGTGTGTCAGTCTGTGTGTCAGTGTGTGTGTGTTAGTCTGTGATTCAGTGTGTGTGTCAGTTTGTGTGTGTCAGTGTGTGTGTCAGTGTGAGTGTGTGTGTTCGTGAGTGTTGGTCAGTGTGTGTATTTCAGTCTGTGTGTGTGTCAGTGTGTGTGTAACCGAGTCTGGGTCAGTGTGTGTGTCAGTCTGTGTGTGTGTCTGTGTGTGTGATAGTGCGTGTGTCTGTGTCTATGAGTGTGTCAGTGAGAGAGTGTCAGTGTGTGTGTGACAGTGTGTGTGTCAGTGTGTGATAGTGCGTGTGTCAGTGTGGGTGTCTGTGTTAGTGTGTTTGTCAGTGAGTGAATGTCAGTGTGTGTGTGTCACTGTGTATCAGTGTGTGTGTCAGTGTGTGTGTCAAGGGGTGCGCGCGTCAGTATGTGTGTGTCAGTGTGTGTGATAGTGCGTGTGTCAGTGTGTGTGCATCAGTGTGTGTGACAGTGTGAGTGTGTCAGTGTGTGAGTGTCAGTGTGTGTCAGTGTCAGTGTGTCAGTGGGTGTATGTCGTTGTGTGTGTCAGTGTGTGTGTGTCAGTCTGTGTGTGTCAGTCTGTGTGTGTCAGTGTGAGTGTCCGTGAATGTGTCTGTGTCAGTGAGTGAGTGTCAGTGTGTGTGGTCAGTGTGTGTATGTCAGTGTGAGTGTCCGTGAATGTGTGAGTGTGTGTCTGTGTGTGTGTCAGTGTGTGTGTGTCAGTGTGTTTGTCTCTGCCAGTGTGTGTGTCTCAGTGTGTGTGTATCAGTGTGTGTGTCAGTGTGTGTGTGTCAATGTGAGTGTGACAGTGAGTGTGTGGCAGTTTGTGTGTCAGTGTGTTTGTCTGTGCCAGTGTGTGTGTCAGAGTATATGTGTCAGTGTGTGTCAGTGTGAGTGTCATTGTGTGTGTGTCAGTGTGCATGTGTCAGTGTGTGTGTCAGTGTGTGTCAGTGTGAGTGTGTCAGTGTGTGTGTCAGTGAATGTGGGTCAGTGTGTGTGTGTCATTGTGCCTGTCAGTGATAGTGTGTGAGTGTTTGTACCTCAGTGTGTGTGTGTCAGTGCACGTGTCAGTGTGTGTGAGTGTGTCAGTGTGTGAGTCTGTTGCAGTGTGTGAGTCAGTGAGAGAATGTCAGCGTGTGTGTGTCAGTGTGTGTGTCAGTGCGTGTGTCAGTGTGTGTCTGTGTCAGTGTGTGTGTATGTGTCAGTGTGTGTCAATGTACGTTTGTCTGTGTGTGTGTGTCAGTGTGTGTGTGTGTCTGTGTATGTTTCAGTGTGTGTGTCTGTGTGTATGTGTCAGTGTGTGTGTCTGTGTGTGTGTGTCAGTATGTGTGTGGCAGTGTGGGTCTCAGTGTGTCAACGTACGTTTGTCTGTGTGTGTGCCAGTGTGTCAGTGTGTGAGTATCAGTGTGTTTGTGTGTCAGTGTGCGTGGATGTGTGTCAGTGTCTGGGAGTCAGTATCTATGTCTGTGTGTATGTGTCAGTGTGTGTGTGTCTGTGTGTGTCAGTGTGTGTGCATCAGTGTGTGTGCGTCAGTGTGTGTGTGTCAGTGTGTGTGTCAGTGTGGGTGTTAGTGTGTGTCAGTGTGTGTCTCAAGGTGCTGGTTTGTGTTGGTCAGTGTGTTTGTCTGTGTCAGTGTGTGTCAGTGAGTGAGTGTCAGTGTGTGTGTCAGTGTTTGTGTCAGTGTGTGTCTGTCAATGTGAGTGTCCATGTAGTGGTGAGTGTGTCTCTGTGTGAGTGTCAGTGTGTGTGTGTCTGTGACAGTGGGTGTGTCAGAGTGCGTGTCAGTATGTTTCAGTGTGAGTGTCAGTGCGTATGTGTCATTGTGTGTCAGTGCGTGTGTGTCAGTGTGTTTGTCTGTGCCAGTGAGTCTGTCAGAGTGTGTGTGCCAGCATGTGTCAGTGTGAGTGTCAGTGTGTGTGTGTGTCAGTGTGTGTGTCAGCGTCTGTGTCAAGGTGTGTGTCAATGTGTGTGCGCGTCCGTTTGTGTGGGTCAGTGTGTGTGTCAGTCTGTGTGTGTATCAGTGTTTGTGTCAGTGTGAGTGTGTAAGTGTGTACGAGTCAGTGCATGGGTGTCAGTGTGTATCAGTATTTGTATCATTATTTGTGTCAGTGTGTGTGTCAGTGTGTGTATGTCAGTGTGTGTGTCAGTGTGTGTGTGTCAGTATGTTTGTGTCAATGTGTTTGTCTGTGCAAGTGTGTGTGTCAGAGTGTGTGTGTCAGTATGTGTCAGTGTGAGTGTCAGTGTGTGTTTGTCAGTGTGTGTCAGTATGTATCAGTGTGTGTGTGTCATTGTGTGTCAGTGTGTGCGTGTCAGTGTGTGTGTGTCAATGTGAGTGTGACAGTGAGAGTGTGTCATTTTGTGTGTCATTGTGTACCAGTGTGTGTGTGAGTCTGTGTGTGTGTCAGTCTGTGTGATAGTGCGTGTGTCAGTGTGCGTGTCTGTGTCAGTGTGTGTGTCAGTGTGTGTGTCAGCGTTTGTGTCAGTGTGTGTGTACCAGTGTGTGTGTCAGTGTGAGTCAGTCTGTGTGTCAATGTGTGCGCGCATCTGTGTGCGTGTCAGTGTTTGTCACAGTTTGTGTGTGTGTCAGTGTGTGTGTCAGTGTGTCTGTGTCAGTGTGTGTGTCAACGTGAGTGTGACAGTGAGTGTGTGGCAGTTTGTGTGTCAGTGTGTTTGTCTGTGCCAGTGTGTGTGTCAGAGTAAATGTGTCAGTGTGTGTCAGTGTGACTGTCATTGTGTGTGTGTCAGTGTGCGTGTGTCAGTGTGTGTGTCAGTGAGAGAATGTCAGCGTGTGTGTGTCAGTGTGTGTGTCAGTGCGTGTGTCAGTGTGTGTGTCTGTGTCAGTGTGTGTGTCTGTGTGTATGTGTCAGTGTGTGTCAATGTACTTTTGTCTGTGTGTGTGTCAGTGTGTGTGTGTGTCTGTGTGTCTGTGCCAGTGTGTGTGTCAGAGTATATGTGTCAGTGTGTGTCAGTGTGAGTGTCATTGTGTGTGTGTCAGTGTGCGTGTGTCAGTGTGTGTGTCAGTGAGAGAATGTCAGCGTGTGTGTGTCAGTGTGTGTGTCAGTGCGTGTGTCAGTGTGTGTGTCTGTGTCAGTGTGTGTGTCTGTGTGTATGTGTCAGTGTGTGTCAATGTACTTTTGTCTGTGTGTGTGTCAGTGTGTGTGTGTCTCTGTGTCTGTGCCAGTGTGTGTGTCAGAGTATATGTGTCAGTGTGTGTCAGTGTGAGTGTCATTGTGTGTGTGTCAGTGTGCGTGTGTCAGTGTGTGTGTCAGTGAGAGAATGTCAGCGTGTGTGTGTCACTGTGTGTGTCAGTGCGTGTGTCAGTGTGTGTGTCTGTGTCAGTGTGTGTGTCTGTGTGTATGTGTCAGTGTGTGTCAATGTACTTTTGTCTGTGTGTGTGTCAGTGTGTGTGTGTGTCTGTGCCAGTGTGTGTGTCAGAGTATATGTGTCAGTGTGTGTCAGTGTGAGTGTCATTGTGTGTGTGTCAGTGTGCGTGTGTCAGTGTGTGTGTCAGTGAGAGAATGTCAGCGTGTGTGTGTCAGTGTGTGTGTCAGTGCGTGTGTCAGTGTGTGTGTCTGTGTCAGTGTGTGTGTCTGTGTGTATGTGTCAGTGTGTGTCAATGTATGTGTGTATGTGTCACAGTGTGTGTGTGTCAGTCTGTGTGTGTATCAGTGTTTGTGTCAGTGTGAGTGTGTCAGTGTGTGCGAGTCAGTGTATGTGTGTCAGTGTGTATCAGTATTTGTATCAGTATTTGTGTCAGTGTGTGTGTCAGTGTGTGTGTCAGTGTGTCTGTGTCAGTGGGTGTCAGTCGGTGTGTGTGCCAGTGTGTGTGTGTCAGTGTGTATCAGTATTTGTGTCAGTGTGTGTGTCAGTGTGTCTGTGTCAGTGTGTGTCAGTCTGTGTGTGTGCCAGTGTGTGTGTGTCAGTGTGTGTGTCAGTGTGGGTGTGTCAGTGTGTGTGTGTCAGTGCGTGAGTGTCAGTGTGTATCAGTATTTGTGTCAGCGTGTGTGTGTCAGTGTGTGTCAGTGAGTGAGTGTCAGTGTGTGTGTGTCAGTGTGTTTGTCAGTGTTTGTGTCAGTGTGTGTCTGTCAATGTGAGTGTCCATGTAGTGGTGAGTGTGTGTCTGTGTGAGTGTCAGTGTGTGTGGGTCAGTGTGTTCGTCTGTGCCAGTGGGTGTGTCAGAGTGTGTGTGTCAGTGTGTTTGTCTGTGCCAGTGAGTCTGTCAGAGTGTGTGTGCCAGCATGTGTCAGTGTGATGTCAGTGTGTGTGTGTATCAGTGTGGGTGTCAGCGTGTGTGTCAAGGTGTGTGTCAATGTGTGTACGCGTCCGTTTGTGTGGGTCAGTGTGTGTGTGTCAGTCTGTGTGTGTATCAGTGTTTGTGTCAGTATGAGTGTGTCAGTGTGTGCGAGTCAGTGTATGTGTGTCAGTGTGTATCAGTATTTGTATCAGTATTTGTGTCAGTGTGTGTGTCAGTGTGTGTGTCAGTGTGTGTGTCAGTGTGTCTGTGTCAGTGGGTGTCAGTCTGTGTGTGTGCCAGTGTGTGTGTGTCAGTGTGTATCAGTATTTGTGTCAGTGTGTGTGTCAGTGTGTCTGTGTCAGTGTGTGTCAGTCTGTGTGTGTGCCAGTGTGTGTGTGTCAGTGTGTATCAGTGTGTGTGTCAGTGTGGGTGTGTCAGTGTGTGTGTGTCAGTGCGTGAGTGTCAGTGTGTATCAGTATTTGTGTCAGCGTGTGTGTGTCAGAGTGTATGTGTCAGTATGTTTGTGTCAGTGTGTGTGTGTCAGTGTGAGTGTCGGTGTGTGTGTGTGTGTCTGTATGTGTGTCAGTGTGTGTGTGTCAATGTGTTTGTCTGTGCAAGTGTGTGTGTCAGAGTGTGTGTGTCAGTATGTGTCAGTGTGAGTGTCAGTGTGTGTGCGTCGGTGTGTGTCAGTATGTATCAGTGAGTGTGTGTCATTGTGTGTCAGTGTGTGTGTGTCAGTGTGTGTGTGTGTGTCAATGTGAGTGTGACAGTGAGAGTGTGTCATTTTGTGTGTCATTGTGTACCAGTGTGTGTGTCAGTGTGTGTGTGAGTGAGTGTGGGTCAGTGTGTGTGCGTCAGTCTGTGTGTGTGTCAGTCTGTGTGATAGTGCGTGTGTCAATGTGCGTGTCTGTGCCAGTGTGTGTGTCAGTGTGAGTCAGTGTGTGTGTCAGTGTGTGTGTGCATCTGTGTGCGTGTCAGTGTTTGTCACAGTTTGTGTGTGTGTCAGTGTGTGTGTCAGTGTGTCTGTGTCAGTGTGTGTGTGTCAGTGTGAGTGTCAGTGTGTGTGTCAGTGTGTGTGTGTCTGTGTCAGTGCGTGTGTCAGTGTGTGTGTGTCAGTGTGTGTGTGTCAGTGTGTGTGTCAGTGTGTGTGTGTCAGTCTGTGTGTCGGTGTGTGTCAGTTTGTGTGTGTCAGTGCATGTGTGCCAGTGTGTGTGTCAGTGTGTGTGTGACAGTGTGTGTGTGTCAGTGTGAGTGTCAGTTTCAGTGGGTCAGTGTGTGTGTGTCAGTGTGTGTGAGTGTGTCAGTGTGTGTGTGTCAGTGTGGGTGTGTCAGTGTGTGTATGTGTCAGTGTGTGTGTGTGTCAGTGTGTGAGTCTGTTGCAGTGTGTGATTCAGTGAGAGAGTGTCAGTGTGTGTGTGTCAGTGAGTGTCAGTGTGTGTGTCAGTGTGAGTTTGTCAGTGTGTGAGTCTGTTGCAGTGTGTGAGTCAGTGAGAGAGTGTCAGTGTGTGTGTGTCAGTATGTATCAGTGAGTGTGTGTCATTGTGTGTCGGTGTGTGCGTGTCAGTGTGTGTGTGTCAATGTGAGTGTGACAGTGAGAGTGTGTCATTTTGTGTGTCATTGTGTACCAGTGTGTGTGTCAGTGTGTGTGTGAGTGAGTGTGGGTCAGTGTGTGTGCGTCAGTCTGTGTGTGTGTCAGTCTGTGTGATAGTGCGTGTGTCAGTGTGCGTGTCTGTGCCAGTGTGTGTGTCAGTGTGTGTGTGTCAGTGTGTGTGTGTCAGTGTGTGTGTCAGTGTGTGTGTGTCAGTCTGTGTGTCGGTGTGTGTCAGTTTGTGTGTGTCAGTGCATGTGTGCCAGTGTGTTTGTCAGTGTGTGTGTGACAGTGTGTGTGTGTCAGTGTGGGTGTCAGTTTCAGTGGGTCAGTGTGTGTGAGTGTATCAGTGTGTGTGTGTCAGTGTGGGTGTGTCAATGTGTGTATGTGTCAGTGTGTGTGTGTGTCAGTGAATGTGGTTCAGTGTGTGTGTCAGTGTGTGTGTCAGCGCGTGTGTCATTGTGTGTCAGTGCGTGTGTCATTGTGTGTCAGTGCATGTGTCAGTGAGTGTGAGTGTGTCAGTGTGTGTGTGTCAGTGTGTGTGTGTGTCAGTGTGTGAGTCTGTAGCAGTGTGTGATTCAGTGAGAGAGTGTCAGTGTGTGTGTGTCAGTGAGTGTCAGTGTGTGTGTCAGTGTGAGTTTGTCAGTGTGTGAGTCTGTTGCAGTGTGTGAGTCAGTGAGAGTGTCAGTGTGTGTGTGTCAGTGTGTGTCAGTGTGTGTGTCAGTGTGAGTTTGAAAGTGTGTGAGTGTCAGTGTGAATGTGTCAGTGGGTGTCTGTCAAGTGTGTGTGTCAGTGAGAGAGGGTCAGTGTGTGTGTGTCTGTGTGTGTCAGTGTGGGTGTGTCAGTGTGTGTGTGTGTCAGTGTGTGTGTGTGTCAGTGAATGTGGGTCAGTGTGTGTGTCAGTGTGTGTGTCAGTGCGTGTGTCATTGTGTGTCAGTGAGTGCGAGTGTGTCAGTGTGTGTGTCAATGTGTGTGAGTGTGTCAGTGTGTGACTCTGTTGCAGTGTGTGAGTCAGTGAGAGAGTGTCAGTGTGTGTGGTCAGTGTGTGTGATAGTGCTTGTGTCAGTGTGTGTGTCTGTGTCAGTGTGTGTCAGTGAGAGAGTGTCAGTGTGGGTGTCAGTGTGTGTGGTCAGTGTGTGTGTGCCATTGTATGTCAGTGATAGTGTGTGAGTGTTTGTACCTCAGTGTATGTGTGTCAGTGCATGTGTCAGTGTGGCGTCAGTGTGAGCGCGTCAGTGTGTGTGTAAGTGTGAGTTTGTCAGTGTGTGTCAGCGTGTGTGACAGTAAGTGTGTCAGTGTGTGTGTGTCAGTGTGTGTTTGTCAATGTGAGTATGACAGTGAGTGTGTGGCAGTTTGTGTGTCAGTGTGTTTGTCTGTGCCAGTGTGTGTGTCAGAGTATATGTGTCAGTGTGTGTCAGTGTGACTGTCATTGTGTGTGTGTCAGTGTGCGTGTGTCAGTGTGTGTGTCAGTGAGAGAATGTCAGCGTGTGTGTGTCAGTGTGTGTGTCAGTGCGTGTGTCAGTGTGTGTGTCTGTGTCAGTGTGTGTGTCTGTGTGTATGTGTCAGTGTGTGTCAATGTACTTTTGTCTGTGTGTGTGTCAGTGTGTGTGTGTGTCTGTGTGTCTGTGCCAGTGTGTGTGTCAGAGTATATGTGTCAGTGTGTGTCAGTGTGAGTGTCATTGTGTGTGTGTCAGTGTGCGTGTGTCAGTGTGTGTGTCAGTGAGAGAATGTCAGCGTGTGTGTGTCAGTGTGTGTGTCAGTGCGTGTGTCAGTGTGTGTGTCTGTGTCAGTGTGTGTGTCTGTGTGTATGTGTCAGTGTGTGTCAATGTACTTTTGTCTGTGTGTGTGTCAGTGTGTGTGTGTGTCTGTGTGTCTGTGTCAGTGTGTGTGTGGCAGTGTGGTTCTCAGTGTGTGTCAACGTACGTTTGTCTGTGTGTGTGCCAATTTGTGTCAGTGTGTGAGTATCAGTGTGTTTGTGTGTCAGTATGTGGGAGTCAGTATCTGTGTCTGTGTGTATGTGTCAGTGTGTGTGTGTCTGTGTGTGTCAGTGTGTGTGCATCAGTGTGTTTGTGTCAGTGTGTGTGTGTCAGTGTGTGTGTCAGTGTGGGTGTTAGTGTGTGTCAGTGTGTGTCTCAAGGTGCTGGTTTGTGTTGGTCAGTGTGTTTGTCTGTGTCAGTGTGTGTCAGTGAGTGAATGTCAGTGTGTGTGTGTCAGTGTGTTTGTCAGTGTTTGTGTCAGTGTGTGTCTGTCAATGTGAGTGTCCATGTAGTGGTGAGTGTGTGCCTGTGTGAGTGTCAGTGTGTGTGTGTCAGTGTGTTTGTCTGTGCCAGTGGGTGTGTCAGAGTGTGTGTGTCAGTGTGTTTGTCTGTGCCAGTGAGTCTGTCAGAGTGTGTGTGCCAGCATGTGTCAGTGTGATGTCAGTGTGTGTGTGTGCCTGTATGGGTGTCAGCGTGTGTGTCAAGGTGTGTGTCAATGTGTGTACGCGTCCGTTTGTGTGGGTCAGTGTGTGTGTGTCAGTCTGTGTGTGTATCAGTGTTTGTGTCAGTGTGAGTGTGTCAGTGTGTGCGAGTCAGTGTACGTGTGTCAGTGTGTATCAGTATTTGTATCAGTATTTGTGTCAGTGTGTGTGTCAGTGTGTGTGTCAGTGTGTCTGTGTCAGTGGGTGTCAGTCTGTGTGTGTGCCAGTGTGTGTGTGTCAGTGTGTATCAGTATTTGTGTCAGTGTGTGTGTCAGTGTGTGTATGTCAGTGTGTGTGTCAGTGTGTGTGTGTCAGTGTGTCTGTGTCAGTGTGTGTCAGTCTGTGTGTGTGCAAGTGTGTGTGTGTCAGTGTGTATCAGTGTGTGTGTCAGTGTGGGTGTGTCAGTGTGTGTGTGTCAGTGCGTGAGTGTCAGTGTGTATCAGTGTTTGTGTCAGCGTGTGTGTGTCAGTGTGTATGTGTCAGTATGTTTGTGTCAGTTTGTGTGTGTCAGTGTGAGTGTTGGTGTGTGTGTGTGTGTGTCTGTATGTGTGTCAGTGTGTGTGTGTCAATGTGTTTGTCTGTGCAAGTGTGTGTGTCAGAGTGTGTGTGTCAGTATGTGTCAGTATGAGTGTCAGTGTGTGTGTGTCGGTGTGTGTCAGTATGTATCAGTGAGTGTGTGTCATTGTGTGTCAGTGTGTGTGTGTCAGTGTGTGTGTGTCAATGTGAGTGTGACAGTGAGAGTGTGTCATTTTGTGTGTCATTGTGTACCAGTGTGTGTGTCAGTGTGTGTGTGAGTGAGTGTGGGTCAGTGTGTGTGCGTCAGTCTGTGTGTGTGTCAATCTGTGTGATAGTGCGTGTTTCAGTGTGCGTGTCTGTGCCAGTGTGTGTGTCAGTGTGACTCAGTGTGTGTGTCAGTGTGTGTGTGCATCTGTGTGCGTGTCAGTGTTTGTCACAGATTGTGTGTGTGTCAGTGTGTGTGTCAGTGTGTCTGTGTCAGTGTGTGTGTGTCAGTGTGAGTGTCAGTGTGTGTGTCAGTGTGTGTGTGTCAGTCTGTGTGTCGGTGTGTGTCAGTTTGTGTATGTCAGTGCATGTGTGCCAGTGTGTGTGTCAGTGTGTGTGTTACAGTGTGTGTGTGTCAGTGTGTGTGTGTCAGTGTGAGTGTCAGTTTCAGTGGGTCAGTGTGTGTGTGTGAGTGTGTCAGTGTGTGTGTGTCAGTGTGGGTGTGTGTCAGTGTGTGTGTGTGTCAGTGAATGTGGGTCAGTGTGTGTGTCAGTGTGTGTGTCAGTGCTTGTGTCATTGTGTGTCAGTGAGTGTGTGTGTGTCAGTGTGTGTGTCAATGTGTGTGAGTGTGTCAGTGTGTGACTCTGTTGCAGTGTGTGAGTCAGTGAGAGAGTGTCAGTGTGTGTGGTCAGTGTGTGTGATAGTGCTTGTGTCAGTGTGTGTGTCTGTGTCAGTGTGTGTCAGTGAGAGAGTGTCAGTGTGGGTGTCAGTGTGTGTGGTCAGTGTGTGTGTGCCATTGTATGTCAGTGATAGTGTGTGAGTGTTTGTACCTCAGTGTATGTGTGTCAGTGCATGTGTCAGTGTGGCGTCAGTGTGAGCGCGTCAGTGTGTGTGTAAGTGTGAGTTTGTCAGTGTGTGTCAGCGTGTGTGACAGTAAGTGTGTCAGTGTGTGTGTGTCAGTGTGTGTTTGTCAATGTGAGTGTGACAGTGAGTGTGTGGCAGTTTGTGTGTCAGTGTGTTTGTCTGTGCCAGTGTGTGTGTCAGAGTATATGTGTCAGTGTGTGTCAGTGTGACTGTCATTGTGTGTGTGTCAGTGTGCGTGTGTCAGTGTGTGTGTCAGTGAGAGAATGTCAGCGTGTGTGTGTCAGTGTGTGTGTCAGTGCGTGTGTCAGTGTGTGTGTCTGTGTCAGTGTGTGTGTCTGTGTGTATGTGTCAGTGTGTGTCAATGTACTTTTGTCTGTGTGTGTGTCAGTGTGTGTGTGTGTCTGTGCCAGTGTGTGTGTCAGAGTATATGTGTCAGTGTGTGTCAGTGTGAGTGTCATTGTGTGTGTGTTAGTGTGCGTGTGTCAGTGTGTGTGTCAGTGAGAGAATGTCAGCGTGTGTGTGTCAGTGTGTGTGTCAGTGCGTGTGTCAGTGTGTGTGTCTGTGTCAGTTTGTGTGTCTGTGTGTATGTGTCAGTGTGTGTCAATGTACTTTTGTCTGTGTGTGTGTCAGTGTGTGTGTGTGTCTGTGTGTCTGTGCCAGTGTGTGTGTCAGAGTATATGTGTCAGTGTGTGTCAGTGTGAGTGTCATTGTGTGTGTGTCAGTGTGAGTGTGTCAGTGTGTGTGTCAGTGAATGTGGGTCAGTGTGTGTGTGTCATTGTGCCTGTCAGTGATAGTGTGTGAGTGTTTGTACCTCAGTGTGTGAGTGTCAGTGCATGTGTCAATGTGTGTGAGTGTGTCAGTGTGTGAGTCTGTTGCAGTGTGTGAGTCAGTGAGTGAGTGTCAGTGTGTGTGTCAGTGTGTGTCAGTGTGTGTGTCAGTGTGTGTATGTCAGTGTGTGTGTCAGTGAGAGAATGTCAGCGTGTGTGTGTCAGTGTGTGTGTCAGTGCGTGTGTCAGTGTGTGTGTCTGTGTCAGTGTGTGTGTCTGTGTGTATGTGTCAGTGTGTGTCAATGTACGTTTGTCTGTGTGTGTGTCAGTGTGCGTGTGTGTCTGTGTGTGTGTGTCAGTGTGTGTGTCTGTGTGTATGTGTCAGTGTGTGTGTCTGTGTGTGTGTATGGCAGTGTGGTTCTCAGTGTGTGTCAACGTACGTTTGTCTGTGTGTGTGCCAATTTGTGTCAGTGTGTGAGTATCAGTGTGTTTGTGTGTCAGTATGTGGGAGTCAGTATCTGTGTCTGTGTGTATGTGTCAGTGTGTGTGTGTCTGTGTGTGTCAGTGTGTGTGCCTCAGTGTGTTTGTGTCAGTGTGTGTGTGTCAGTGTGGGTGTTAGTGTGTGTCAGTGTGTGTCTCAAGGTGCTGGTTTGTGTTGGTCAGTGTGTTTGTCTGTGTCAGTGTGTGTCAGTGAGTGAGTGTCAGTGTGTGTGTGTCAGTGTGTTTGTCAGTGTTTGTGTCAGTGTGTGTCTGTCAATGTGAGTGTCCATGTAGTGGTGAGTGTGTGTCTGTGTGAGTGTCAGTGTGTGTGTGTCAGTGTGTTTGTCTGTGCCAGTGGGTGTGTCAGAGTGTGTGTGTCAGTGTGTTTGTCTGTGCCAGTGAGTCTGTCAGAGTGTGTGTGCCAGCATGTGTCAGTGTGATGTCAGTGTGTGTGTGTGTCAGTGTGGGTGTCAGCGTGTGTGTCAAGGTATGTGTCAATGTGTGTACGCGTCCGTTTGTGAGGGTCAGTGTGTGTGTGTGTCAGTCTGTGTGTGTATCAGTGTTTGTGCCAGTGTGAGTGTGTCAGTGTGTGCGAGTCAGTGTATGTGTGTCAGTGTGTATCAGTATTTGTATCAGTATTTGTGTCAGTGTGTGTGTCAGTGTGTGTATGTCAGTGTGTGTGTCAGTGTGTGTGTGTCAGTGTGTCTGTGTCAGTGTGTGTCAGTCTGTGTGTGTGCCAGTGTGTGTGTGTCAGTGTGTATCAGTGTGCGTGTCAGTGTGGGTGTGTCAGTGTGTGTGTGTCAGTGCGTGAGTGTCAGTGTGTATCAGTATTTGTGTCAGCGTGTGTGTGTCAGTGTGTATGTGTCAGTATGTTTGTGTCAGTGTGTGTGTGTCAGTGTGAGTGTTGGTGTGTGTGTGTGTGTCTGTATGTGTGTCAGTGTGTGTGTGTCAATGTGTTTGTCTGTGCAAGTGTGTGTGTCAGAGTGTGTGTGTCAGTATGTGTCAGTGTGTGTGTGTCGGTGTGTGTCAGTATGTATCAGTGAGTGTGTGTCATTGTGTGTCAGTGTGTGTGTGTCAGTGTGTGTGTGTCAATGTGAGTGTGACAGTGAGAGTGTGTCATTTTGTGTGTCATTGTGTACCAGTGTGTGTGTCAGTGTGTGTGTGAGTGAGTGTGGGTCAGTGTGTGTGCGTCAGTCTGTGTGTGTGTCAGTCTGTGTGATAGTGCATGTTTCAGTGTGCGTGTCTGTGCCAGTGTGTGTGTCAGTGTGACTCAGTGTGTGTGTCAGTGTGTGTGTGCATCTGTGTGCATGTCAGTGTTTGTCACAGTTTGTGTGTGTGTCAGTGTGTGTGTCAGTGTGTCTGTGTCAGTGTGTGTGTGTCAGTGTGAGTGTCAGTGTGTGTGTCAGTGTGTGTGTGTCAGTCTGTGTGTCGGTGTGTGTCAGTTTGTGTATGTCAGTGCATGTGTGCCAGTGTGTGTGTCAGTGTGTGTGTTACAGTGTGTGTGTGTCAGTGTGTGTGTGTCAGTGTGAGTGTCAGTTTCAGTGGGTCAGTGTGTGTGTGTGAGTGTGTCAGTGTGTGTGTGTCAGTGTGTGTGTGTCAGTGTGTGTGTGTCTGTCAAGTGTATGTGCATCAGTGTGTATCTGTATGTGTATCAGTATTTGTGTCAGTGAGTGTGATAGTGTGTGTGTGTCAGTGTGTGTGTGTCAGTTCGTTTGTCAGTGTGAATGTGTCAGTGTGTGTACCTCAATGTGTGCGTGTCAGTGCGTGTGTCAGTGTGTGTGTCAGTGTGCGAGTCTGTTGCAGTGTGTATGCCAGTGAGAGAGTGACAGTGTGTGTGTGTCAGTGTGTGTGTTTGTCAGTGTGTGTGCGTCAATGTGACAGTGAAATTCATTGTGTGTCAGTTTGTGTGTCAGTGTGTGTGTGACAGTGTGTGTGTCCGTGTGAATGTCAGTGTGTGAGTCTGTTTCAGTTTGTGTGTTCTACCCTATCAGATATCTGTCCTGAGTTCCACCTATCACAGATCTGTCCTTTAGATAGGGTCAGTGAGAGAGTGTCAGTGTGTGTGTGTCAGTGTGTGACAGTGTGTGTGTCAGTGTGTGTGTCAATGTGTGTGTTAGTGAGTGTGGGTCAGTGTGTGTGTCAGTCTGTGTGTGTGTCACTGTGTGTGATAGTGCGTGTGTCAGTGTGTGTGGCTGTGCCAATGTGTGTGTGCCAGTGTGTGTGTGTCAGTGTGTGTCAATGTGTGTGTGTCAGTGTGTGTGTCAGTCTGTGTGTGTGCCAGTGTGTGTGTGTCAGTGTGTGTGTGTCTGTGTGTGTCAGTGTGTCTGTGTCAGTGTGTGTCAGTGAGTGTGTCAGTGTGAGTGTGTCACTGTGTGTGTGTCAGTGCGCGTGTGTCAGTGTGTATCAGTATTTGTGTCAGTGTGTGTGTCAGTGTGCATGTGTCAGTGAGTGTGTCAGTGTGTGCGTCTGTTGCAGTGTGTGTGTCAGTGAGAGAGTGTCAGTGTGTGGATGTCAGTGTGTGTCAGTGAGAGTGTGTCAATGTGTGTGTGTGTGTCAGTGTGTATCAGTGTGTGTGTATATCAGTGTGTGTGTATCAGTGTGAGTGTTTGTGTGTGTATGTCAGTGTGTGTGTATCAGTGTGTGTCAGTGTGGGTTTATCACTGTGTGTGTGTATCAATGCATGTGTCAGCGTGTGTGTGTCAGTGTGTCTGTGTCAGTGTGTGTGTGTCAATGTGTTTGTCTGTTCCAGTGTGTGTGTCAGAGTGTGTGTGTCAGTGTGTGTCAATATGTAACAGTGCGTGTATGCCATTGTGTGTCAGTGTGTGTGTGTGTCAGTGCGTGTGTCAATGTGAGTGTGACAATGTGTGTGTATCAGTTTGTGTGTCAGTGTGTGTGTCAGTGTGTGTGTGTCAGCGTGTGTGTCAGTGCGTGTGTCAATGTGGCTGTTTGTGTCAGTGTGTGTGTCAGAGAGAGAGAGTGTGTGTGTCAGTGTGTGCCAGTGTGTGTATCAGTGTGTGTGTCAGTGTGTGTGTCAGTCTGTGTGTGCGTCAGTGTGTGTGTCAGTATGTGTGTGTCAGTGTGTGTGTGTCAGTGTGTGTGCGCACCAGTCTGTGTGTCAGTGAGGTTGGGGCATTGTGTGTGTCAGTCTGTGCGTGTGTCAGTGTGTATGTCTGTCTCCGTGTGTGTGTCAGTGAGAGAGTGTCAACGTGTTTGTGTCAGTGTGTGTGTCAGTGCGTGTGTCTGTGTCAGTGTGTGTCAGTGAGTGAGTGTCAGTGTGTGTCTGTCAGTGTGTGTCACTGTGTGTGTCAGTGTTTGTGTCAGTATGTGTCTGTCAATGTGAGTGTCCATGTATGGGTGAGCGTGTGTCTGTGTCTGTCAGTATGAGTGTGTCAGTGTGTTTGTCTGTGCCAGAGTGTGTGTCAGAGTGTGTGTCAGTGTGTGTGTGTGTGTGTGTCAGTGTGTGTGGGTCAATGTGAGTGTGTCAGTTTGTGTGTCAGTGTGTGTCAGTTTATGTGTGTGTGACAGTGTGTGTGTGTCAGTGCGTGTGTGTCAGTGTGTTTGTCTGTGCCAGTGTGTCTGTCAGAGTGTGTGTGCCAGCATGTGTCAGTGTGAGTGTGTCAATGTTTGTGTGTCAGTGTGTGTGTGTCAGTGTGTATCAGTGTGTGCGCCAGTGTGTGTCAATGTGTGTGTGTCAGAGTGTGTGTCAGTGTGTGTGTATCAGTGTGTGTGTCAGTGGATGTGGGTCAGTGTGTGTGGGGGTCAGTGTGTGTGGTCAGTTTGTTTGTCAGTGTCAATGTGTCAGTGTGTGTACCTCAATGTGTGTGTGTCAGTGCGTGTGTCAGTGTGTGTGTCAGTGTGCGAGTCTGTTGCAGTGTGTATGCCAGTGAGAGAGTGACAGTGTGTGCGTGTCAGTGTGTGTGATTGTCAGTGTGTGTGCGTCAATGTGACAGTGAAATTCATTGTGTGTCAGTTTGTGTGTCAGTGTGCGTGTGACAGTGTGTGTGTCAGTCTGTGTGTCAGTGTGTGTGTGTGACAGTGTGTGTGTGTCAATGTGAGTATGACAGTGAGTGTGTATCAGTTTGTGTGTCAGTCTGTGTGTCAGTGTGTGTCAGTTTGTGTGTGTGACAGTGTGTGTGTGTCAGTGCGTGTCTTTCAATGTGAATGTGACAGTGAGTGTGTATCAGTTTGTGTGTCAGTGTGTGTGTCAGTTTGTGTGTCAGTGTGGGTGTGTCAGTGTGTGTGTATGTGTGTGTCAGTTTGTGTGTGTGTGCCAGAGAGTGTGTGTCAATGCATGTGTGCCAGTGTGTTTGTCTGTGCCAGTGTGTGTGTAACTGTGTGTGTCAGTGTGAGTGTCAGTTTGAGTGGGTCAGATTGTGTGTGTCAGAGTGTGTGTCAGTGTGTGAGTGTCAGTGTGTGTCTGTGTCAGTGTGTCAGTGTGTGTGTCAGTGAATGTGGGTCAGTGTGTGTGGGTGTCAGTGTGTGTGGTCAGTGTGTGTGTGTTATTGTGTGTGTCAGTGAAAGTCTGTGAGTGTTTGTACCTCGGTGTGTGTGTATCAGTGCGTGTGTCAGTGCGTGTGTCAGTGTGTGTGTGTGTCAGTGTGTGAGTCTGTTGCAGTGTGTGTGTCAGTGTGTGTGTGTCAGTGTGTGTGTCAGTGTGAGTGTTTCAGTGTGTGAGTGTCAGTGTGTGTCAGTGTGAGTGTGTCAGTGTGTGTGTGTCAGTGTGTGCGTGTCAGTGTGTATCAGTGTGTGTGTCAGTGTGAGTGTGTGAGTGTCAGTGTGTGTCAGTGTGTGTGTGTCTGTGTGTGTGTCAGTGTGTGTGTGTCAGTTTGTATGTGTGCCAGTGTGTGTGTGTGTCAGTGTGTGTGTATCAGTATGTGTGTCAGTGTGTGTGTGTCAAGTGTGTGTGTGTCAGTGTGTGTGTATCAGTGTGTTTGTCAGTGTGAGTGTGTCAGTGGGTGTGTGTCAAGTGTTTGTGTGTCAGTGTGTGTGTCTGTGTCAGTGTGTGTCAGTGAGCGAGTGACAGTGTGTGTGTGTCAGTGTGTGTGTCACTGTGTGAGTCTGTTGCAGTGTGTGTGTCAGTTAGTGTGTGTCAGTGTGTGTGTGTCAGTGCGTGTGTGTCAGTGTGTGTGTATCAGTGTGTGTTTCAGTGTGAGTGTGTCAGTGGGTGTGTGTCAAGTGTGGGTGTGTGTGTGTGTCGGTGTGTTTGTCAGTGTGTGTGTGTCAAGTGTGTGTGTGTCAGTGTGCGTATCAGTGTGTGTGTCAGTGTGAGTGTGTCAGTGGGTGTGTGTCAAGTGAGTGTGTGTCTGTGTGTGTGTTTGTGTCAGTGAGTGTCAGTGAGTGAGTGTCAGTGTGTGTATGTCAGTGTGTGTGTCAGTGTGTGAGTCTGTTGCAGTGTGTGTGCCTGTTAGTGTGTGTCAGTGTGTGTGTGTCACTGCGTGTGTCAGTGTGTGTGTCTGTGTCAGTGTGTGTGTCAGAGTGTGCGTGTCAGTGTGTGGGTGTCAGTGTGTGTGTCAGTGTGTGTGTGTGTGTTTGTCAGTGTTTGTGTCAGTGTGAGTGTCAGTGTGCGTGTGTCATTGTGTGTCAATGTGTATGTTTGTCAGTGTGTGTATGTCAATGTGACAGTGACAGTGAGTGTGTGTCAGTTTGTGTATCAGTGTGTGTGTCAGTCTGTGTGTCAGTGTGTGTCAGTTTGTGTGTGTTTGACAGTGTGTGTGTGTCAGTGCATGTGTGTCAGTGTGTTTGTCTGTGCCAGTGTGTGTGTCAGAGTGTGTGTGTGTCTGTCAATGTGAGTGTTTGTCAGTGTGTGTGTCAGTGAGAGAGTGTCAGTGTGTGTGTGTCTGTGTGTGTCAGTGTGGGTGTCAGTGTGTGTGTCAGTGAGTTTTTCAGTGTGTGCGTTTCAGTGTGATTGGGGAAGTTTGTGTGCGTCAGTATGTGTGTGTCAGTGTGTATGTTAGTGAGTGTGGGTCAGTATGTGTGCGTCAGTCTGTGTGTGTGTCAGTGTGTGTGTGTGTGTGTGCCTGTGAGAGAGTGCCAATGTGTGTGTGTCAGTGTGTATCAGTTTGTGTCTCAGTGTGTGCGTGTCAGTGTGTGTGTCAGTGTGTGTGTCAGTGTGTGTCTGTCAGTGTGTGTGTCTGTATCAGTGTCAGTTTGTGTGGGTCAGTGTGTGTGTGTCAGTCTGTGTGTGTGTCAGTGTGTGTGACAGTGTGTGTGTCAGTGTTTGTGTCTGTGTGTATGTATCAGTCTGAGTGTCCGTGTGAGTGTGTGTCAGTGTGTTTGTCTGTGGCAGTGTGTGTCAGAGTGTGTGTCAGTATGTGTCAGTGAGAGTGTGTGTCAGTGTGTGTGTGTCAATGTGATTGTGAAAGTGTGTGTCTCTTTGTGTGTCAGCGTGTGTGTGACAGTGTGTGTGTCAGTCTGTGTGTCAGTGTGTGTCAGCTTGTGTATGTGTGACAGTGTGTGTGTATCAGTGCGTGTATGTCAATGTGAGTGTGACAGCGAGTGTGTCAGTGTGTGTGTCAGTGTGTGTGTGTCAGTGTGTGTGACAGTGAGTGTGTGTCTGTGTGTGTGTGTCAGTGCATGTGTGCCAGTGTGTTTGTCTGTGCCAGTGTGTGTGTCAGAGTGTGTGTGTCTGTGTGTGTCTGTGTGAGTGTCAGTGTGTGTGAGTCAGTGTGTTTGTCAGTGCGTGTGTCAGTGTGTGTGTCAGAGTGTGTGTCAGTGTGTGAGTATGTTGCAGTATGTGCGTCAGTGTGTGCGTCAGTGTGTGTGTGTCAGTGTGTTTGTCTGTGCCAGTGTGTGTGTGTCAATGTGTGTGATAGTGTGTGTGTCTTGTGTGTGTCTGTGTCAGTGTGTGTGTCAGTGAGAGGGTGTCAGTGCGTGTGTGTCATTGTGTGTCAGTGTGTGTGTGTCAATGTGAGTGTGCCAGTGAATGTGTGTCAGTTTGTGTGTCAGCGCGTGTGTGTCAGTGAGTGTGTCAGTCTGTGTGTCAGTGTGTGTCAGTTTATGTGTGTGACAGTGTGTGTGTGTCAGTGCGTTTGCCAGAGTGTGTGTGTCAGTGTGTGTCAGTGTGAGTGTCAGTGTGCGTGTGTCATTGTGTGTCAATGTGTATGTTTGTCAGTGTGTGTATGTCAATGTGACAGTGACAGTGAGTGTGTGTCAGTTTGTGTATCAGTGTGTGTGTCAGTCTGTGTGTCAGTGTGTGTCAGCTTGTGTATGTGTGACAGTGTGTGTGTATCAGTGCGTGTATGTCAATGTGAGTGTGACAGCGAGTGTGTCAGTGTGTGTGTGTCAGTGTGTGTGTGTCAGTGTGTGTGACAGTGAGTGTGTGTCTGTGTGTGTGTGTCAGTGCATGTGTGCCAGTGTGTTTGTCTGTGCCAGTGTGTGTGTCAGAGTGTGTGTGTCTGTGTGTGTCTGTGTGAGTGTCAGTGTGTGTGAGTCAGTGTGTTTGTCAGTGCGTGTGTCAGTGTCTGTGTCAGAGTGTGTGTCAGTGTGTGAGTATGTTGCAGTGTGTGCGTCAGTGTGTGCGTCAGTGTGTGTGTGTCAGTGTGTTTGTCTGTGCCAGTGTGTGTGTCAATGTGTGTGATAGTGTGTGTGTCTTGTGTGTGTCTGTGTCAGTGTGTGTGTCAGTGAGAGAGTGTCAGTGCGTGTGTGTCATTGTGTGTCAGTGTGTGTGTGTCAATGTGAGTGTGCCAGTGAATGTGTGTCAGTTTGTGTGTCAGCGCGTGTGTGTCAGTGAGTGTGTCAGTCTGTGTGTCAGTGTGTGTCAGTTTATGTGTGTGACAGTGTGTGTGTGTCAGTGCGTTTGCCAGAGTGTGTGTGTCAGTGTGTGTCAATGTGAGTGTCAGTGTGTGTGTATGTCACTGTGTGTCACTGTGTGAGTGTCAGTGTGTGTCAGTGTGAGTGTGTCAGTGTGTGTGTTAGTGTGTTTGGGGCAGTGTGTGTGTGTGTCAGTATGTGTGTTAGTGAGTCTGGGTCAGTGTGTGTGTGTCAGTCTGTGTGTTTGACAGTGTGTGTCAGCGCGTGTGTCTGTGTGTGTGTCTGTGTCAGTGAGTGAGTGTCAGTGTGTGTGTGTCAGTTTGTGTCAGTGTGTATGTCAAGGTGTGTGCGCGTCAGTTTGTGTGTGTCAGTGTGTGTGTGTGTCAGTGTGTGTGGCGGTGTGTGAGTCAATGTGTGTGTCAGTGTGTGTGTGTCAGTCTGTCTGTGTGTCAGTGTGTGTGGCGGTGTGTGAGCCAGTGTGTGTGTCAGTGTGTGTGTGTCATTATGTATCAGTGCGTGTGTGTCATTGTGTGTCAATGTGTATGTGTGTCAGCGTGTGTATGTCAATGTGACAGTGACAGTGAGTGTGTGTCAGTTTGTGTATCAGTGTGTGTGTCAGTCTGTGTGTCAGTGTGTGTCAGTTTGTGTGTGTTTGACAGTGTGTGTGTGTCAGTGCATGTGTGTCAGTGTGTTTGTCTGTGCCAGTGTGTGTGTCAGAGTGTGTGTGTGTGTGTGTATGTCAATGTGAGTGTGTGTCAGTGTGTGTGTCAGTGTGTGTGTCAGTGTGTTAGTCTGTTGCAGTGTGTGTGTCAGTGAGAGAGTGTCAGTGTGTGTGTGCCAGTGTGTGTCAGTGTGGGTGTCAGTGTGTGTGTCAGTGAGTTTGTCAGTGTGTGCGCGCACCAGTGTATGTTTCAGTGTGATTGGGGGAGTTTGTGTGCGTCAGTATGTGTGTGTCAGTGTGTGTGTTAGTGAGTGTGGGTCAGTATGTGTGCGTCAGTCTGTGTGTGTGTCAGTGTGTGTGTGTGTGTGTCTGTGAGAGAGTGCCAATGTGTGTGTGTCAGTGTGTATCAGTTTGTGTCTCAGTGTGTGTGTGTCAGTGTGTGTGTAAGTGTGTGTGTCAGTGTGTGTGTGTCAGTGTGTGTGTCTGTATCAGTGAGTGTCAGTGTGTATGTTTCAGTGGGTGTTAGCATGCGTGTCAAGGTGTGTGCGTGTCAGTTTGTGTGGGTCAGTGTTTGTGTGTCAGTCTGTGTGTGTGTCAGTGTGTGTGACAGTGTGTGTGTCAGTGTTTGTGTCAGTGTGTATGTATCAGTCTGAGTGTCCGTGTATGAGTGAGTGTGTGTCAGTGTGTTTGTCTGTGGCAGAGTGTATGTCAGAGTGTGTGTCAGTATGTGTCAGTGAGAGTGTGTGTCAGTGTGTGTGTGTCAATGTGATTGTGAAAGTGTGTGTCTCTTTGTGTGTCAGCGTGTGTGTGACAGTGTGTGTGTCAGTCTGTGTGTCAGTGTGTGTCAGCTTGTGTATGTGTGACAGTGTGTGTGTATCAGTGCGTGTATGTCAATGTGAGTGTGACAGCGAGTGTGTCAGTGTGTGTGTGTCAGTGTGTGTCTGTCAATGTGAGTGTGACAGTGAGTGTGTGTCTGTGTGTGTGTGTCAGTGCATGTGTGCCAGTGTGTTTGTCTGTGCCAGTGTGCGTGTCAGAGTGTGTGTGTCAGTGTGTGTCAGTGTGAGTGTCAGTGTGTGTGTGTCAGTGTGTTTGTCAGTGCGTGTGTCAGTGTGTGTGTCAGAGTGTGTGTCAGTGTGTGAGTATATTGCAGTGTGTGTGTCAGTGTGTGCGTCAGTGTGTGTGTGTCAGTGTGTTTGTCTGTGCCAGTGTGTGTGTCAATGTGTGTGATAGTGTGTGTGTCTTGTGTGTGTCTGTGTCAGTGTGTGTGTCAGTGAGAGAGTGTCAGTGTGTGTGTCAGTGTGTGTCAGTATGTATCAGTGCGTGTGTGCCATTGTGTGTCAGTGTGTGTGTGTCAATGTGAGTGTGCCAGTGAATGTGTGTCAGTTTGTGTGTCAGCGCGCGTGTGTCAGTGAGTGTGTCAGTCTGTGTGTCAGTGTGTGTCAGTTTATGTGTGTGACAGTGTGTGTGTGCCAGTGCGTTTGCCAGAGTGTGTGTGTCAGTGTGTGTCAATGTGAGTGTCAGTGTGTGTGTGTCACTGTCTGTGTGTCACTGTGTGAGTGTCACTGTGTGTCAGTGTGAGTGTGTCAGTGTGTGTGTTAGTGTGTTTGGGGCAGTGTGTGTGTGTGTCAGTATGTGTGTGTGTCAGTATGTGTGTTAGTGAGTCTGGGTCAGTGTGTGTGTGTCAGTCTGTGTGTTTGTCAGTGTGTGTCAGCGCGTGTGTCTGTGTGTGTGTCTGTGTCAGTGAGTGAGTGTCAGTGTGTGTGTGTCAGTTTGTGTCAGTGTGTATGACAAGGTGTGTGCGCGTCAGTTTGTGTGTGTCAGTGTGTGTGTGTGTCAGTGTGTGTGGCGGTGTGTGAGTCAATGTGTGTGTCAGTGTGTGTGTGTCAGTCTGTCTGTGTGTCAGTGTGTGTGGCGGTGTGTGAGTCAGTGTGTGTGTCAGTGTGTGTGTCATTATGTATCAGTGCGTGTGTGTCATTGTGTGTCAATGTGTATGTGTGTCAGTGTGTTTGTGTCAGTGTGTTTGTCAATGCGTGTGTCAGTGTGGGTGTGGGTGTCAGTGTGTGTGTCAGTGTGTGTGTCTGTGTCAGTGTGTGTGTCAATGTGTTTGTCTGTGCTAATGTGTGTGTCAGAGTGTGTGTGTCAGTATGTGTCAGTGTGAGTGTCAATGAGTGTGTGCCATTGTGTGTGTCAGTGTTAGTATGTGAGCATTTGTACCTCAGTGTGTGTGTGCCAGTGTGTTTGTCAGTGCGTGTGTCAGTGTGTGTGTCAGTGTGTGTGTCAGTGTGTTAGTCTGTTGCAGTGTGTGTGTCAGTGAGAGAGTGTCAGTGTGTGTGTGCCAGTGTGTGTCAGTGTGGGTGTCAGTGTGTGTGTCAGTGAGTTTGTCAGTGTGTGCGCGCACCAGTGTATGTTTCAGTGTGATTGGGGGAGTTTGTGTGCGTCAGTATGTGTGTGTCAGTGTGTGTGTTAGTGAGTGTGGGTCAGTATGTGTGCGTCAGTCTGTGTGTGTGTCAGTGTGTGTGTGTGTGTGTCTGTGAGAGAGTGCCAATGTGTGTGTGTCAGTGTGTATCAGTTTGTGTCTCAGTGTGTGTGTGTCAGTGTGTGTGTAAGTGTGTGTGTCAGTGTGTGTGTGTCAGTGTGTGTGTCTGTATCAGTGAGTGTCAGTGTGTATGTTTCAGTGGGTGTTAGCATGCGTGTCAAGGTGTGTGCGTGTCAGTTTGTGTGGGTCAGTGTTTGTGTGTCAGTCTGTGTGTGTGTCAGTGTGTGTGACAGTGTGTGTGTCAGTGTTTGTGTCAGTGTGTATGTATCAGTCTGAGTGTCCGTGTATGAGTGAGTGTGTGTCAGTGTGTTTGTCTGTGGCAGAGTGTATGTCAGAGTGTGTGTCAGTATGTGTCAGTGAGAGTGTGTGTCAGTGTGTGTGTGTCAATGTGATTGTGAAAGTGTGTGTCTCTTTGTGTGTCAGCGTGTGTGTGACAGTGTGTGTGTCAGTCTGTGTGTCAGTGTGTGTCAGCTTGTGTATGTGTGACAGTGTGTGTGTATCAGTGCGTGTATGTCAATGTGAGTGTGACAGCGAGTGTGTCAGTGTGTGTGTGTCAGTGTGTGTCTGTCAATGTGAGTGTGACAGTGAGTGTGTGTCTGTGTGTGTGTGTCAGTGCATGTGTGCCAGTGTGTTTGTCTGTGCCAGTGTGCGTGTCAGAGTGTGTGTGTCAGTGTGTGTCAGTGTGAGTGTCAGTGTGTGTGTGTCAGTGTGTTTGTCAGTGCGTGTGTCAGTGTGTGTGTCAGAGTGTGTGTCAGTGTGTGAGTATATTGCAGTGTGTGTGTCAGTGTGTGCGTCAGTGTGTGTGTGTCAGTGTGTTTGTCTGTGCCAGTGTGTGTGTCAATGTGTGTGATAGTGTGTGTGTCTTGTGTGTGTCTGTGTCAGTGTGTGTGTCAGTGAGAGAGTGTCAGTGTGTGTGTCAGTGTGTGTCAGTATGTATCAGTGCGTGTGTGCCATTGTGTGTCAGTGTGTGTGTGTCAATGTGAGTGTGCCAGTGAATGTGTGTCAGTTTGTGTGTCAGCGCGCGTGTGTCAGTGAGTGTGTCAGTCTGTGTGTCAGTGTGTGTCAGTTTATGTGTGTGACAGTGTGTGTGTGCCAGTGCGTTTGCCAGAGTGTGTGTGTCAGTGTGTGTCAATGTGAGTGTCAGTGTGTGTGTGTCACTGTCTGTGTGTCACTGTGTGAGTGTCACTGTGTGTCAGTGTGAGTGTGTCAGTGTGTGTGTTAGTGTGTTTGGGGCAGTGTGTGTGTGTGTCAGTATGTGTGTGTGTCAGTATGTGTGTTAGTGAGTCTGGGTCAGTGTGTGTGTGTCAGTCTGTGTGTTTGTCAGTGTGTGTCAGCGCGTGTGTCTGTGTGTGTGTCTGTGTCAGTGAGTGAGTGTCAGTGTGTGTGTGTCAGTTTGTGTCAGTGTGTATGACAAGGTGTGTGCGCGTCAGTTTGTGTGTGTCAGTGTGTGTGTGTGTCAGTGTGTGTGGCGGTGTGTGAGTCAATGTGTGTGTCAGTGTGTGTGTGTCAGTCTGTCTGTGTGTCAGTGTGTGTGGCGGTGTGTGAGTCAGTGTGTGTGTCAGTGTGTGTGTCATTATGTATCAGTGCGTGTGTGTCATTGTGTGTCAATGTGTATGTGTGTCAGTGTGTTTGTGTCAGTGTGTTTGTCAATGCGTGTGTCAGTGTGGGTGTGGGTGTCAGTGTGTGTGTCAGTGTGTGTGTCTGTGTCAGTGTGTGTGTCAATGTGTTTGTCTGTGCTAATGTGTGTGTCAGAGTGTGTGTGTCAGTATGTGTCAGTGTGAGTGTCAATGAGTGTGTGCCATTGTGTGTGTCAGTGTTAGTATGTGAGCATTTGTACCTCAGTGTGTGTGTGCCAGTGTGTTTGTCAGTGCGTGTGTCAGTGTGTGTGTCAGAGTGTGTGTCAGTGTGTGAGTATGTTGCAGTGTGTGTCAGTGAGAGAGGTCAGTGTGTGTGTCAGTGTGTGTCAGTGTGTGTGTCAGTGAGAGAATGTCAGCGTGTGTGTGTCAGTGTGTGTGTCAGTGCGTGTGTCAGTGTGTGTGTCTGTGTCAGTGTGTGTGTCTGTGTGTATGTGTCAGTGTGTGTCAATGTACGTTTGTCTGTGTGTGTGTCAGTGTGTGTGTGTGTCTGTGTGTGTGTGTCAGTGTGTGTGTCTGTGTGTATGTGTCAGTGTGTGTGTCTGTGTGTGTGTGTCAGTGTGTGTGTGGCAGTGTGGTTCTCAGTGTGTGTCAACGTACGTTTGTCTGTGTGTGTGCCAATTTGTGTCAGTGTGTGAGTATCAGTGTGTTTGTGTGTCAGTATGTGGGAGTCAGTATCTGTGTCTGTGTGTATGTGTCAGTGTGTGTGTGTCTGTGTGTGTCAGTGTGTGTGCATCAGTGTGTTTGTGTCAGTGTGTGTGTGTCAGTGTGTGTGTCAGTGTGGGTGTTAGTGTGTGTCAGTGTGCGTCTCAAGGTGCTGGTTTGTGTTGGTCAGTGTGTTTGTCTGTGTCAGTGTGTGTCAGTGAGTGAATGTCAGTGTGTGTGTGTCAGTGTGTTTGTCAGTGTTTGTGTCAGTGTGTGTCTGTCAATGTGAGTGTCCATGTAGTGGTGAGTGTGTGCCTGTGTGAGTGTCAGTGTGTGTGTGTCAGTGTGTTTGTCTGTGCCAGTGGGTGTGTCAGAGTGTGTGTGTCAGTGTGTTTGTCTGTGCCAGTGAGTCTGTCAGAGTGTGTGTGCCAGCATGAGTCAGTGTGATGTCAGTGTGTGTGTGTGTCTGTATGGGTGTCAGCGTGTGTGTCAAGGTGTGTGTCAATGTGTGTACGTGTCCGTTTGTGTGGGTCAGTGTGTGTGTGTCAGTCTGTGTGTGTATCAGTGTTTGTGTCAGTGTGAGTGTGTCAGTGTGTGCGAGTCAGTGTATGTGTGTCAGTGTGTATCAGTATTTGTATCAGTATTTGTGTCAGTGTGTGTGTCAGTGTGTGTGTCAGTGTGTCTGTGTCAGTGGGTGTCAGTCTGTGTGTGTGCCAGTGTGTGTGTGTCAGTGTGTATCAGTATTTGTGTCAGTGTGTGTGTCAGTGTGTGTATGTCAGTGTGTGTGTCAGTGTGTGTGTGTGCAAGTGTGTGTGTGTCAGTGTGTATCAGTGTGTGTGTCAGTGTGGGTGTGTCAGTGTGTGTGTGTCAGTGCGTGAGTGTCAGTGTGTATCAGTATTTGTGTCAGCGTGTGTGTGTCAGTGTGTATGTGTCAGTATGTTTGTGTCAGTGTGTGTGTGTCAGTGTGAGTGTTGGTGTGTGTGTGTGTGTGTCTGTATGTGTGTCAGTGTGTGTGTGTCAATGTGTTTGTCTGTGCAAGTGTGTGTGTCAGAGTGTGTGTGTCAGTATGTGTCAGTGTGTGTGTCAGTGTGTGTGTGTCAATGTGAGTGTGACAGTGAGAGTGTGTCATTTTGTGTGTCATTGTGTACCAGTGTGTGTGTCAGTGTGTGTGTGAGTGAGTGTGGGTCAGTGTGTGTGCGTCAGTCTGTGTGTGTGTCAATCTGTGTGATAGTGCGTGTTTCAGTGTGCGTGTCTGTGCCAGTGTGTGTGTCAGTGTGACTCAGTGTGTGTGTCAGTGTGTGTGTGCATCTGTGTGCGTGTCAGTGTTTGTCACAGTTTGTGTGTGTGTCAGTGTGTGTGTCAGTGTGTCTGTGTCAGTGTGTGTGTGTCAGTGTGAGTGTCAGTGTGTGTGTCAGTGTGTGTGTGTCAGTCTGTGTGTCGGTGTGTGTCAGTTTGTGTATGTCAGTGCATGTGTGCCAGTGTGTGTGTCAGTGTGTGTGTTACAGTGTGTGTGTGTCAGTGTGTGTGTGTCAGTGTGAGTGTCAGTTTCAGTGGGTCAGTGTGTGTGTGTGAGTGTGTCAGTGTGTGTGTGTCAGTGTGGGTGTGTGTCAGTGTGTGTGTGTGTCAGTGAATGTGGGTCAGTGTGTGTGTCAGTGTGTGTGTCAGTGCTTGTGTCATTGTGTGTCAGTGAGTGTGTGTGTGTCAGTGTGTGTGTCAATGTGTGTGAGTGTGTCAGTGTGTGACTCTGTTGCAGTGTTTGAGTCAGTGAGAGAGTGTCAGTGTGTGTGGTCAGTGTGTGTGATAGTGCTTGTGTCAGTGTGTGTGTCTGTGTCAGTGTGTGTCAGTGAGAGAGTGTCAGTGTGGGTGTCAGTGTGTGTGGTCAGTGTGTGTGTGCCATTGTATGTCAGTGATAGTGTGTGAGTGTTTGTACCTCAGTGTATGTGTGTCAGTGCATGTGTCACTGTGGCGTCAGTGTGAGCGCGTCAGTGTGTGTGTAAGTGTGAGTTTGTCAGTGTGTGTCAGCGTGTGTGACAGTAAGTGTGTCAGTGTGTGTGTGTCAGTGTGTGTTTGTCAATGTGAGTGTGACAGTGAGTGTGTGGCAGTTTGTGTGTCAGTGTGTTTGTCTGTGCCAGTGTATGTGTCAGAGTATATGTGTCAGTGTGTGTCAGTGTGACTGTCATTGTGTGTGTGTCAGTGTGCGTGTGTCAGTGCGTGTGTCAGTGTGTGTGTCTGTGTCAGTGTGTGTGTCTGTGTGTATGTGTCAGTGTGTGTCAATGTACTTTTGTCTGTGTGTGTGCCAATTTGTGTCAGTGTGTGTGTGTGTCTGTGTGTGTGTGTGTCAGTGTGTGTGTCTGTGTGTATGTGTCAGTGTGTGTGTCTGTGTGTGTGTGTCAGTGTGTGTGTGGCAGTGTGGTTCTCAGTGTGTGTCAACTTACGTTTGTCTGTGTGTGTGCCAATTTGTGTCAGTGTGTGAGTATCAGTGTGTTTGTGTGTCAGTATGTGGGAGTCAGTATCTGTGTCTGTGTGTATGTGTCAGTGTGTGTGTGTCTGTGTGTGTCAGTGTGTGTGCATCAGTGTGTTTGTGTCAGTGTGTGTGTGTCAGTGTGTGTGTCAGTGTGGGTGTTAGTGTGTGTCAGTGTGTGTCTCAAGGTGCTGGTTTGTGTTGGTCAGTGTGTTTGTCTGTGTCAGTGTGTGTCAGTGAGTGAGTGTCAGTGTGTGTGTGTCAGTGTGTTTGTCAGTGTTTGTGTCAGTGTGTGTCTGTCAATGTGAGTGTCCATGTAGTGGTGAGTGTGTGTCTGTGTGAGTGTCAGTGTGTGTGTGTCAGTGTGTTTGTCTGTGCCAGTGGGTGTGTCAGAGTGTGTGTGTCAGTGTGTTTGTCTGTGCCAGTGAGTCTGTCAGAGTGTGTGTGCCAGCATGTGTCAGTGTGATGTCAGTGTGTGTGTGTGTCAGTGTGGGTGTCAGCGTGTGTGTCAAGGTGTGTGTCAATGTGTGTACGCGTCCGTTTGTGTGGGTCAGTGTGTGTGTGTCAGTCTGTGTGTGTATCAGTGTTTGTGTCAGTGTGAGTGTGTCAGTGTGTGCGAGTCAGTGTATGTGTGTCAGTGTGTATCAGTATTTGTATCAGTATTTTGTCAGTGTGTGTGTCAGTGTGTGTGTCAGTGTGTCTGTGTCAGTGGGTGTCAGTCTGTGTGTGTGCCAGTGTGTGTGTCAGTGTGTATCAGTATTTGTGTCAGTGTGTGTGTCAGTGTGTGTATGTCAGTGTGTGTGTCAGTGTGTGTGTGTCAGTGTGTCTGTGTCAGTGTGTGTCAGTCTGTGTGTGTGCCAGTGTGTGTGTGTCAGTGTGTATCAGTGTGCGTGTCAGTGTGGGTGTGTCAGTGTGTGTGTGTCAGTGCGTGAGTGTCAGTGTGTATCAGTATTTGTGTCAGCGTGTGTGTGTCAGTGTGTATGTGTCAGTATGTTTGTGTCAGTGTGTGTGTGTCAGTGTGAGTGTTGGTGTGTGTGTGTGTGTCTGTATGTGTGTCAGTGTGTGTGTGTCAATGTGTTTGTCTGTGCAAGTGTGTGTGTCAGAGTGTGTGTGTCAGTATGTGTCAGTGTGTGTGTGTCGGTGTGTGTCAGTATGTATCAGTGAGTGTGTGTCATTGTGTGTCAGTGTGTGTGTGTCAGTGTGTGTGTGTCAATGTGAGTGTGACAGTGAGAGTGTGTCATTTTGTGTGTCATTGTGTACCAGTGTGTGTGTCAGTGTGTGTGTGAGTGAGTGTGGGTCAGTGTGTGTGCGTCAGTCTGTGTGTGTGTCAGTCTGTGTGATAGTGCATGTTTCAGTGTGCGTGTCTGTGCCAGTGTGTGTGTCAGTGTGACTCAGTGTGTGTGTCAGTGTGTGTGTGCATCTGTGTGCATGTCAGTGTTTGTCACAGTTTGTGTGTGTGTCAGTGTGTGTGTCAGTGTGTCTGTGTCAGTGTGTGTGTGTCAGTGTGAGTGTCAGTGTGTGTGTCAGTGTGTGTGTGTCAGTCTGTGTGTCGGTGTGTGTCAGTTTGTGTATGTCAGTGCATGTGTGCCAGTGTGTGTGTCAGTGTGTGTGTTACAGTGTGTGTGTGTCAGTGTGTGTGTGTCAGTGTGAGTGTCAGTTTCAGTGGGTCAGTGTGTGTGTGTGAGTGTGTCAGTGTGTGTGTGTCAGTGTGTGTGTGTTTGTCAAGTGTATGTGCATCAGTGTGTATCTGTATGTGTATCAGTATTTGTGTCAGTGAGTGTGATAGTGTGTGTGTGTCAGTGTGTGTGTGTCAGTGTGAATGTGTCAGTGTGTGTACCTCAATGTGTGCGTGTCAGTGCGTGTGTCAGTGTGTGTGTCAGTGTGCGAGTCTGTTGCAGTGTGTATGCCAGTGAGAGAGTGACAGTGTGTGTGTGTCAGTGTGTGTGTTTGTCAGTGTGTGTGCGTCAATGTGACAGTGAAATTCATTGTGTGTCAGTTTGTGTGTCAGTGTGTGTGTGACAGTGTGTGTGACAGTGTGTGTGTCCGTGTGTGTGTCAGTGTGTGAGTCTGTTTCAGTTTGTGTGTTCTACCCTATCAGATATCTGTCCTGAGTTCCACCTATCACAGATCTGTCCTTTAGATAGGGTCAGTGAGAGAGTGTCAGTGTGTGTGTGTCAGTGTGTGACAGTGTGTGTGTCAGTGTGTGTGTCAATGTGTGTGTTAGTGAGTGTGGGTCAGTGTGTGTGTCAGTCTGTGTGTGTGTCACTGTGTGTGATAGTGCGTGTGTCAGTGTGTGTGGCTGTGCCAATGTGTGTGTGTCAGTGTGTGTGTGTCAGTGTGTGTCAATGTGTGTGTGTCAGTGTGTGTGTCAGTCTGTGTGTGTGCCAGTGTGTGTGTGTCAGTGTGTGTGTGTCTGTGTGTGTCAGTGTGTCTGTGTCAGTGTGTGTGCCAGTGTGAGTGTGTCACTGTGTGTGTGTCAGTGCGCGTGTGTCAGTGTGTATCAGTATTTGTGTCAGTATGTGTGTCAGTGTGCATGTGTCAGTGAGTGTGTCAGTGTGTGTGTGTCACTGTGTGTGTGTGTCAGTGCGCGTGTGTCAGTGTGTATCAGTATTTGTGTCAGTGTGTGTGTCAGTGTGCATGTGTCAGTGAATGTGTCAGTGTGTGCGACTGTTGCAGTGTGTGTGTCAGCGAGAGAGTGTCAGTGTGTGGATGTCAGTGTGTGTCAGTGAGAGTGTGTCAATGTGTGTGTGTGTGTCAGTGTGTATCAGTGTGTGTGTCAATGTGTTTGTCTGTGCAAGTGTGTGTGTCAGAGTGTGTGTGTCAGTATGTGTCAGTGTGTGTGTGTCGGTGTGTGTCAGTATGTATCTTTGAGTGTGTGTCATTGTGTGTCAGTGTGTGTGTGTCAGTGTGTGTGTGTCAATGTGAGTGTGACAGTGAGAGTGTGTCATTTTGTGTGTCATTGTGTACCAGTGTGTGTGTCAGTGTGTGTGTGAGTGAGTGTGGGTCAGTGTGTGTGCGTCAGTCTGTGTGTGTGTCAGTCTGTGTGATAGTGCATGTTTCAGTGTGCGTGTCTGTGCCAGTGTGTGTGTCAGTGTGACTCAGTGTGTGTGTCAGTGTGTGTGTGCATCTGTGTGCATGTCAGTGTTTGTCACAGTTTGTGTGTGTGTCAGTGTGTGTGTCAGTGTGTCTGTGTCAGTGTGTGTGTGTCAGTGTGAGTGTCAGTGTGTGTGTCAGTGTGTGTGTGTCAGTCTGTGTGTCGGTGTGTGTCAGTTTGTGTATGTCAGTGCATGTGTGCCAGTGTGTGTGTCAGTGTGTGTGTTACAGTGTGTGTGTGTCAGTGTGTGTGTGTCAGTGTGAGTGTCAGTTTCAGTGGGTCAGTGTGTGTGTGTGAGTGTGTCAGTGTGTGTGTGTCAGTGTGTGTGTGTTTGTCAAGTGTATGTGCATCAGTGTGTATCTGTATGTGTATCAGTATTTGTGTCAGTGAGTGTGATAGTGTGTGTGTGTCAGTGTGTGTGTGTCAGTGTGAATGTGTCAGTGTGTGTACCTCAATGTGTGCGTGTCAGTGCGTGTGTCAGTGTGTGTGTCAGTGTGCGAGTCTGTTGCAGTGTGTATGCCAGTGAGAGAGTGACAGTGTGTGTGTGTCAGTGTGTGTGTTTGTCAGTGTGTGTGCGTCAATGTGACAGTGAAATTCATTGTGTGTCAGTTTGTGTGTCAGTGTGTGTGTGACAGTGTGTGTGTCCGTGTGTGTGTCAGTGTGTGAGTCTGTTTCAGTTTGTGTGTTCTACCCTATCAGATATCTGTCCTGAGTTCCACCTATCACAGATCTGTCCTTTAGATAGGGTCAGTGAGAGAGTGTCAGTGTGTTGGTGTCAGTGTGTGACAGTGTGTGTGTCAGTGTGTGTGTCAATGTGTGTGTTAGTGAGTGTGGGTCAGTGTGTGTGTCAGTCTGTGTGTGTGTCACTGTGTGTGATAGTGCGTGTGTCAGTGTGTGTGGCTGTGCCAATGTGTGTGTGTCAGTGTGTGTGTGTCAGTGTGTGTCAATGTGTGTGTGTCAGTGTGTGTGTCAGTCTGTGTGTGTGCCAGTGTGTGTGTGTCAGTGTGTGTGTGTCTGTGTGTGTCAGTGTGTCTGTGTCAGTGTGTGTCAGTGAGTGTGCCAGTGTGAGTGTGTCACTGTGTGTGTGTCAGTGCGCGTGTGTCAGTGTGTATCAGTATTTGTGTCAGTATGTGTGTCAGTGTGCATGTGTCAGTGAGTGTGTCAGTGTGTGTGTGTCACTGTGTGTGTGTGTCAGTGCGCGTGTGTCAGTGTGTATCAGTATTTGTGTCAGTGTGTGTGTCAGTGTGCATGTGTCAGTGAATGTGTCAGTGTGTGCGTCTGTTGCAGTGTGTGTGTCAGTGAGAGAGTGTCAGTGTGTGGATGTCAGTGTGTGTCAGTGAGAGTGTGTCAATGTGTGTGTGTGTGTCAGTGTGTATCAGTGTGTGTGTATATCAGTGTGTGTGTATCAGTGTGAGTGTTTGTGTGTGTATGTCAGTGTGTGTGTATCAGTGTGTGTCAGTGTGGGTTTATCACTGTGTGTGTGTATCAATGCATGTGTCAGCGTGTGTGTGTCAGTGTGTCTGTGTCAGTGTGTGTGTGTCAATGTGTTTGTCTGTTCCAGTGTGTGTGTCAGAGTGTGTGTGTCAGTGTGTGTCAATATGTAACAGTGCGTGTATGCCATTGTGTGTCAGTGTGTGTGTGTGTCAGTGCGTGTGTCAATGTGAGTGTGACAATGAGTGTGTATCAGTTTGTGTGTCAGTGTGTGTCAGTGTGTGTGTGTCAGCGTGTGTGTCAGTGCATGTGTCAATGTGGCTGTTTGTGTCAGTGTGTGTGTCAGAGAGAGAGAGTGTGTGTGTCAGTGTGTGCCAGTGTGTGTATCAGTGTGTGTGTCAGTGTGTGTGTCAGTCTGTGTGTGCGTCAGTTTGTGTGTCAGTGTGTGTGTCAGTGTGTGTGTGTCAGCGTGTGTGTCAGTGCGTGTGTCAATGTGGCTGTTTGTGTCAGTGTGTGTGTCAGAGAGAGAGAGTGTGTGTGTCAGTGTGTGCCAGTGTGTGTATCAGTGTGTGTGTCAGTGTGTGTGTCAGTCTGTGTGTGCGTCAGTGTGTGTGTCAGTATGTGTGTGTCAGTGTGTGTGTGTCAGTGTGTGTGCGCACCAGTCTGTGTGTCAGTGAGGTTGGGGCATTGTGTGTGTCAGTCTGTGCGTGTGTCAGTGTGTATGTCTGTCTCCGTGTGTGTGTCAGTGAGAGAGTGTCAGCGTGTTTGTGTCAGTGTGTGTGTCAGTGCGTGTGTCTGTGTCAGTGTGTGTCAGTGAGTGAGTGTCAGTGTGTGTCTGTCAGTGTGTGTCACTGTGTGTGTCAGTGTTTGTGTCAGTATGTGTCTGTCAATGTGAGTGTCCATGTATGGGTGAGTGTGTGTCTGTGTCTGTCAGTATGAGTGTGTCAGTGTGTTTGTCTGTGCCAGAGTGTGTGTCAGAGTGTGTGTCAGTGTGTGTGTGTGTGTGTGTGTGTCAGTGTGTGTGGGTCAATGTGAGTGTGTCAGTTTGTGTGTCAGTGTGTGTCAGTTTATGTGTGTGTGACAGTGTGTGTGTGTCAGTGCGTGTGTGTCAGTGTGTTTGTCTGTGCCAGTGTGTCTGTCAGAGTGTGTGTGCCAGCATGTGTCAGTGTGAGTGTGTCAATGTTTGTGTGTCAGTGTGTGTGTGTCAGTGTGTATCAGTGTGTGCGCCAGTGTGTGTCAATGTGTGTGTGTCAGAGTGTGTGTCAGTGTGTGTGTATCAGTGTGTGTGTCAGTGGATGTGGGTCAGTGTGTGTGGGGGTCAGTGTGTGTGGTCAGTTTGTTTGTCAGTGTCAATGTGTCAGTGTGTGTACCTCAATGTGTGTGTGTCAGTGCGTGTGTCAGTGTGTGTGTCAGTGTGCGAGTCTGTTGCAGTGTGTATGCCAGTGAGAGAGTGACAGTGTGTGCGTGTCAGTGTGTGTGATTGTCAGTGTGTGTGCGTCAATGTGACAGTGAAATTCATTGTGTGTCAGTTTGTGTGTCAGTGTGTGTGTGACAGTGTGTGTGTCAGTCTGTGTGTCAGTGTGTGTGTGTGACAGTGTGTGTGTGTCAATGTGAGTATGACAGTGAGTGTGTATCAGTTTGTGTGTCAGTCTGTGTGTCAGTGTGTGTCAGTTTGTGTGTGTGACAGTGTGTGTGTGTCAGTGCGTGTCTTTCAATGTGAATGTGACAGTGAGTGTGTATCAGTTTGTGTGTCAGTGTGTGTGTCAGTTTGTGTGTCAGTGTGGGTGTGTCAGTGTGTGTGTATGTGTGTGTCAGTTTGTGTGTGTGTGCCAGAGAGTGTGTGTCAGTGCATGTGTGCCAGTGTGTTTGTCTGTGCCAGTGTGTGTGTAACTGTGTGTGTCAGTGTGAGTGTCAGTTTGAGTGGGTCAGATTGTGTGTGTCAGAGTGTGTGTCAGTGTGTGAGTGTCAGTGTGTGTCTGTGTCAGTGTGTCAGTGTGTGTGTCAGTGAATGTGGGTCAGTGTGTGTGGGTGTCAGTGTGTGTGGTCAGTGTGTGTGTGTTATTGTGTGTGTCAGTGAAAGTCTGTGAGTGTTTGTACCTCGGTGTGTGTGTATCAGTGTGTGTGTCAGTGCGTGTGTCAGTGTGTGTGTGTGTCAGTGTGTGAGTCTGTTGCAGTGTGTGTGTCAGTGTGTGTGTGTCAGTGTGTGTGTCAGTGTGAGTGTTTCAGTGTGTGAGTGTCAGTGTGAGTGTGTCAGTGTGTGTGTGTCAGTGTGTGCGTGTCAGTGTGTATCAGTGTGTGTGTCAGTGTGAGTGTGTGAGTGTCAGTGTGTGTCAGTGTGTGTGTGTCTGTGTGTGTGTCAGTGTGTGTGTGTCAGTTTGTATGTGTGCCAGTGTGTGTGTGTGTCAGTGTGTGTGTATCAGTATGTGTGTCAGTGTGTGTGTGTCAAGTGTGTCTGTGTCAGTGTGTGTGTATCAGTGTGTTTGTCAATGTGAGTGTGTCAGTGGGTGTGTGTCAAGTGTTTGTGTGTCAGTGTGTGTGTCTGTGTCAGTGTGTGTCAGTGAGCGAGTGACAGTGTGTGTGTGTCAGTGTGTGTGTCACTGTGTGAGTCTGTTGCAGTGTGTGTGTCAGTTAGTGTGTGTCAGTGTGTGTGTGTCAGTGCGTGTGTGTCAGTGTGTGTGTATCAGTGTGTGTTTCAGTGTGAGTGTGTCAGTGGGTGTGTGTCAAGTGTGGGTGTGTGTGTGTCGGTGTGTTTGTCAGTGTGTGTGTGTCAAGTGTGTGTGTGTCAGTGTGTGTATCAGTGTGTGTGTCAGTGTGAGTGTGTCAGTGGGTGTGTGTCAAGTGAGTGTGTGTCTGTGTGTGTGTCTGTGTCAGTGAGTGTCAGTGAGTGAGTGTCAGTGTGTGTATGTCAGTGTGTGTGTCAGTGTGTGAGTCTGTTGCAGTGTGTGTGTCAGTTAGTGTGTGTCAGTGTGTGTGTGTCACTGCGTGTGTCAGTGTGTGTGTCTGTGTCAGTGTGTGTGTCAGAGTGTGCGTGTCAGTGTGTGGGTGTCAGTGTGTGTGTCAGTGTGTGTGTGTGTGTGTTTGTCAGTGTGTGTGTCAGTGTGAGTGTCAGTGTGCGTGTGTCATTGTGTGTCAATGTGTATGTTTGTCAGTGTGTGTATGTCAATGTGACAGTGACAGTGAGTGTGTGTCAGTTTGTGTATCAGTGTGTGTGTCAGTCTGTGTGTCAGTGTGTGTCAGTTTGTGTGTGTTTGACAGTGTGTGTGTGTCAGTGCATGTGTGTCAGTGTGTTTGTCTGTGCCAGTGTGTGTGTCAGAGTGTGTGTGTGTCTGTCAATGTGAGTGTTTGTCAGTGTGTGTGTCAGTGTGTTAGTCTGTTGCAGTGTGTGTGTCAGTGAGAGAGTGTCAGTGTGTGTGTGTCTGTGTGTGTCAGTGTGGGTGTCAGTGTGTGTGTCAGTGAGTTTTTCAGTGTGTGCGTTTCAGTGTGATTGGGGAAGTTTGTGTGCGTCAGTATGTGTGTGTCAGTGTGTATGTTAGTGAGTGTGGGTCAGTATGTGTGCGTCAGTCTGTGTGTGTGTCAGTGTGTGTGTGTGTGTGTGCCTGTGAGAGAGTGCCAATGTGTGTGTGTCAGTGTGTATCAGTTTGTGTCTCAGTGTGTGCATGTCAGTGTGTGTGTCAGTGTGTGTGTCAGTGTGTGTCTGTCAGTGTGTGTGTCTGTATCAGTGTCAGTTTGTGTGGGTCAGTGTGTGTGTGTCAGTCTGTGTGTGTGTCAGTGTGTGTGACAGTGTGTGTGTCAGTGTTTGTGTCTGTGTGTATGTATCAGTCTGAGTGTCCGTGTGAGTGTGTGTCAGTGTGTTTGTCTGTGGCAGTGTGTGTGTCAGAGTGTGTGTCAGTATGTGTCAGTGAGAGTGTGTGTCAGTGTGTGTGTGTCAATGTGATTGTGAAAGTGTGTGTCTCTTTGTGTGTCAGCGTGTGTGTGACAGTGTGTGTGTCAGTCTGTGTGTCAGTGTGTGTCAGCTTGTGTATGTGTGACAGTGTGTGTGTATCAGTGCGTGTATGTCAATGTGAGTGTGACAGCGAGTGTGTCAGTGTGTGTGTCAGTGTGTGTGTGTCAGTGTGTGTGACAGTGAGTGTGTGTCTGTGTGTGTGTGTCAGTGCATGTGTGCCAGTGTGTTTGTCTGTGCCAGTGTGTGTGTCAGAGTGTGTGTGTCTGTGTGTGTCTGTGTGAGTGTCAGTGTGTGTGAGTCAGTGTGTTTGTCAGTGCGTGTGTCAGTGTGTGTGTCAGAGTGTGTGTCAGTGTGTGAGTATGTTGCAGTATGTGCGTCAGTGTGTGCGTCAGTGTGTGTGTGTCAGTGTGTTTGTCTGTGCCAGTGTGTGTGTGTCAATGTGTGTGATAGTGTGTGTGTCTTGTGTGTGTCTGTGTCAGTGTGTGTGTCAGTGAGAGGGTGTCAGTGCGTGTGTGTCATTGTGTGTCAGTGTGTGTGTGTCAATGTGAGTGTGCCAGTGAATGTGTGTCAGTTTGTGTGTCAGCGCGTGTGTGTCAGTGAGTGTGTCAGTCTGTGTGTCAGTGTGTGTCAGTTTATGTGTGTGACAGTGTGTGTGTGTCAGTGCGTTTGCCAGAGTGTGTGTGTCAGTGTGTGTCAGTGTGAGTGTCAGTGTGCGTGTGTCATTGTGTGTCAATGTGTATGTTTGTCAGTGTGTGTATGTCAATGTGACAGTGACAGTGAGTGTGTGTCAGTTTGTGTATCAGTGTGTGTGTCAGTCTGTGTGTCAGTGTGTGTCAGTTTGTGTGTGTTTGCCAGAGTGTGTGTGTCAGTGCGTTTGCCAGAGTGTGTGTGTCAGTGTGTGTCAATGTGAGTGTCAGTGTGTGTGTATGTCATTGTGTGTCACTATGTGAGTGTCAGTGTGTGTCAGTGTGAGTGTGTCAGTGTGTGTGTTAGTGTGTTTGGGGCAGTGTGTGTGTGTGTCAGTATGTGTGTTAGTGAGTCTGGGTCAGTGTGTGTGTCAGTCTGTGTGTTTGACAGTGTGTGTCAGCACGTGTGTCTGTGTGTGTGTCTGTGTCAGTGTGTGTGTGTCAGTTTGTGTCAGTGTGTATGTCAAGGTGTGTGCGCGTCAGTTTGTGTGTGTCAGTGTGTGTGTGTGTCAGTGTGTGTGGCGGTGTGTGAGTCAATGTGTGTGTCAGTGTGTGTGTGTCAGTCTGTCTGTGTGTCAGTGTGTGTGGCGGTGTGTGAGCCAGTGTGTGTGTCAGTGTGTGTGTGTCATTATGTATCAGTGCGTGTGTGTCATTGTGTGTCAATGTGTATGTGTGTCAGCGTGTGTATGTCAATGTGACAGTGACAGTGAGTGTGTGTCAGTTTGTGTATCAGTGTGTGTGTCAGTCTGTGTGTCAGTGTGTGTCAGTTTGTGTGTGTTTGACAGTGTGTGTGTGTCAGTGCATGTGTGTCAGTGTGTTTGTCTGTGCCAGTGTGTGTGTCAGAGTGTGTGTGTGTGTGTGTATGTCAATGTGAGTGTGTGTCAGTGTGTGTGTCAGTGTGTGTGTCAGTGTGTTAGTCTGTTGCAGTGTGTGTGTCAGTGAGAGAGTGTCAGTGTGTGTGTGCCAGTGTGTGTCAGTGTGGGTGTCAGTGTGTGTGTCAGTGAGTTTGTCAGTGTGTGCGCGCACCAGTGTATGTTTCAGTGTGATTGGGGGAGTTTGTGTGCATCAGTATGTGTGTGTCAGTGTGTGTGTTAGTGAGTGTGGGTCAGTATGTGTGCGTCAGTCTGTGTGTGTGTCAGTGTGTGTGTGTGTGTGTCTGTGAGAGAGTGCCAATGTGTGTGTGTCAGTGTGTATCAGTTTGTGTCTCAGTGTGTGTGTGTCAGTGTGTGTGTAAGTGTGTGTGTCAGTGTGTGTGTGTCAGTGTGTGTGTCTGTATCAGTGAGTGTCAGTGTGTATGTTTCAGTGGGTGTTAGCATGCGTGTCAAGGTGTGTGCGTGTCAGTTTGTGTGGGTCAGTGTTTGTGTGTCAGTCTGTGTGTGTGTCAGTGTGTGTGACAGTGTGTGTGTCAGTGTTTGTGTCAGTGTGTATGTATCAGTCTGAGTGTCCGTGTATGAGTGAGTGTGTGTCAGTGTGTTTGTCTGTGGCAGTGTGTATGTCAGAGTGTGTGTCAGTATGTGTCAGTGAGAGTGTGTGTCAGTGTGTGTGTGTCAATGTGATTGTGAAAGTGTGTGTCTCTTTGTGTGTCAGCGTGTGTGTGACAGTGTGTGTGTCAGTCTGTGTGTCAGTGTGTGTCAGCTTGTGTATGTGTGACAGTGTGTGTGTATCAGTGCGTGTATGTCAATGTGAGTGTGACAGCGAGTGTGTCAGTGTGTGTGTGTCAGTGTGTGTCTGTCAATGTGAGTGTGACAGTGAGTGTGTGTCTGTGTGTGTGTGTCAGTGCATGTGTGCCAGTGTGTTTGTCTGTGCCAGTGTGCGTGTCAGAGTGTGTGTGTCAGTGTGTGTCAGTGTGAGTGTCAGTGTGTGTGTGTCAGTGTGTTTGTCAGTGCGTGTGTCAGTGTGTGTGTCAGAGTGTGTGTCAGTGTGTGACTATATTGCAGTGTGTGTGTCAGTGTGTGCGTCAGTGTGTGTGTGTCAGTGTGTTTGTCTGTGCCAGTGTGTGTGTCAATGTGTGTGATAGTGTGTGTGTCTTGTGTGTGTCTGTGTCAGTGTGTGTGTCAGTGGGAGAGTGTCAGTGTGTGTGTGTCAGTGTGTGTCAGTATGTATCAGTGCGTGTGTGCCATTGTGTGTCAGTGTGTGTGTGTCAATGTGAGTGTGCCAGTGAATGTGTGTCAGTTTGTGTGTCAGCGCGCGTGTGTCAGTGAGTGTGTCAGTCTGTGTGTCAGTGTGTGTCAGTTTATGTGTGTGACAGTGTGTGTGTGCCAGTGCGTTTGCCAGAGTGTGTGTGTCAGTGTGTGTCAATGTGAGTGTCAGTGTGTGTGTATGTCACTGTCTGTGTGTCACTGTGTGAGTGTCACTGTGTGTCAGTGTGAGTGTGTCAGTGTGTGTATTAGTGTGTTTGGGGCAGTGTGTGTGTGTGTCAGTATGTGTGTGTGTCAGTATGTGTGTTAGTGAGTCTGGGTCAGTGTGTGTGTGTCAGTCTGTGTGTTTGTCAGTGTGTGTCAGCGCGTGTGTCTGTGTGTGTGTCTGTGTCAGTGAGTGAGTGTCAGTGTGTGTGTGTCAGTTTGTGTCAGTGTGTATGACAAGGTGTGTGCGCGTCAGTTTGTGTGTGTCAGTGTGTGTGTGTGTCAGTGTGTGTGGCGGTGTGTGAGTCAATGTGTGTGTGTCAGTCTGTCTGTGTGTCAGTGTGTGTGGCGGTGTGTGAGTCAGTGTGTGTGTCAGTGTGTGTGTCATTATGTATCAGTGCGTGTGTGTCATTGTGTGTCAATGTGTATGTGTGTCAGTGTGTTTGTGTCAGTGTGTTTGTCAATGCGTGTGTCAGTGTGGGTGTCAGTGTGTGTGTCAGTGTGTGTGTCTGTGTCAGTGTGTGTGTCAATGTGTTTGTCTGTGCTAATGTGTGTGTCAGAGTGTGTGTGTCAGTATGTGTCAGTGTGAGTGTCAATGAGTGTGTGCCATTGTGTGTGTCAGTGTTAGTATGTGAGCATTTGTACCTCAGTGTGTGTGTGCCAGTGTGTTTGTCAGTGCGTGTGTCAGTGTGTGTGTCAGAGTGTATGTTGCAGTGTGTGTCAGTGAGAGAGGTCAGTGTGTGTGTGACAGTGTGTGTCAGTGTTTGTGTCAATGTGTGTGTGTCAGTCTGAGTGACCGTGTGAGTGTGTGTCAGTGTGTTTGTCTGTGGCAGTGTGTGTGTCAGAGTGTGTGTCAATATGTGTCAGTGTGAGTGTGTGTCAGTGTGTGTGTGTCAATGTGATTGTGTCAGTGTGTGTGTGTCTCTTTATGTGTCAGTGTGTGTGTGACAGTGTGTGTGTCAGTGTGTGTCAGTTTGTGTGTGTGTGGCAGTGTGTGTGTGTCAATGTGAGTGTAACAGTGAGTGTGTGTCAGTTTGTGTGTCAGCGTGTGTGTTTCAGTGTGTGTGTCAGTCTGTGTTTCAGGATGTGTCAGCTTGTGTGTGTGTGACAGTGTGTGTGTCAGTGCGTGTATGTCAATGTGAGTGTGAAAGTGAGTGTGTCAATGTGTGTGTGTCAGTGTGTGTCTGTCAATGTGAGTGTGACAGTGAGTGTGTGTCTGTGTGTGTGTCAGTGTGTGTCTGTCAATGTGAGTGTGACAGTGAGTGTGTGTCTGTGTGTGTGTGTCTGTGCATGTGTGCCAGTGTGTTTGTCTGTGCCAGTGTGTGTGTCAGAGTGTGTGTGTCAGTGTGTGTCAGTGTGAGTGTGTCAGTGTGTGAGTGTCAGTGTGTGTCAGTGTGTGTGTTTCAGTGTGTGTGTCAGTGTGTGTGTGTCAGTGTGTGTGTGTTAGTGTGTTTGTCTGTGCCAGTCTGTGTGTGTGTCATTGTGTGTGTGTCATTGTGTGTGTGTCAATGTGTGTGTATGTCAGTATCTGTGTGTCAATGTGTGTATCAGTGTGTGTGTGTGTCAGTGTGTGTTTCAGTCTGTGTGTCAGCATGTGTCAGTGTGTGTGTGTCAGTGTGTGTGTGTCAGTGTGTTTATCAGTGCCAGTGTGAGTGTCAGTGTGTGTGTGCCATTGTGGGTGTCAGTGTTAGTATGTGAGCGTTTGTACCTCAGTGTGTGTGTGTCAGTGTTTTTGTCAGTGCGTGTGTCAGTGTGTGTGTCAGAGTGTGTGTCAGTGTGAGTACGTTGCAGTGTGTGTGTCAGTGAGAGAGTGTCAGTGTGTGTGTCAGTGTGTGTGTCATTGTGTGTGTGTGTCATTGTGTGTCAATGTGTGTGTGTCAGTGTGTGTGTGTCAGTGTGTGTGTGTCAGTGCGTTTGTCTGTGCCAGTGTGTGTCAGAGGGTGTGTCAGTGCGTGTGTGTGTCAGTGTGTTTGGCTATGCCAGTCTGTTTGTCTGTGTCAGTGTGTGTGTGTGTCATTGTGTGTGTGTCATTGTGTGTCAATGTGTGTCTGTGCCAGTGTGTGTTAGAGTGTGTGTGTCGGTGTGTGTCAGTGTGAGTGTCAGTGTGTGTGTGCCATTGTGTGTGCCAGTGTGAGTGTCTACCTCATACGCTGCAGGAAAGGATGTCCCGAAGCGTGGTACATTGGCGAGACCATGCAGATGCTGCGACAACGAATGAACGGACATCGCGCAACAATCACCAGGCAGGAATGTTCCCTTCCAGTCGGGGAACACTTCAGCAGTCAAGGGCATTCAGCCTCTGATCTCCGGGTAAGCGTTCTCCAAGGCGGCCTTCAGGACCCGCGACAACGCAGAATCGCCGAGCAGAAACTTATAGCCAAGTTCCGCACACATGAGTGCGGCCTCAACCGGGACCTGGGATTCATGTCGCATTACATTCATCCCCCACCATCTGGCCTGCGAAATCCTACCAACTGTCCTGGCTTGGTACAATTCACACCTCTTTAACCTGGGGTCACCCCATCTCTGGATCTGTAAAGATTTAATCACCTGCTAATGCTCGCATTCCAAGCATTGTTTGGCATCTTTGAATTTGTCTATATATGTGTTTCTGGAACATACCTCTTCATTCACCTGAGGAAGGAGCAGCGCTCCGAAAGCTAGTGACATCGAAACAAACCTGTTGAACTTTAACCTGGTGTTGTAAGACTTCGTACTGTGCTCACCCCTGTCCAACGCCGGCATCTCCACATCAGTGTGAGTGTGTGTCAGTGTGTTTGTCTGTGGCAGTGTGTGTGTCAGAGTGTGTGTCAGTATGTGTCAGTGTGAGTGTGTGTGTGTGTCAATGTGATTGTGACAGTGAGTGTGTGTCTCTTTATGTGTCAGTGTGTGTCAGTTTGTGTGTGTGTGACAGTGTGTGAGTGTCAGTGTGTGTATGTCAATGTGAGTGTGACAGCGAGTGTGTCAGTGTGTGTGTGTGTCAGTGTGTGTCTGTCAATGTGAGTGTGACAGTGAGTGTGTGTCTGTGTGTGTGTCAGTGCATGTGTGCCAGTGTGTTTGTCTGTGCCAGTGTGTGTGTCAGAGTGTGTGTGTCAGTGTGTGTCAGTGTGAGTGTCAGTGTGTGTGTGTCAGTGTGAGTGTGTCAGTGTGTGTGTCAGCGAATGTGGGTCAGTGTGTGTGGATGTCAGTGTGTGTGGTCTGTGTGTGTCATTGTGTGTGTCAGTGATAGTCTGCGAGTGTTTGTACCTCAGTGTGTGTGTCAGTGTGTGTGTCAGTGCGGTTGTCAGTGTGTGTGAGTGTGTCAGTGTGTGAGTCTGTAGCAGTGTGTCTGTGAGAGAGTGTCAGTGTGCGTGTGTCAGTGTGTGTGTCAGTGTGAGTGTGTCATTTGATGAGTGTCAGTGTGTGTCAGTGTGTCAGTGTGTGTGTGTCAGTGTGTGTGTGTGTATCAGTGTAAGTGTCAGTGTGTGTGTGTCAGTGCGTGTGTGTCAGTGTGTTTGTCTGTGCCAGTGTGTGTCAGAGTGTGTGTCAGTGTGTGTGTGTCAGTCTGTTTGTCTTTGCCCGTGTGTGTGTGTGTCAGTGTGTGTGTGTCAGTGTGTGTGTGTCAGTGTGTGTCAATGTGTGTGTTTGTCAGTGTCTGTGTGTCAATGTGTGTATCAGTGTGTGTGTGTGTCAGTGTGTGTGTCAGTCTGTGTGTCAGTGTGTGTGTGTCAGTGCATGTGTGTCAGTGTGTTTCTCAGTGCCAGTGTGTGTGTTAGAGTGTGTGTGTCAGTGTGTGTCAGTGGGAGTGTCAGTGTGTGTGTGCCATTGTATGTGTCAGTGTTAGTATGTGAGCGTTTGAACCTCAGTGTGTGTGTGTCAGTGTTTTTGTCAGTGCGTGTGTCAGTGTGTGTGTCAGAGTGTGTGTCAGTGGGTGAGTATGTGTGTGTCAGTGAGAGAGTGTCAGTGTGTGTGTCATTGTGTGTGTGTTTCATTGTGTGTCAATGTGTGTGTTAGTCAGTGTGTGTGTGTCAGTGTGTTTGTCTGTGCCAGTGTGAGTCAGAGAGTGTGTCAGTGTGTGTGTGTCAGTGTGTGTGTGTCAGTGCGTTTGTCTGTGCCAGTGTGTGTCAGAGTGTGTGTCAGTGTGTGTGTGTCAGTGTGTTTGGCTGTGCCAGTCTGTTTGTCTGTGTCAGTGTGTGTGTCAGTGTGTGTGTCAGTGTGTGTGTCAGAGTGTGTGTCAGTGGGTGAGTATGTGTGTGTCAGTGAGAGAGTGTCAGTGTGTGTGTCATTGTGTGTGTGTTTCATTGTGTGTCAATGTGTGTGTTAGTCAGTGTGTGTGTGTCAGTGTGTTTGTCTGTGCCAGTGTGAGTCAGAGAGTGTGTCAGTGTGTGTGTGTCAGTGTGTGTGTGTCAGTGCGTTTGTCTGTGCCAGTGTGTGTCAGAGTGTGTGTCAGTGTGTGTGTGTCAGTGTGTTTGGCTGTGCCAGTCTGTTTGTCTGTGTCAGTGTGTGTGTCAGTGTGTGTGTCAGTGTGTGTGTATGCCAGTGTCTGTGTGTCACTGTTTGAGTGTCTGTGTGAGTGTGTCAGTATGTTTGGGGCAGTGAGTCTGGGTCAGTGTGTGTGTGTCAGTCTGTGTGTTTGTCAGTGTGTGTGTCAGTGCGTGTGTCAGTGTGTGTGTGTGTGTCAGTGTGTGTGTCAGTGAGTGAGTGTCAGTGTGTGTGTGTCAGTGTGTGTCAGTGTGTGTGTCAGTGTGTATGTCAAGGTGTATGCACGTCAGTTTGTGTGTGTCAGTGTGTGTGTGTCAGTCTATCTGTGTGTCAGTGTGTGTGGTCGTGTGTGAGTCAGTGTGTGTGTCAGTGTGTGTGTGTCATTATGTATCAGTGCATGTGTGTCATTGTGTGTCAGTGTGTGAGTGTGTCAGTTTGTTTGTGTCAATGTGTTTGTCAATGCGTGTGTCAGTGTGGGTGTGTGTGTCAGTGTGTGTGTCAGTGTGTGTGTGTCAGTGTGTTTGTCTGCGCCAGTGTGTGTGTCAGAGTGTGTGATAGTGCGTGTGTCTTGTGTGTGTCTGTGTCAGTATGTGTGTCAGTGAGAGAGTGTCAGTGTGTGTGTGTCAGTGTGTGTCAGTATGTATCAGTGCATGTGTGTCATTGTGTGTCAGTGTGTTTGTGTCAATGTGAGTGTGCCGGTGAGTGTGTGTCAGTTTGTGTGTCAGCGCGTGTGTGTCAGTCTGTGTGTTTGTCAGTGTGTGCGTCAGTGCGTGTGTCAGTGTGTGTGTCTGTGTCAGTGTGTGTGTCAGTGAGTGAGTGTCAGTGTGTGTCAGTGTGTGTGTCAGTGTGTATGTCAAGGTGTGTGCGCGTCAGTTTGTGTGTGTCAGTGTGTGTGTGTCAGTCTGTCTGTGTGTCAGTGTGTGTGGTCGTGAGTGAGTCAGTGTGTGTGTCAGTGTGTGTGGTCGTGTGTGAGTCAGTGTGTGTGTCAGTGTGTGTGTCATTATGTATCAGTGCGTGTGTTTCATTGTGTGTCAATGTGTGAGTGTGTCAGTTTGTTTGTGTCAATGTGTTTGTCAATGCATGTGTCAGTGTGGGTGTGTGTGTCAGTGTGTGTGTCAGTGTGTGTGTCTGTGTCAGTGTGTGTGTCAGTGAGAGAGTGTGTGTGTCAGTGTGTTTCAGTGTGTGTGTCAGTGTGTGTGCGCATCAGTGTGTATGTCAGTGTGAGTGTCCGTGTGTCTGTGTGTGTGTGTCAATGTGTTTGTCAGAGTGTGTGTGTCAGTATGTGTCAGTGTGAGTGTCAGTGTGTGTGTGCCATTGTGTGTGTCAGTGTTAGTATGTAAGCGTTTGCACCTCAGTGTGTGTTTGTCAGTGCGTGTGTCAGTGTGTGTGTCAGAGTGTGTGTCAGTGTGTGAGTATGTTGCAGTGTGTGTGTCAGTGAGAGAGTGTCAGTGTGTGTGTCAGTGTGTGTGTGTCAGTGTGTTTGTCTGTGCCAGTGTGTGTGTCAGAGTGTGTGATAGTGTGTGTGTCTTGTGTGTGTCTGTGTCAGTGTGTGTGTCAGTGAGAGAGTGTCAGTGTGTGTGTGTGTCAGTGTGTGTCAGTATGTATCAGTGCGTGTGTGTCAGTGTGTTTGTGTCAATGTGAGTGTGCCGGTGAGTGTGTGTCAGTTTGTGTGTCAGCGCGTGTGTGTCAGTGAGTGTGTCAGTCTGTGTGTTTGTCAGTGTGTGTGTCAGTGCGTGTGTCAGTGTGTGTGTCTGTGTCAGTATGTGTGTCAGTGAGGGAGTGTCAGTGTGTGTGTGTCAGTGTGTGACAGTGTGTGTGTCAGTGTGTATGTCAAGTTGTGTGCGCGTCAGTTTGTGTGTGTCAGTGTGTGTGTGTCAGTCTGTCTGTGTGTCAGTGTGTGTGGCAGTGTGTGAGACAGTGTGTGTGTCAGTGTGTGTGTGTCATTATGTATCAGTGCGTGTGTGTCATTGTGAGTGTCCGTGTGTGTGTGAGTGTGTGTCTGTGTGTGTATGTAAATGTGTTTGTCTGTGCCAGTGTGTGTGTCAGAGTGTGTGTGTCAGTGTGAGTGTCAGTGTGTGTGTGTCATTATGTATCAGTGTGTGTGTGTCACTGTGTGTCAGTGTGTGTGTGTGTCAGTGTCAGTGTGTTTGTCAGTGCATGTGTCAGTGTGGGTGTGTGTGTCAGTGTGTGTGTCTGTGTCAGTGTGCGTCAGTGAGAGAGTGTGTGTGTCAGTGTGTTTCAGTGTGTGTGTCAATGTGTGTTCGCATCCGTGTGTGTGTCAGTGTGTGTGTGTCAGCATGTATCAGTGCGTCATTGTGTGTCAGTGTGTGTGTGTGTGTGTGTATCAGTGTGTGTGTGCAAATGTGAGTGTGACAGTGAGTGCGTATCAGTTTGTGAGTGTCCGTGTGTGTGTGAGTGTGTGTCTGTGTGTGTGTGTAAATGTGTTTGTCTGTGCCAGTGTGTGTCAGAGTGTGTGTGTCAGTATGTGTCAGTGTGAGTGTCAGTGTGTGTGTGTCATTATGTATCAGTGTGTGTGTGTCATTGTGTGTCAGTGTGTGTGTGTGTCAGTGTCAGTGTGTTTGTCAGTGCATGTGTCAGTGTGGGTCTGTGTGTCAGTGTGTGTGTCAGTGTGTGTGTCAGTGAGAGAGTGTGTGTGTCAGTGTGTTTCAGTGTGTGTGTCAATGTGTGTTCGCATCCGTGTGTGTGTCAGTGTGTGTGTGTCAGCATGTATCAGTGCGTGTGTGTCATTGTGTGTCAGTGTGTGTGTGTGTGTCAGTGTGTGTGTGCAAATGTGAGTGTGACAGTGAGTGCGTATCGGTTTGAGTGTCAGAGTGTTTGTGTCAGTGTGTGTGTGTCAGTGCGTGTGTCAGTGTGGGTGTGTGTGTCAGTGTGTGTGTCAGTGTGTTTTTATGTGCCAGTGTGCGTGTCAGAGTGTGTGTCAGTATGTGTCAATGTGAGTGTGTGTCAGTGTGTGTGTCAGTCTGTGTGTCAGTTTGTGTGTGTGTGGCAGTGCGTGTGTGTCAATGTGAGTGTGACAGTGAAAGTCTGTCAGTTTGTGTGTCAGTGTGTGTGTGTCAGTGTTTGTGTCAGTCTGTGTGTCAGTGTGTGTCAGCCTGTGTGTCAGTTTGTGTGTGTGTGTCAGTGCGTGTGTGTCAATGTGAGTGTGGCAGTGAGTGTGTGTCAGTTTGTGTGTCAGTGTGTGTGTGTCAGTCTGTGTGTCAGTGTGTGTCAGTCTGTGTGTCAGTTTGTGTGTGTGTGACAGTGTGTGTGTCAGAGTGCGTGTGTCAGTGTGTGTGGTCAGTGAATGTGGGTCAGTGTGTGTGTGTCATTGTGTGTGTCAGTGATAGAGTGTGAGTGTTTGTACCTCAGTGTGTATGTGTCAGTGCGTGTGTCATTATGTGTGAGTGTGTCAGTGTGTGTGTGTCAGTGTGTGTGTCAGTGTGTGTGTCAGTGTGTTTGTCTGTGTCAGTTTGTGTGTCCGTGAGTGAGTGTCAGCGTGTGTGTGTCAGTGTGTGTCAGTGTGTGTGTCAGTGTGTTTGTCTGTGTCAGTTTGTGTGTCCGTGAGTGAGTGTCAGCGTGTGTGTGTCAGTGAGTGTCAGTGTGTGTGCGTGTCAGTTTGTGTGGGACAGTGTGTGCGCGTCAGCTTGTGTGGGACAGTGTGTGTGACAGTGTGTGAGTCTGTGTGTGTGTCAGTGTGTGTGTGTCAGTGTGAGTGTCCATGTGTATGTCAGTGTGTGTCTGCGTGTGCCAGTGTGTGTGTCAGAGTGTGTGCGTCAGTATGCGTCAGTGTGAGTGTCAGTGTGTGTGTGTCGGTATGTATCAGTGCGTGGTGTCATTGTGTGTAAGTGTGTGTGTGTGTGTCAGTGTGTGTGTGTCAGTGTGTGTCGGTATGTATCAGTGCGTGTGTGTCATTGTGTGTCAGTGTGTGTGTGTGTCAGTGTGTGTGTGTCACTGTGAGAGTGACAGTGAGTGTGTGTCAGTGTGTGCACCAGTCTGTGTGTCACTGTGTGTCAGTTTGTGTGTGTGTGACAGTGTGTGTGTGTCAGTGTGTGCGTGTCAGTGTGTTTGTCTGTGCCAGTGTGTGTGTCAGAGTGTGTATGTCAGTGTGTGTGTCACTGTGTGTGTGTCAGTGTGAGTTTGAGTTTGAGTGTGTCAGTTTGTGTGTCAGAGAGTGTGTGTCAGTGTGTGTCAGTGTGTGAGCGTTAGTGTGTGTCAGTGTGAGTGTGTCAGTGTGTGTGTCAGTAAGCGTTGCGCTGGTCAAGGAGACACAGCCTGAGTGAGTGAGACACAGACAGAGTGAGAATTTGGTAATTTGGTGCAGTGAGGTAATGCGGTGAAGAGTGGGAGAAGGTGCTTTTTCCCGACTGTTTTGTTCTCTCTCTTTCTTCGGGCCCAATTTCGGGAGCCGTTCGGAGGAGGAGGAGCAGTCTCTGTGAGTATAAAAACCTAACGGTAACTTCCTGTTTTCCAGTTTCCTTTTCCAAAAGTGACATCAGAAGGAAGCTGTGATCTGATTGGTTGATAGCAAATCTGCCCCAAATTTAAAAAAAACATAGCTAAACTCGTAAACTTAAATCAAACTAATTAATTAATTAGAGATGGCTATCAGGTGAAGTGCTTGAGCTGCTTGATGTGTGAGCTGGCAGATCCCATTGCGAGGCTGCAGCGACCACATCTGCAGTAAGTGTTGGCTGCTCGAAGAGCTCCGGCTCAGAGTTGATGAGCTGGAGTCTGAGCTTCAAACACTGAGGCACATCCGGGAGGGGGAGACTTACCTGGACACTGTGTTTCAGGAGGCAGTCACACCTGTCAGAGTAGTTTAAATCCTGCCAGTGGCCAGGGACAGCAGGGTGTGACTGCAAGTCAGGCAGGTAAAGGGAACCAGCAGTCAGGAACTCAGGAGCCTCAGCCCTTGACTCTGTCCAACAGGTATGAGGCACTTGCTCCCTGTGTGGATGGCGAACAGGGCTGCAGGAAGGATGAGTCAGCTGACCAAGGCACCATGGTTCAGCAGGCCATTCAAGGGGAGGGAATAAATAGGCAAGTTGTAGTTGTAGGGGATTCTAATATCAGGGGGATAGATAGTATCCTTTGTGAGCAGGATAAAGAGTCCCGCATGGTATGTTGCCTGCCTGGTGCTAGGGTGCGGGACATCTCTGACCGGCTTGAAAGGATACTGGAGAGGGAGGGTGAGGATCCAGTTGTTGTGGTCCATGTCGGTACCAACAACATAGGCAAGTCTAGGAAAGAGGACCTGTTTAGAGATTATAAAGAGCTCGGATTCAAATTAAAAAACAGGTCCTCAAGGGTCATAATCTCCGGATTACTGCCCGAGCCACATGCAAATTGGCATAGGGAGGCAAGAATAAGGGAAGTTAACACGTGGCTGAAAGAGTGGTGTGGGAAAGAGGGGTTCCTTTTCATGGGTCACTGGCATCAGTTTTGGGACAGGGGGACCTATACCGTTGGGATGGTCTCCACCTGAACCGAGCTGGGACCAGTGTTCTGGCGAAAAGAGTAAATAGGGTGGTCAATAGGACTTTAAACCAGAGATTGGGGGGGAAGGGAATGTCAGGGAACCAAGAGGTGAAGTAATCAGTGGGAAGCGTAGCTGCTTAGGAATACAAAAAAGCACGAAAAGACAGAACTCAGGAGAGGTTACGATAGTCCCCATCCCACAAAATATGACACAGTATAAGGAAAGGCTCAGTAAACCAAGGTCCACCACACTAAGAAAACAAAAAGGGACGGTCAATAGAGAATTAAAGGTGCTATATTTAAATGCGCGCAGTGTACGGAACAAGGTAGATGAGCTTGTGGCCCATATTGTGACTGGCGGGTATGATGTGGTAGGCATCACAGAGATGTGGTTGCAGGGGGTTCAGGACTGGCATTTAAACATCCAGGGATTCACAATCTATCGAAAAGACAGAGAGGTGGGCAGAGGGGGCGGGGTTGCCTTGTTAATTAGGAATGAAATTAAATCCGGACTTCCGGGTGCGGCGATGACCAGCTGAGTCGCACGTTTCGGCACCTCCCGTTTGAACGGACTTTTGGGCTCTTATTAGGAGCCCCAACGGCAATTTCTAACGGCCAAAATCACTGTGCGGTGAAACAGAAGGGAATCCCCCCGGATATATATGGAAAAGGGAGAGGATAGCGGCCGGATTGCAGTGGATCCACTGGAGCAGCGGCAAGGAAGGGAAGCTCGAAGCAAGATGGCGGCGGAAGGTGGCCGTTTGGTGTGGGGCCCGGAGCAACAAGAGTTCCTGCGGTGCTGTGTGGAAGAGCTGAAGAAGGAGGTGTTGGCCCCGATGCTACAGGCGATTGAAGGGCTAAAGGAGGCGCAGAGGACCCAGGAGCTGGAGCTTCGGGTCGTGAAGGCAAAGGCTGCGGAGAATGAGGATGAAATACAGGGCCTGGTGGTAAGGACAGAGACGCACGAGGCACAGCACAAAAGGTGTGTGGAGAGGTTGGAAGCCCTGGAGAATAATTCGAGGAGGAAGAATTTAAGAGTCCTGGGTCTTCCCGAAGGCGCAGAGGGGGCGGACGTCGGGGCATATGTGAGCACGATGCTTCACTTGCTAATGGGATCGGAGGCCCCGATTGGCCCTTTGGAGGTTGAGGGAGCTTATCGAGTTCTGGCGCGAAGACCAAAGGCTGGAGAAATACCTCGAGCTATAGTGGTGAGGTTTCTCCGCTACAACGACAGAGAGATGGTCCTCAGATGGGCGAAGAAAACTCGGAGCTGTAGGTGGGAGAACGCGGTGATCCGCGTATACCAGGATTGGAGTGCGGAGGTGGCGAGAAGGAGGGCAAGTTTCAATCGGGCTACGGCGGTGCTTCACAAAAAGAAGGTTAAATTTGGAATGTTGCAACTGGCGAGACTGTGGGTCACACACCAAGGGAAGCACCACTACTTTGAGACGGCAGAAGAGGCGTGGACATTCATTGTGGACGAGAAGCTGGAATAGTCTGGCGAGAGAAAGAGCTTCTGGGATAAAGTGGTGGGGTGATTATGTGGGGCGAGGAAGGGGCAGGGAAGGGGGGGGGATGATTTTTCAATTTGTTAATTTTTCAATCCTGTAACTTTTCTCTCTTCCCCTCGTTGGGGGGGGGGGGGAGTATGAGGAACTGTGGGCGCCAGTGGGAAGGAAAGGGGAAGGAGAAGGGAACTGCGCCATCAGGGGCGGGGCCGAGTGGGAAACGCGGGCTTTGCTCCCGCGCTATGGTAATTGTGGCGGGAACAGGGACGCAGGAAGGAGGGGGCCTCGCACAGTGAGGGGCCGAGGATAAGGGGGGAAGCCGAGGTCAGCCAGAGTTCGCTGACTTCTGGGAGCAACATGGGGGGTGTAATTACGCTAGAGGGGGATCTAACGGGGAGGGGGGAGTTAACTGGGTTGCTGCTGCTAAGGAGAAAGGGGAGCTGTTATGGGATGGGGTGGTCGAGGCGGGAGGGCACCGTCGGGGGGATACACGGGTACGTGAGAACCGGGGAAGGAGCTGGGTTAAAAAAGGGGATGGCTAGTCGACAAGTGGGGGGGGGGTAAAGAGCCCCCCAACCCGGCTGATCACGTGGAACGTGAGAGGGCTGAACGGGCCGATTAAAAGGGCACGGGTACTCGCACACCTGAAGAAATTAAAGGCAGATGTGGTTTTGTTGCAGGAGACGCACCTGAAACTGATAGACCAGGTCAGACTACGTAAAGGATGGGTGGGACAGGTGTTTCATTCAGGTTTAGATGCGAAGCATTGGGGGGTGGCTATCTTAGTGGGGAAACGGGTACTGTTTGAGGCAAAGACCATAGTGGCGGACAGTGGGGGTAGATACGTGATGGTGAGTGGCAGATTGCAAGGGGAGGCGGTGGTTCTGGTGAATGTATACGCCCCGAACTGGGATGATGCAAATTTTATGAGGCATATGTTGGGGCGTATCCCGGACCTGGAGGCGGGAAAGTTGGTAATGGGGGGGAGACTTCAATAAGGTGCTTGATCCAGGGCTGGACCGGTTGAGGTCCAGGACCGGGAGGAGGCCGGCAGCGGCCAAGGTGCTTAAGGACTTCATGGAGCAGATGGGAGGAGTAGACCCCTGGAGATTTAGTAGGCCTAGGAGTAAGGAGTTCTCATTTTTCTCCCATGTTCACAAGGTATATTCACGGATAGACTTTTTTGTCCTGGGAAGGGCACTGATCCCGAAGGTGACAGGGACGGAATATACGGCCATAGCCATTTCGGACCACGCTCCACATTGGGTAGACCTGGAGGTAGGAGAGGAAAAAGAACAGCACCCACTCTGGAGAATGGATATGGGCTTATTGGCGGATGAGGGGGTATGTCTAAGGGTGAGGGGGTGTATCGAAAGGTACTTTGAGCTTAATGACAACGGAGAGGTTCAGGTGGGAGTGGTCTGGGAGGCGTTAAAGGTGGTGGTCAGAGGGGAACTGATATCCATAAGGACACATAAAGGGAAGCAAGAGAGTAAAGAAAGGGAGCGATTGCTGTGAGAACTTCTGAGGGTGGACAGGCAATATATAGAGGCACCGGAGGAGGGACTGTACAGGGAAAGACAAAGGTTACATGTGGAATTTGACCTGCTGACCACAGGTAAGGCAGAGGCACAGTGGAGGAGGGCACAGGGTGTACAGTATGAGTATGGAGAGAAGGCGAGCCGGCTACTGGCCCACCAATTGAGGAAGAGGGGAGCGGCGAGGGAGATAGGTGGGGTGAGAGATGAGGAGGGAGAGATGGAACGGGGAGCGGAGAGAGTGAACGGGGTGTTCAAGGCATTCTATGAGAGGTTGTATAAGGCTCAGCCCCCGGAAGGGAAGGAGGGAATGATGCATTTCCTGGATCAGCTGGAATTCCCGAAGGTGGAGGAGTAGGAGAGGGCGGGACTGGGAGCACAGATTGAGGTGGAGGAGGTGATAAAGGGGATTGGGAGCATGCAGGCGGGGAAGGCCCCGGGACCGGATGGGTTCCCGGTGGAATTTTATAGGAAATATATGGACCTACTGGCCCCGCTTTTGACGAGAACCTTTAATGAGGCCAGGGAAAGGGGGAAGCTGCCCCCGACTATGTCGGAGGCGACGATATCGTTACTTTTGAAGAAGGAAAAAGACCCGCTGCAGTGTGGGTCCTACAGGCCCATTTCCCTTTTAAACGTAGATGCGTAGAACGTAGGTGATGGCGACGAGGATAGAGGACTGTGTCCTGGGGGTGGTCCACGAGGATCAAACTGGGTTCGTTAAGGGGAGACAGCTGAACACGAACATACGGAGGCTGCTAGGGGTGATGATGATGCCCCCACCAGAGGGGGAGGCAGAGATAGTGGTGGCGATGGACGCCGAGATAGCATTCGACAGAGTGGAGTGGGACTACCTGTGGGAAGTGCTGAGGAGATTTGGTTTTGGAGAAGGGTTTATTGGATGGGTACAGCTGCTGTATAGGGTCCCGGTGGCGAGTGTGGTCACGAACAGGCAGAGGTCTGACTACTTCCATCTTTATAGAGGGACGAGACAGGGGTGTCCCCTGTCTCCGTTACTGTTTGCATTGGCAATTGAGCCCCTGGCCATAGCACTGAGGGGCTCCAGGAAGTGGAGGGGAGTACTCAGGGGAGGAGAAGAACACCGGGTATCATTGTATGCAGATGATTTATTGCTGTATGTTGCGGACCCAGTGGAGGGGATGCCTGAGATAATGCAGACACTCAGGGAGTTTGGGGAATTCTCGGGTTACAAATTGAATATGGGGAAGAGTGCGTTGTTTGTGGTGCATCCGGGGGAGCAGAGTAGGGGAATAGATGATTTACCACTGAGGAAGGTAACAAGAGATTTCCGGTACTTAGGGATTCAGATAGCCAGGAATTGGGGAACCTTACATAGGCTAAATCTAACACGATTGGTGGAACAGATGGAGGAGGATTTTAAGAGAGGGGACATGGTGCCCCTGTCACTGGTGGGTAGGGCGCAGGCGGTCAAAATGGTAGTCCTCCCGAGATTCCTTTTTGTGTTTCAGTGCCTCCCGGTGATAGTCACGAAGGCTTTTTTCAAGAGAATCGAGAAAAGTGTCATGAGTTTTGTGTGGGCTGGGAAGACCCCGAGAGTGAGGAGGGGGTTCTTGCAGCGTAGCAGGGATAGGGGGGACTGGCATTACCGAGCTTAAGTGAGTACTATTGGGCCGCCAATATTTCAATGGTGTGTAAGTGGATGGGAGAAGGGGAGGGAGCGGCGTGGAAGAGATTGGAGATGGCGTCCTGCAAAGGAACCAGCCTACAAGCACTGGCGACGGCGCCGTTGCCGTTCTCCCCGAAGAAATACACCACAAGCCCAGTGGTGGTGGCAACACTGAAAATTTGGGGGCAGTGGAGACGGCATAGGGGAAGGACAGGAGCCACGGTGCGGTCCCCAATAAGAAATAACCATAGGTTTGTCCCGGGGAGAATAGATGGGGGATTTGGAGCATGGCAGAGAGCTGGGATTGTGCAACTGAGGGATCTGTTCTTAGACAGGACGTTTGCGAGTCTGGGAGCGCTGACGGAAAAATATGGGTTGCCCCAAGGGAATGCATTTCGGTACATGCAACTGAGGGCTTTTGCGAGGCAACAGGGGAGGGAATTCCCGCAGCTCCCGACGCAGGAGATTCAGGATAGAGTGATCTCAGGGACATGGGTGGGGAATGGTAGGGTGTCAGATATATACAGGGAAATGAGAGACGAGGGGGAGATCATGGTGGATGAGCTGAAGGGAAAATGGGAAGAAGAGCTGGGGGAAGAAATTGAAGAGGGGCTGTGGGCAGATGCCCTACGTAGGGTAAACTCTTCGTCCTCGTGCACCAGGCTTAGCTTGATACAATTCAAGGTTTTGCACAGGGCGCATATGACCGGAGCAAGGCTCAGTAAATTTTTCGGGGTAGAGGATAGGTGTGGGAGATGCTCGAGGAGCCCAGCAAACCACACCCACATGTTTTGGTCATGCCCGGCACTGCAGGGGTTCTGGGTGGGGGTGGCGAATGTGCTTTCGAAGGTGGTGGGGGTCCGGGTCGAGCCAAGCTGGGGGTTGGCTATATTTGGGGTTGCAGAAGAGCCGGGAGTGCAGGAGGCGAGAGAGGCTGATGTTGTGGCCTTTGCGTCTCTAGTAGCCCGGCGAAGGATATTGCTTATGTGGAAGGAAGCCAAACTCCCGGGCGTGGAGACCTGGATAAACGACACGGCAGGGTTTATAAAACTAGAACGGATAAAGTTTGCACTAAGGGGTTCGGCTCAAGGGTTCACCAGGCGGCGGCGACCGTTCATTAACTACCTCGCAGAACGATAAAGGAAAAGGTAACAGTAGCAACCCAGGGGGGAAGGGGGGGAGGGCTCGGGTGGGTCCTCAGGGGTGTTTTTGTATAGATATTTGCACTTGGTTATGTATATTGGATTGCTTGATTTTATTATTTGGGAGAGTTATTATTTTTGTTATGGCAGTTGCCATTTAGTTTATATATTATTTATTTATTTGTTAAAAACGGTCACTGTTATTTATATTGTTTTATTGTTGTAAAAAGGGAAAAACCTTTGTACTGTTTTGTTTGGCCGAAAAATTTGAATAAAATATATTTTTTGAAAAAGGAATTAAATTAAATCAATAACACTAAACGACATAGGGTCAGATGATGTGGAGTCTGTGTGGGTAGAGTTGAGGAACCACAAAGGCAAAAAAAACATAATGGGAGTTATGTACAGGCCTCCTAACAGTGGTCAGGACCGGGTGCACAAAATGCACCACAAAATAGAAAGTGCATGTCAGAAAGGCAAGGTCACAGTGATCATGGGGGACTTCAATATGCAGGTGGACTGGGTAAATAATGCTCCCAGTGGACCCAAGGAAAGGGAATTCATTGAATGTTTACAGGAGGGCTTTTTGGAACAGCTTGTGATGGAGCCGACGAGGGGACAGGCCATTCTGGACTTAGTGTTATGTAATGAGCCAGACTTGATTAAAGATCTTAAAATAAGGGAACACTGAGGAGGCAGTGATCATAATATGGTAGAATTCAATCTCCAATTTGAAAGAAAGAAGGTAGAATCAGATGTAAAGGTGTTACAGTTAAATAAAGGTAACTACAGGGGCATGAGGGAGGAACTGACGAAAATCGACTGGGAGCAGAGCCTAGTGGGAAAGACAGTAGAACAGCAATGGCAGGAGTTTCTGGGAGTAATTGAGGACACAGTACAGAGGTTCATCCCAAAGAAAAGAAAGGTTATCAGAGGGGGGATTAGGCAGCTATGGCTGACAAAGGAAGTTAGGGAATGCATCAAAGCAAAAGAGAAAGCCTATAATGTGGCAAAGAGTAGTGGGAAGTCAGAAGATTGGGAAGGCTACAAAAACAAACAGAGGATAACAAAGAGAGAAATAAGGAAAGAGAGGATCAAATATGAAGGTAGGCTAGCCAGTAACATTAGGAATGATAGTAAAAGTTTCTTTAAATCCATTAAAAATAAACAGGAGGCAAAAGTAGACATTGGGCCGCTCCAAAATGACGCTGGTAATTTTGTGATGGGAGACGAGGAAATAGCTGAGGAACTAAATAAGTACTTTGCGTCAGTCTTCACAGTAGAAGACATGAGTAATATCCCAACAATTCTGGAGAGTCAGGGGGCAGAGTTGAATATGGTAGCCATCACAAAGGAGAAAATGCTAGAGAAACTAAGAGGTCTAAAAATTGATAAATCTCCAGGCCCAGATGGGCTACATCCTAGAGTTCTAAAGGAGATAGCTGAAGAAATAGTGGAGGCGTTAGTTATGATCTTTCAAAAGTCACTGGAGTCAGGGAAAGTCCCAGAGGATTGGAAAATCGCTGTTGTAACCCCCCTGTTCAAGAAGGGAACAAGGAAAAAGATGGAAAATTATAGGCCAATTAGCCTAACCTCGGTTGTTGGCATGATTCTAGAATCCATTGTTAAGGATGAGATTTCTAAATTCTTGGAAGTGCAGGGTCGGATTAGGACAAGTAAGCATGGATTTAGTAAGGGGAGGTCGTGCCTGACAAACCTGTTAGAGTTCTTTGAAGAGATAACAAATAGGTTAGACCAAGGAGAGCCAATGGATGTTATCTATCTTGACTTCCAAAAGACCTTTGATAAGGTGCCTCACGGGAGACTGCTGAGTAAAATAAGGGCCCATGGTATTCGAGGCAAGGTACTAACATGGATTGACGATTGGCTGTCAGGCAGAAGGCAGAGAGTTGGGATAAAGGGTTCTTTTTCGGAATGGCAACCGTGACGAGTGGTGTCCCGCAGGGTTCAGTGTTGGGGCCACAGCTGTTCTCTTTATATATTAACGATCTAGATGACGGGACTGGGGGCATTCTGGCTAAGTTTGCCGATGATACAAAGATAGGTGGAGGGGCAGGTAGTATGGAGGAGGTGGGGAGGCTGCAGAAAGATTTAGACAGTTTAGGGGAGTGGTCCAAGAAATGGCTGATGAAATTCAACGTGGGCAAGTGCGAGGTCTTGCACTTTGGAAAAAAGAATAGAGGCATGGACTATTTTCTAAACGGTGACAAAATTCATAATGCTGAAGTGCAAAGGGACTTGGGAGTCCTAGTCCAGGATTCTCTAAAGGTAAACTTGCAGGTTGAGTCCGTAATTAAGAAAGCAAATGCAATGTTGTCATTTATCTCAAGAGGCTTGGAATATAAAAGCAGGGATGTACTTCTGAAGCTTTATAAAGCATTAGTTAGGCCCCATTTAGAATACTGTGAGCAATTTTGGGCCCCACACCTCAGGAAGGACATACTGGCACTGGAGCGGGTCCAGCGGAGATTCACACGGATAATCCCAGGAATGGTAGGCCTAACATACGATGAACGTCTGAGGATCCTGGGATTATATTCATTGGCGTTTAGGAGGTTGAGGGGAGATCTAATAGAAACTTACAAGATAATGAATGGCTTAGATAGGGTGGACGTAGGGAAGTTGTTTCCATTAGCAGGGGAGACTAGGACCCGGGGGCACAGCCTTAGAATAAAAGGGAGTCACTTTAGAACAGAGATGAGGAGAAATTTCTTCAGCCAGAGAGTGGTGGGCCTGTAGAATTCATTGCCACAGAGGGCGGTGGAGGCCGGGACGTTGAGTGTCTTTAAGATAGAAGGTGATAAATTCTTGTTTTCACGAGGAATTAAGGGCTATGGAGAGAGAGCGGGTAAATGGAGTTGAAATCAGCCATGATTGGATGGTGGAGCGGACTCGATGGGCCGAATGGCCTTCCGCTCCTATGTCTTCTGGTCTTATGGTCTTATGGAATGTGGGTCAGTGTGTGTGTGTGTCAGTGTGTGTGTGTCAGTGTGTGTGTCAGTGTATGTGTCAGTGTGTGTGCGCATTAGTGTGTGTGTGTCAGCGTGTGTGTGTCACTGTGTGTGTCAGTGCCTGTGTCAGTGTGTGTCACTGTGTGTGTGTCAGTATGTGAGTCAGTGTGTGTGTGACAGTGTGTGTGTGTCAGTGTGTCACTGTGTGTGTGTCAGTGCCTGTGTCAGTGTGTGTCAGTGTGCGTGTGTCAGTTTGTGTGCCAGTGTGTGATGCAGACCAAGGCAGGCCAGCAGCACGGTTCAATTCCCGTACAAGCCTCCCTGAACAGGTGCCGGAATGTGGCGACTAGGGGCTTTTCACAGTAACTTCATTTGAAGCCTACTTGTGACAATAAGCGATTTCCAGTGTGTGTGTGTCAGAGTATGTGTGTGTCAGAGTGTGTGTGTGTCAGAGTGTGTGTGTGTCAGTGTGTGTGTGTCAGTGTGTGTGTCAGTGTGTGTGTCAATGTGTGTCAGTGTGTGACTCAGTGTGTGTCTCAGAGTGTGTGTGTCTCAGTGTGTGTGTAAGTGTGTGTGCCAGTGTCTGTGTCAGTGTTTGTTTCAGTGTGTGTGTGTGTGACAAAGTGTGTCAGTATGTGAGTCAGAATGTGTGTGTCAGTGTGTGTTTCAGTGTGTGTGTCAGTGTGTATGTGCCAGTGTGTGTCTGTCACTGTGTGTGTGTCAGTGTCTGTGTCAGTGTGTGTCAGTATGTGTGTGTCTGTGTTTGTGTGTGTGTCAGTGTGAGTGTGTCAGTATGTGTGTCAGTGTGTGTGTGTCAGTGTGTCAGAGGGGCTGGGTAGAAGCAGTCAGTACAGGGATCCCCTGTGGTCGTTCCCCTTAGTAGCATGTATACCGCTTTGGATACTGTTGGGGGACGACGACTTACCAAGGGTAAGCCATGGGGTACAGGTCTCTGGCACAGAGTCTGTCCGTGTTGCTCAGAAGGGCAGGGGGAGAGGAGTAGAGCATTAGTCATTGGAGACTCCATAGCTAGGGGGATAAATAGGAGATTCTGTGGGAACGAGAGAGAATCGCGGTTGGTGTGTTGCCTCCCAGGTGCCAGGGTGCGTGATGTCTCGGATTGTGTTTTCGGGAACCTTAAGGGGGAGGGGGAGCAGCCTCAAGTCGTGTTCCACATAGGTACCAACGACATAGGTAGGAAAAGGGATAGGGATGTAAGGCAGGAATTCAGGGAGCTCGGGTGGAAACTTAGATCTAGGACAAACAGTGTTCTGGGGCAAAATTCTCCGTTATCGGCGGAAAGTCCGCCGATCGGCGCAAAAAATGGCGCAAATCCCACTTGCGTCACGTCATAAAAATGGGTCGATAGTCTCCGGCCTGAAATGGGCGAGCAGCGACGTAACGGGATCCGCGCTTGCGCAGTGGTTCACGCCGTGCAGCGTCATACGCGCTGCACGGCGTGACGGCTCATAAGGCCGCGCAGCTCCCCCCAACCCGACCGGAACACCCGACCGCAACACCCGACTGGATGGCTGGCCGCCGCTCAGCCCCGAGGTTCGAGTCACGCGATGTGGAGGCGCTCCTGGACGCGGTGGAGCAGAGGAGGGACAGCCTGTATCCCGGGCACGGCCGCAGAGTTGCCCCACGCCACAGCCGGTGTCTGTGGAGGGAAGTGGCAGAGGCCGTCACCGCTGTGGCCCTGACACCACGGACAGGCACCCAGTGCCACAAGAAGGTGAACGACCTCGTCAGAGCAGGCAGGGTGAGCCTCCCCCATATCCCCCCCTCCCCCATATCCCCCCTCCCCCATATCCCCCCTCCCCCATATCCCCCATATCCCCCCTCCCCCATATCCCCCTCCCCATATCCCCCATATCCCCCCTCCCCCATATCCCCCCTCCCCCATATCCCCCCTCCCCATATCCCCCTCCCCCATATCCCCCTCCCCCATATCCCCCTCCCCCATATCCCCCCTCCCCCATATCCCCCCCCATATCCCCCCTCCCCCATATCCCCCCATCCCCCATATCCCCCCTCCCCCATATCCCCCCTCCCCCATATCCCCCATATCCCCCCCTCCCCCATATCCCCCATATCCCCCCTCCCCCATATCCCCCCTCCCCCATATCCCCCCTCCCCCATATCCCCCCTCCCCCATATCCCCCATATCCCCCCCTCCCCCATATCCCCCCTCCCCCATATCCCCCCTCCCCCATATCTCCCCTCCCCCATATCCCCCCCATATCCCCCCTCCCCCATATCCCCATATCACCCCCTCCCTATATCCCCCCTCCCCCATATCCCCCCTCCCCCATATCCCCCCTCCCCATATCCCCCATATCCCCCCTCCCCCATATCCCCCCTCCCCCATATCCCCCCTCCCCCATATCCCCCATATCCCCCCTCCCCCATATCCCCCCTCCCCCATATCCCTCCTCCCCCATATCCCCCATATCCCCAAGTGAATCCAGCCCTAACCTTAACCTCTGCAATGCACGCGCAACCGATGGTGTGCATTCATATACCTGCCTAACACTGTTGCCTTTTACCCCTGCCACCCCCCCCCCCCCACAGGAGAAGCGCGCACACAACAATAGGGAGCATGTGAGGACTGGAGGAGGGCCCGCTGATGAGAGGCCACTGACCGTACACGAGGAAAGGGCCCTGGAACTGGCTGGCGGACCTGAGGACCGGGAGGTTGCTGATGCAGAGGTCGGGGCCCCACGAGCAAGTGAGCCACCAACAGCCCGTCCCCATATCCCCCCTCCCCTATATCCCCCTCTCCCGTATCACCTGATCACTGCCTGATGTCTAACCATGCATGCTTCATTGTGTATCGCAGGACCAAACGTCCAGGCACCCATCCCCGCAGATGCACACCGCCCGCAGGATGCCCCTCGGAGACCACAGGAGACGGAGAGACCCGCACCCTCCAGCATGCGACGCCCGCAGGATGCCCCTCGGAGACCACGGGAGACGGAGAGACCCGGACCCTCCAGCATGCGACGCCCGCAGGATGCCCCTCGGAGACCACGGGAGACGGAGAGGCCCGGACCCTCCAGCATGCGACGCCCGCAGGATGCCCCTCGGAGACCACGGGAGACGGAGAGACCCGGACCCTCCATTTTGCGACGCCCGCAGGATGCCCCTCGGAGACCACGGGAGACGGAGAGGCCCGGACCCTCCAGCATGCGACGCCCGCAGGATGCCCCTCGGAGACCACGGGAGACGGAGAGACCCGGACCCTCCAGCATGCGACGCCCGCAGGATGCCCCTCGCACACCACGGGAGACGGAGAGACCTGGAGCAACAGGGAGACGACACCCCCGTCACGTGCGGGAGCGACCACCCAGCGATGAGGGGGGCAGCCACAGGCCCCCGTCACATCCGAGCCAGGACACCATTACCCAGGACACCACTACCCAGGACACCACTACCCAGGACACCACTACCCAGGACACCCCTACCCGGGACAGCACTACCCAGGAAGACGAAATACCGGACAGTGACTCAGAGTGGATGGGTGGAGACGAACCCCCACCCCAAAGTGCCATGGACTCAGAGTGGGACGAAGAGCACGACACAACGCCACTGCTGTCACCAACACCCTCCACCATCGCAGAAACACTCACCACGGTTGGGCACTTTAGTGATGAGGCGTCTGGTACACTCACTGGTGCGCACAACACAGCCGTCCCGGTACAGCAGGTGGAGGTAGGAGCAGCAGAGGGACCGGGCGGTCGGAGGGCAGCCCAGGCCAAGCGAACATCTGCCGCCCAGATGGATCCCGGGTTCCTGCAGTTACCACACCCACACATAGATCCGATGCAACCACCGACCCGGAGACGAGCGAAGAGGGTGACGGGCGGCTTGCGGCGGCTGCGGTCGCAGGTGGAGGAGTCCACCCGCGTCCAGGAGCTGGAAGTGGTCCCGGTCATGCGTGCCACCCAGGCTGACACCGCACGGGTGGCGTCCGCGGTGGAGGCAATGGTTGCGATGGTGTCAGACATGGAGAACGGTTTGCGAGGCCTGGGGCCCTCCGTGCAGGCGGCGTCTGTGGCCCAGGAAATGGCTGCCCTCTCACAGGAGGCCATGAGCCAGTGCCAGCGCTGGATGGCAGAGGCGCTCAATGCCATAGCCCAGTCTCTGCAGGCCATGGCCCAGTCTCTGCAGGCCATGGCCCAGTCTCAGCAGGCCATCGCTGAGGGCATCGGCCCCAGTGGCCATGTGCGAGCCGGCGTCGCACTGTCACAGACAGGGTTTGCCAACCCGCTGGGCTCCATGGCTGCAAACCTGCAGACCCCTGTCGATACCAGCACGGGCCTCCAGGACTGGCAGCGCCAGATGTCGGGGGGGGCATCGGATGGCCAGTCCGTTCGCATCCCCCCACCCATGTAGAGGCCTGGGGGCCATTGGGCACCCCGAGGGAGGAGGAGGTGGTGTGGTCCATCCCGGCTCCCTCTGTAGGGGAGGTCCCGGTACACCGCAACACCTCGGACTCCCCCCCCTTCCGTCCCAGGTGCATCGGGTGGGCAACGGGCAGGACAGGCTGGCAGCTCGCCATCCCAGTCGCCCGGGCCGCAGCCTGGCCCATCTAGGCCAGGACGCCCCAGGAAACGGCCGCCAAAGGGATCCAGTGTCAGAGGGCAGGAATCACAGGAGTCCACCTCCAGTTCTGCTGTACCATCTGGGGAACCACGTAGACGTAGTCAAAGGGCCCGTAAGGCCAAACAATTAGACACTGAGTAAGTTGGCACGGGTGCAGGGCACAGATGAGTTTTAGGGGCTAGGGCACGTGCATGAACTCCTTTGGTTATTAAAGTCAATGTTACACCTACCGAAGCTGCCTTTGTGCTCTGTCCAAAGTGTGCGGGCGTGTCATGTACGTTGAGCGCAAGTGTGTGTGTGAGGGGTGGTCTTATCTCAGCCCCAGGTGAGTCTGCCCCCTTCCCCCTGGGCCGCCATCAACATCCCCCGGGCAGAGGGCGGGACCGTGCGCTGCAGTGTCACAGCCGCATGCAGGGATGGTCCGGGTGGATGGTGGTACTGTGGCCATGGGTCAGACATAGTCCAACGATGTAGATCCAGGAGCTCATCGCAGGGCGGGTTGTCATCATCCTCCATGGCCTGCGATAGACATGCGTCCACCCGCAACTGTGTGAGCCCGGCCCGTTGTACCGCCGGTGGATCGGCAATGGGGGTGGGGGGTGGTGTGCATGCGGGTGGGGTGGGTGGGGTTGGGGAGGGGGGTGAGGGTGCTGGGTGGGTGGATGGGTGGGGGGTGTGGGTGGTCGGCTGTTGCCATGGTTTGCGGTCTGTGGCCATACTACCCGATTCCCACGCCCATCTAGTCAGTGAAGCGGGCGTCTATCAGTCTGTCCCGTGCCCGCTGGGCCAGCCGGTAACGGTGGACAGCCACCCGCCTGTGTCTACCCCGTCTGCCCTGACCATTGCCCCTATCCCCCTCATCTGGGGAGGACTGTGCCTCTTCCTGCTGCTCCTCCACGCCGCCCTCCTCTGCCTGCGGCACATCGCCCCTCTGCTGGGCTATGTTGTGCAGGACGCAGCACACCACAATGATGCGGCCGACCCTATCTGACCGATACTGGAGGGCGCCCCCAGAGAGGTCCAGGCACCTGAAACGCATCTTCAGCACGCCAAAGCACCTCTCTATCACTCCCCTTGTCGCTACATGGGCATCATTGTAGCGGTTCTCCGCCTCATTGCGTAGCCTCCGTATAGGCGTCATCAGCCACGATCACAATGGGTAGCCCCTGTCGCCCAGCAACCAGCCCCTCAGCCGGGGATGGCGTCCCTCGTACATGCCGGGGATGGATGACCGCGTCAACACGAATGAGTCGTGTACACTGCCTGGGTGACGGGCGCAGACGTGCAGGATCATCATGCGGTGGTCGCAGACCACCTGTACGTTCATCGAATAGGTCCCCTTCCTATTAGTGAACACGGCCCTGTTATCTGCAGGTGGCCGCACGGCGACGTGCATCCCATCGATCGCGCCCTGGACCATGGGGAACCCGGCCACGGCAGAGAAGCCCACGGCCCGGGCATCTTGGCTGGCCCGGTCCACGGGGAAGCGGATGTAGCGGTGCGCCATGGCATAAAGGGCATCTGTCACTGCCCGGATGCACCGGTGCACCGATGTCTGTGATATGCCGGACAGGTCCCCACTCGGTGCCTGGAATGACCCCGTTCAGGGCCACCGTAACCTTGATGGACACGGGGAGAGGGTGTCCCCCGCCAGTGCCACGCGGTGACAGGTGTGCCAGCACGTGGCAGATGTGTGCCACGGTTTCCCGGCTCATCCGTAGTCTCCTCCTGCATTCCCGGTCCGAGAGGTCCTGGTATGACTGCCGGGGCCGGTACACACGGGGCGCCCTCGGGTGCCTCCGTTGCCGTGGGGCCGCGACGTCCTCCTCCCCCTCCTCGTCCTGTCGGTCAGGTGTCCCTCCAGCCTGGGCGGCTGCCGCCTGCCCCTCTGCGGCAGCCTGCGCCGCCTCTCTGGCACGCTCCTCCTCCTCCTCCTCCTCCTCCTCCTCCTCATCCAGGGCAACATGGACATGAGCGGCTGCCGCCACGGCGGCCAACATCGCTGGATGATCTGAAAACATGACGGCCTGGTGGGGGGGAGGGGAACGACGACATGTCATCATTGCCCATATCCCCTCCTCCCCCCAGCCAGGTGGCATGGACCGCATGGGTCCAACTGTTGGAGGCTGGCACCTGGCTAGGTGGACCAACTCATTTGCCCTCCCATCACCCTCCTCGGCACGGACCCCCCCCCCCAACCTCCACCCCAGCACGGACCCCCTCCCCAACCTCCACCCCAGCACGGACCCCCTCCCCAACCTCCACCCCAGCACGGACCCCCCCAACCCCCAACCTCCACCCTGGCTCGGACCCCCCCAACCTCCACCCCAGCAAGGACCCCCCCAACCCCCAACCTCCACCCCGGCACGGACCCCCTCCCCAACCTCCACCCCGGCACGGACCCCCCCCCCCCAACCTCCACCCCGGCACGGAGCCCCCCCCCAACCTCCACCTCGGCACAGACCCCCCCCAACCTCCACCCCAGCACGGACCCCCCCCCCAACCTCCACCCCGGCACGGACCCTGACACGTGCTAGCGAGATGAGGAATAGGGAGAGAGAGGAGTTGAACACGTGGCTACAGGGATGGTGCAGGAGGGGGGGTTTCAGATTTCTGGATAATTGGGGCTCATTCTGGGGTCGGTGGGACCTCCACAAACGGGATGGTCTACACCTGGACCAGAGGGGTACCAATATCCTGGGGTGGGGGGGGGGGGGGGCGAAATTTGCTAATGCTCTTCGGGAGGGTTTAAACTAGTTCAGCAGGGGCTTGGGAACCTGAATTGTAGCTCCGGTATACAGGAGGTTGAGAGTACTGAGGTCATGAGAAAGGTTTCAAAGTTGCAGGAGTGTACCGGCAGGCAGGAAGGTGGTTTAAAGTGTGTCTTCTTCAATGCCAGGAGCATCCGGAATAAGGTGGGTGAACTTGCGGCATGAGTTGGTACCTGGGACTTCGATGTTGTGTCCATTTCGGAGACATGGATAGAGCAGGGACAGGAATGGTCGTTGCAGGTGCTGTAGTTTAGATATTTCAGTAAGCTCGGGGAGGTGGTAAAAGAGGGGAGGGGTGGCATTGTTAGTCAAGGACAGTATTACGGTGGCAGAAAGGACGTTTGATGAGGACTCGTCTACTGAGGTAGTTTGGGCTGAGGTTAGAAACAGGAAAGGAGAGGTTGCCCTGTTAGGGGTTTACTATAGGCCTCCAAAAAGTTCCAGAGATGGAGAGGAAAGGATTGCAAAGATGATTCTGGATAGGAGCGAAAGCAGCAGGGTAGTTGTTATGGGGGACTTTAACTTTCCAAATATTGTCTGGAAACGCAAAGTTTGAGTACTTTAGATGGGTCCGTTTTTGTCCAATGTGTGCAGGAGGGTTTCCTGACACAGTATGTAGATAGGCCAATGAGAGGCGAGGTAATATTGGATTTGGTACTGGGTAATGAACCAGGACAGGTGTTAGATTTAGAGGTAGGTGAGCACTTTGGTGATAGTGACCACAATTCAATTACGTTTACTTTAGTGATGGAAAGGGATAGGTATATACTGCAGGGCAAGAGTTATATCTGGGGGAAAGGCAATTATGATGCGATGAGGCATGACTTAGGATGCATCGGATGGAGAGGAAAACTGCAGGGGATGGGCACAATGGAAATGTGGAGCTTGTTCAAGGAACAGCTACTGCGTGTCTTTGATACGTATGTACTTGTCAGGCAGGGAGGAAGTGGTCGAGCAAGGGAACCGTGGTTTACTAATGCAGTCGAAACACTTGTCAAGAGGACGAAGGTGGCTTATGTAAAGATGAGACATGAAGGTTCAGTTAGGGCGCTCGAGAGTTACAAGTTAGCTAGGAAGGACCTAAAGAGAGAGCTAAGAAGAGCCAGGAGGGGACATGAGAAGTCTTTGGCAGGCAGGATCAAGGATAACCCTAAAGCTTTCTATAGATATGTCAGGAATAAAAGAATGACTAGGGTAAGAGTAGGGCCAGTCAAGGACAGTAGTGGGAAGTTGTGCTTGGAGTCCGAGGAGATAGGAGAGGTGCTAAATTAATATTTTTCGTCAGTACTCACACATGAAAAAGACAATGTTGTCGTGGAGAATACTGAGATTCAGGCTACTAGACTAGAAGGGCTTGAGGTTCATAAGGAGGAGGTGTTAGCAATTCTGGAAAGTGTGAAAATAGATAAGTCCCCTGGGCCGGAAGGGATTTATCCTAGGATTCTCTGGAAAGCTAGGGAGGAGATTGCTGAGCCTTTGGCTTTGATCTTTAAGTCATCTTTGTCTACAGGAATAGTGCCAGAAGACTGGAGGATAGCAAATGTTGTCCCCTTGTTCAAGAAGGGGAGTAGAGACAACCCCGGTAACTATAGACCAGTGAGCCTTACTTCTGTTGTGGGCAAAATCTTGGAAAGGTTTCTAAGAGATAGGATGTATAATCATCTGGAAAGGAATAATTTGATTAGAGATAGTCAACACGGTTTTGTGAAGGGTAGGTCATGCCTCACAAACCTTATTGAGTTCTTTGAGAAGGTGACCAGGTGGATGAGGGTAAAGCAGTTGATGTGGTGTATATGGATTTCAGTAAAGCGTTTGATAAGGTTCCCCACGGTAGGCTACTGCAGAAAATACGGAGGCATGGGATTCAGGGTGATTTAGCAGTTTGGATCAGAAATTGGCTAGCTGGAAGAAAACAAAGGGTGGTGGTTGATGGGAAATGTTCAGACTGGAGTCCAGTTACTAGTGGTGTACCACAAGGATCTGTTTTGGGGCCACTGCTGTTTGTAATTTTTATAAATGACCTGGAGGAGGGCGTAGAAGGATGGGTGAGTAAATTTGCAGATGACACTAAAGTCGGTGGAGTTGTGGATAGTGCGGAAGGATGTTACAAGTTACAGAGGGACATAGATAAGCTGCAGCGCTGGGCTGAGAGGTGGAAAATGGAGTTTAATGCAGAAAAGTGTGAGGTGATTCATTTTGGAAGGAATAACAGGAAGACAGAGTACTGGGCTAATGGTAAGATTCTTGGCAGTGTGCATGAGCAGAGAGATCTCGTTGTCCATGTATATAGATCTCTGAAAGTTGCCACCCAGGTTGAGAGGGTTGTTAAGAAGGCGTACATTGTGTTAGCTTTTATTGGTAGAGGGATTGAGTTTCGGAGCCATGAGGTCATGTTGCAGCTGTACACAACTCTGGTGCGGCCGCATTTGGAGTATTGCGTGCAATTCTGGTCGCCGCATTCTTGGAAGGATGTGGAAGCCTTGGAAAGGGTGTAGAGGAGATTTACCAGAATGTTGCCTGGTATGGAGGGAAGATCTTATGAGGAAAGGCTGAAGGACTTGAGGCTGTTTTTGCTAGAGAGAAGAAGGTTAAGAGGTGACTTAATTGAGGTATACAAGATGATCAGAGGATTGGATAGTGTGGACAGTGAGAGCCTTTTTCCTCGGATGGTGATGTCTAGCATGAGGGGACAGAGCTTTAAATTGAGGGGAGATAGATATAGGACAGATGTCAGAGGTAGGTTCTTTACTCAGAGAGTAGTGAGGGCGTGGAATGCCCTGCCTGCAACAGCAGTGGACTCGCCAACACAAAGGGCATTAAAATGGTCATTGGATAGACATATGGATGATAAGGGAATAGTGTAGATAGGCTTTAGAGTGGTTTCACAGGTCGGCGCAACATCTGTACTGCGCTGTAATGTTGTATGTTGTATGTTTTATGTTCTATGTGTGTGTCAGTCTGTGTGTCAGTGTGTGTCAGTTTGTGTGTGTGAGACAGTGTGTGTGTGTGTCAGTGCGTTTGTCAGAGTGTGTCAGTGTCTGTTTCATTGTGTGTGTGTCAATGTGTGTGTCAGTATGTGAGTCAGTGTGTGTATGTCAGTGTGTGTGTCAGTGTAGGTGCGTCAGTGTGTGTGTGTCAGTGTGTGTGTCACTGTCGGTGTCAGTGAGTGTCAGTGTGTGTGTGTGCGTCTGTGTGTGTGTGTCAGAGTGTGTGTGTCAGAGTGTGTGTGTGCGTGTCAGAGTGTGTGTGTGTGTCAGTGTGTGTGTGTCAGTGTGTGTGTCAATGTGTGTGTGTGTCAGTGTGTGTGTCAGTGTGTGTCAGTGTCAGTTTCTGTTTGTGTGTGAGTCAGTGTGTCTGATTCAGTGTGTGTGTGTGTGCGTGTCAGTGTTCATGTGTCTGTGTGTGTGTGTCAGTCTGTGTGTGCGTGTCAGTGTCTGTGTCAGTGTCAGTTTCTGTGTGTGTCAATGAGTGTGTCAGTGTGTGAGTCAGTGATTGTAAATCAATGCCAGTGTGTGTTAGTGTGTATGCAAGTGTGTGTGTCTGTGTGTGTGTGTGTGTGTGTGTCAATGTGCAAGTCGGTGTGTGTGTGCCTGTGTGTGTGTGTCAGTGTGTGGGTCAGTGTATGAGTCACTGTGTGTGTCAGTGTGTGTGTGTCAGTGTCAGCTTCTGTTTGTGTGTGTGTGTCAGTGTTCATGTGTGTGTCAGTGTATGTGTGTGTGTCAGTTTGTATGCCAGTGTGTGTATCCGTGTGTGACAGTCTTTGTGTGTGTCAGTAATGTGTGTTCCAGTGTGAGTGTGTCAGTGTGTGTGTGTGTCAGTGAATGTGTACCAGTGTGTGTCTGTCAATGACTGTGTGTGTCAGTGTGAGTGTGTTAGTGAGTGTATGTCGAAGTGTGTGTGTCTGTGTGTGTGTCAGTGTGTGTGTGTGTCCATGTATTTGTCCGTGGGTGTTTGTGTCAGTGTGAGTGCGTCAGTGTGTGTGCGTGTCAGTGTGTGTGTGTGTCAGTGTGTGTGTGCGTGTCAGTGCGTGTGCCAGTGTGCGTGTGTCAGTGTGTGTGTGTCAGTGTGTGTGTGTCGGTGTGTGTGTGTCAGTTTGTGTGTCGGTGTGTGTCTGTGTGTCAGTGTGTGTGTGTCAGCTTTTGTGTGTCAGTGTGCATGTGTCAGTGTGTGTCAGTGTGTGTGTGTCAGTGTGTGTGTGTCGGTGTGTGTGTGTGTGTTTGTCAGTGTGAGTGTGAGTGTGTGTGTCAGTTTGTGTGTGTCAGAGTGTGTGTGTCACTGTGTGTGCCAGTGTATGTATCAGAGTGTGTGTGTGTTTCAGTGTGTGTGTCAGTATGTGTGTGTCAGTGTGTGTGTGTCAGTGTGTGTGTCAGTGTTAAAGTGTGTGTCAGTGTTAGTGTGTCAATGTGTGTGTCAGTTTCTGTTTGTTTGTGAGTCAGTGTGTGTGTGTCAGTATTCATGTGTCTGTGTGTGTATGTCTGTGTGTGTGTGTCAGTGTGTGTGTGTCAGTGTGTGTGTGCATGTCAGTGTCTGTGTCAGTGTCAGTTTCAGTGTGTGTGTCAGTGTGCGAGTCAATGTTTGTAAATCAATGTCAGTGTGTGTTAGTGTGTATGTCAGTGTGTGTGTGCCAGTGTGTGTGTCTGTGTGCGTGTGTCAATGGGCATGTCATTGTGTGTGCCTGTGTGTGTGTGTCAGTGCGTGGGTCAGTGTATGAGTCAGTGTGTGTGTCAGAGTGTGTATGTGTCAATGTGTGTCAGTGTGTGTGTGTCAGTGTATGTGTGTGAAAGTGTGTGTGTCAGTTTGTATGTCAGTGTGTGTGTCAGTGTGTGTATCAGTGTGTGACAGTCTTTGTGTGTGTCAGTAATGTGTTTTCCAGTGTGTGTATCAGTGTGTGTGTCAGTGTGTGTGTGTCAGTGAATGTGTGTCAGTGTGTGTCTGTCAATGAGTGTGTCAGTGTGAGTGTGTTAGTGAGTGTATGTCGGAGTGTGTGTGTCAGTGTCTGTGTCATCGTATGTGTGTCAGTGTGTGTGTGTCCGTGTATTTTTCTGTACGTGTTTGTGTCAGTGTGAGTGCGTCAGTGTGTGTGTCAATGTGTGTGTGTGGCAGTGTGTGTCTGTAAGTCAGTGTCTGTGTGTGTGTCAGTGTGTGCGTGTCAGTGCGTCTGTCAGCTTGTGTGTGTCAGTGTGTGTGCCAGTGAGTGTGTGTTGGTGTGTGTGTGTATATCAGTGTGAGTGTCAGTGTGTGTGTCAGTTTGTGTGTGTCTGTGTGTTTGTGTTTGTGTGTGTGTCAGTGGTAGTTTGTCAGTGAATTTGTGTCAGTGTGTGTGTGAGGGTGTGTGTCACTGTGTGTGTGGTCAGTGTGTGTCAGTGTGTATGTCAGTGTGTGAACTATGTGTGTGTGTCAGTGAGTGTGTGTCATTGTGTGTGTGTCAGTGTGTGTCAGAGTGTGTGTCTCAGTGTGTGTGTCAGTGCATGTGTCAGTGTGTGTATGTCAGTGCATGTGTCAGTGTGTGTATCAGTGTGTGACAGTGTTCGTGTGTCAGTGTGTGTGTGTCAGTGTGTGTCAGTGTGTGTGTCAGAGTGTGTGTGTCAGTGCGTTTGCGTCTGTCTGAGTGTCAGTGTGTGTGTTCAGAGTGTGTATGTAAGTGTGTTTGTGTGTCAGTGTGTGCGTGCGTGTATGTCAGTGTGTGTGTCAGTGTGTGTATCAGTGTGTGCCAGTGTGGGTGTGTCAGTGTGGGTGTGTCAGTGTGTGTGTGTCAGTGTATGTGTGTGAAAGTGTGTGTGTCAGTGTGTATGTCAGTGCATGTGTCAGTGTGTGTATCAGTGTGTGACAGTGTTCGTGTGTCTGTGAGTGTGCCAGTGTGTGTCAGTGTGTGTGTGTCAGTGTGAGTCAGTGTCTATGTGTTAGTGTGTGTGTGTCAGTGTGTGTCAGTGTGTGTGTCAGAGTGTGTGTGTCAGTGCGTGTGCGTCTGTCTGAATGTCAGTGTGTGTATGTCAGTGTGTGTGTCGGTGTGTGTCGGTCAGTGTGTCAGAATGCGTTTGTCAGTGTGTGTGTCAGTGTGTGTGTGGTCAGAGTGTGTGTGTCAGTGTGTGTGTGTCAGTGTGTGTCAGAATGTGTGTGTCGGTGTGTGTGTCAGTGTGTGTGTCAGTGTGTGTGTGGTCAGAGTGTATGTGTCAGTGTGTGTGTGTGTCAGTGTGTGTGTCAGAGTGTGTGTATTGGTATGTCGATGTGGCAGTCTGTGTCAGTGTGTGTGTGTCAGTGCGTGTGACAGTGTGTGTCAATGTTCCTGTATCTGTGTGTGTGCCAGTGTGTGTCAGTGTGTGAATATCAGTGTGTTTGTGTGTCAGTGTGTGCGTGCATGTGTGTCAGTGTGTGTGTGTCAGTGTATGTGTGTGAAGGTGTGTGTGTCAGTATGTATGTAAGTCTGTGTGTCAGTGTGTGTATCAGTGTGTGACAGTCTGTGTCAGTGTCAGTAATGTGTGTGTCAGTGTATATGTCAGTGCGTGTGTGTCAGTGATGTGTGAGAAAGTGTGTGTGTCAGTGTCTATGTCAGTGCGTGTGTCAGTGTGTGTATCAGTGTGTGACAGTCTGTGTGTGTGGCAGTAATGTGGGTGTCATGTCTGTGTCAGTGTTCATGCGTTTGTGAGTGTGCCAGTGTGTGTCAATGTGTGTGTGTGTCAGTGTGTGTGTGTGTGTGTGTGTCAGTGTGTGGGAGTCAGTGTGTGTGTCAGTGTGTGACAGTCTGTGTGTGTTTGTCAGTAATGTGGGTGTCAGTCTGTGTCAGTTTTCGTGTGTCTGTGAGTGTGCCAGTGTGTGTCAGTGTTTGTCAGTGTGTGTATCAGTGTGCGTCAGTGTGTGTGTGTCAGCGTCAATATGTTTGTGTGTGTGTGTAAGGGTGGGTGTGTGTCAATGTGCATGTCGGTGTGTGCGCCTGTGTGTGTGTGTCAGTGTGTGGGTCAGTGTACGAGACACTGTGTGTGTCAGAGTGTGTGTGTGTCAGTGTGTGTGTCAGTGTTCATGTGTTTGTGTGTGTGTTTCAGTGTGTGGATCAGTGTGTGTGTGTCAATGTGTGTCAGTGTGTGTATGTCAGTGTACATGTGTGAAAGTGTGTGTGTCAGTTTGTATGTCAGTGTGTGTGTCAGTGTGTGTATCAGTGTGTGACAGTCTTTGTGTGTGTCAGTAATGTGTGTTCCAGTGTGTGTGTCTGTGTTAGTGTGTGTGTCAGTGAGTGTGTCAGTGTGTGTGTGTGTCAGTGTGTGTGTCTGTGTGTCTCTGTGTATGTGTCAGTGTGTGTATCAGTGTGTGTGAGTCAGTGTGTGTGTGTCAGTGTATGTGTGTGAAAGTGTGAGTGTCAGTGTGTATGTCAGTGTGCATGTCAGTGTGTGTATCAGTGTGTGACTGTCTGAGTGTGTCAGTAATGTGTGTGTCAGTGCGTGTGCCTGTGTGTGTGTGTCAGTGTGTGTATCAGTGTGTGTCAGTGTGTGTGTGTCAGTGTGTGTGTGTCAGGGTGTGTGTGTGAAAGTGTGAGTGTCAGTGTGTGACAGCCTGTGTGTGTGTCAGTGATATGTGTGTCAGTATGTGTGTGTCAGTGTTTGTGTGTGTCAGAGATGTGTGTGTCAGTGTGTGTACCAGTGTGTGTGTGTGTTAGTGTGTGTCAGTGAGTGTTACAGTATGTTACACTGTGACAGTGTGTGCGTGTCAGCGTGTGTGTCAGTATGTATGTCAGGGTTTATATCAGTGTGTGACTGGGTTTGTGTCAGCGTGGGTGTCAGCGTGTGTTGGTGTTTGTGTCAGTGTGTCAGTGTGTGTGTGTGTCAGTGTGTGTACCAGTGTGTGTGTATCTTTGTGTGTGTCAGTGTGTGTGTGTCGGTGTGTGTGTGTCTTTGTGCGCGTCAGTTTGTGTGTCAGTGTGTGTGTGCATGTCAGTGTCTGTGTCAGTTTCAGTGTGTGTGTCAATTAGTGTGTCAGTGTGTGAGTCAGTGTTTGTAAATCAATGTCAGTGTGTGTTAGTGTGTATGTCAGCGTGTGTGTGCCAGTATGTGTGCCTTTGTGTGTGTGTGTCAATGTGCATGTCGGTGTGTGTGCCTGTGTGTGTGTGTCAGTGTGTGGGTCAGTGTATGAGTCACTGTGTGTGTCAGAGTGTGTCTGTGTCAGTGTGTGTGTCAGTGTTCTTGTGTCTGTGTGTGTGTTTCAGTGTGTGTATCAGTGTGTGTGTGTCAATGTGTGTCAGTGTGTGTATGTCAGTGTATGTGTGTGAAAGTGTGTGTGTCAGTTTGTATGTCAGTGTGTGTATCAGTGTGTGACAGTCTTTGTGTGTGTCAGTAATGTGTGTTCCAGTGTGTGTGTCTGTGTTAGTGTGTGTGTCAGTGAGCGTGTCAGTGTGTGTGTGTCAGTGAATGTGTGTCAGTGTGTGTCTGTCAATGAGTGTGTGTGTCAGTGTGAGTGTGTTAGTGAGTGTATGTCGGAGTGTGTGTGCGTGTCAGTGTCTGTGTCATCGTGTATGTCAGTATGTGTGTCCGTGTGTTTGTCCGTGCGTGTTTGTGTCAGTGTAAGTGCGTCAGTGTGTGTGTCAATGTGAGTGTGTGGCAGTGTATGTGTCAGTGTGTGTGTGTGTCAGTGTGTGTGTGTCAGTGTGTGCGTGTCAGTGCGTCTGTCAGCTTGTGTGTGTTAGTGAGCATCTGTCAGTGTGTGTGTGTCTGTGTGTGTGTGTTTGTCAGTGTGAGTTTCAGTGTGTGTGTCAGTTTGTGTGTGTCTGTGTGTTTGTGTATGTGTCAGTGGTAGTTTGTCAGTGAATTTGTGTCAGCGTCTGTGTGAGTGTGTGTGTCACTGTGTGTGTGTCACTGTGCGTGTCATTGTGTGTGTGTCAGAGTGTGTGTGTCACTGTGTGTGTCAGTGTGTGTGTGGTCAGCATCTGTGTCAGTCTGTATGCCAGTGTGTGTCACTATGTGTGTGTGTCAGTGAGTGTGTGTCATTGTGTGTGTGTCAGTGTGTGTCAGAGTGTGTGTGTCAGTGTCAGTGCATGTGTCAGAGTGTGTATGTCAGTGCATGTGTCAGTGTGTGTATCAGTGTGTGACAGTGTTCGTGTGTCAGAGTGCGTGTGTCAGTGCGTGTGCGTCTGCCTGAGTGTCAGTGTGTGTGGTCAGAGTGTGTATGTAAGTGTGTTTGTGTGACAGTGTGTGCATGCATGTATGTCAGTGTGTGTGTCAGTGTGTGTATCAGTGTGTGTCAGTGTGTGTGTCAGTGTGTGTGTCAGAGTGTGTGTGTCAGTTTGTGTCAGAATGTGTGTGTCAGTGTGTGTGAGGTCAGAGTGTGTGTGTCAGTGTGTGTGTGTCAGTGTGTGTGTGTCAGTGTGTGTGTCAGAGTGTGTGTATTGGTATGTCAATGTGTCAGCCTGTGTCAGTGTGTGTGTGTCAGTGTGTGTGACAGTGTGTGTCAATGTTCCTGTGTCTGTGTGTGTGCCAGTGTGTGAATATCAGTGTGTTTGTGTGTCAGTGTGTGCGTGCGTGTGTGTTTGTGTGTGTGTGTCAGTGTATGTGTGTGAAGGTGAGTGTGTAAGTATGTATGTCAGTCTTTGTGTCAGTGTGTGCATCAGTGTGTGACAGTCTGTGTGTGTGTGTCAGTAATGTGTGTGTCAGTGTATATGTCAGTGTGTGTGTGCCAGTGATGTGTGTGAAAGTGTGTGTGTCAGTGTCTATGTCAGTGTGTGACAGTCTGCGTGTGTGTCAGTAATGTGGGTGTCAGTCTGTGTCAGTGTTCATGCATTTGTGAGTTAGTGTGTGTCAGTGTGTGTGTGTCAGTGTGTGTATCATTGTGTGTCAGTGTGTCTGTGTCAGTGTGTGTGTGTCAGCGTGTGTGTATCAGTGTGTGTGTGTGTGTGTGTGTCAGTGTGTGTGTCTGTGTCAGTGTGTGGGAGTCAGTGTGTGCATCAGTGTGTGACAGTCTGTGTGGGTGTCAGTAATGTGGGTGTCAGTCTGTGTCAGTGTTCGTGTGTCTGTGAGTGTGCCAGTGTGTGTGTGTGTCAGTGTGTGTATCATTGTGTGTCAGTTTGTCTGTGTCAGTGTGTGTGAGTGTGTGTGTGTCAGCGTGAATGTGTCAGTGTGTGTGTGTCAGTGTGTGTGTGTGTCAGTGTGTGTGTCTGTGTGTATGTGTCAGTGTGTGTTTCAGTGTGTGTGTGTCAGTGTGTGTGTGTCAGTGTATGTGTGTGAAAGTGTGAGTGTCAGTGTGCATGTCAGTGTGCGTGTCAGTGTGTGTATCAGTGTGTGACTGTGTGTCAGTAATGTGTGTGTCAGTGTGTGTGTCTGTGTGTGTGTGTGTCAGTGTGTGTGTGTCAGTGTGTGTATCAGTGTGTGTCAGGGTGTGTGTGTCAGTGTGTGTCAATGTTTGTGTGTCGGGCTGTGTGTGTGTGAAAGTGTGAGTGTCAGTGTGTGACAGTCTGTATGTGTGTCAGTAATGTGTGTGTCAGTGTGTGTGTCAGTGTGCATGTGTGTGTCAGTGATATGTGTGTCAATGTGTGTGTGTCAGTGTTTGTTTGTGTCAGTGTGTGTACCAGTGTGTATGTCAGGGTTTATATCAGTGTATGACTGGGTTTGTGTCAGTGTGTGTGTCAGCGTGTGTTGGTGATTGTGTCAGTGTGTCACAGTGTGTGTGTCAGTGTGTGTGTCAGTGTGAGTGTGTCTTTGTGTGTGTCAGTGTGTGTGTGTCAGTGTGTGCGTGTCAGTGTGTGTGTCAGTGTTTGTGTCAGTGTGTGTGTCAGTGTGTGTGTCAGTGTGTGTGTCTGTGTATGTGTCAGTGTGTGTATGTCAGTGTGTGTGTCAGAGTGTGTGTCAGTGTGTGTGTGTCAGTCTGAATGTCAGTGTGTGTCACTGTATGTGAGTGTGTGTGTGTCAGTATGTGTGTCAGTGTGTATGTCAATGTGTGTCAGTGTGCGTGTGTGTGTCATTTTGTTTGTGTCAGAGTGTGTGTGTCAGTGTGTGTGTCAATATGTGTGTGTGTGTGTGAGTGTCAGTGTGTGTGTCAGTGTGTGTGTGGTCAGAGTGTGTGTGTCAGTGTGTTTATGTCAGTGTGTGTGTCAGAGTGTGTGTGTCAGTGTGTGTGTGTCATAGTATGTATCAGTGTGTGTGTGTTAGTGTTTTTGTCAGTGTATATGTTTGTGTGTGCCAGTGTGTATGCCAAATGTGTGTGTGTGTGTGTGTGTCAGAGTGTGTGTGTGTCAGTGTGTGCGTATCGGTATGTCGATGTGTCAGTGTGTGTGTGTAAGTGTGTGTGCCAGTGTGTGTCAGTGTGTGAATATCAGCGTGCATGTGTGTCAATGTGTGTCAGTGTGTGTGTGACACTGTGTGTGTGTCTGTGTGTGTGTGTCAGCGAGTATGTCAGTGTGTGTGTCAGTGTGTGTGTGTGAACGTGTGTGTGTGTCAGCGAGTATGACTGTGTGTGTGTCAGTGTGTGTATCAGCGTGTGACAGTCTGTGTGTATGTCAGTAATGTGTGTCAGTGTGTGTCAGTGTGTGTGTGTGTCAGTGATGTGTGTGTCTGTGTGTGTGTCATTGTTTGTATGTGTCAGTGATGTGTGTGTCAGTGGTGTGCCAGTGTGTGTGTGTTAGTGTGTTTGTCAGTGAGTGTGTCAGTATGTGTGACAGTGTGTGTATGTCAGTTTGTGTGTCACTGTGTGTGTGTCATTGTGTGTGTGCCAGTGTGTGTCAGAGCGTGTGTCCCTGTGTGTGTCAGTGTGTGTATCAGAGTGTGCATCAGTGTGTGTGTGTCAGTGTGTGTGTTTCAATGGGTGTGTGTGTGTCAGTGTGTGTGTCAGTGTGTGTGTGTTCAGTGTGTGTGTTAGTGTGTTTGTGTCAGTGTGTGTGTCAGTGTGCGTGTGTGTCAGTGTGTGTTCAGTGTGTGTGTCAGAGTGGGTGTGTGTCAGAGTTTGTGTGTCAGAGTGTGTGTGCAGTGTACGTGTGTGTGTGTAAGTGTGTTTGCGTCAGTATGTGTGTGAGTCAGTGTGTGTGTCTTTGTGTGTATCAGTGTATGTATGTCAGTGAGTGTGTCAGTCTGTGTGTGTCAGTGTGTGTCAGTGGGTGTGTCAGTGTGTGTGTGTCAGTGTGTGTGTGCGTCAGTGTGTGTTAGTGTGTGTGTCAGTGTGTGTGTGTCACAGTATGTGTCAGTGTGTGTGTGTCAGTGTTTGTGTCAGTGTGTGTGCTTGTGTGTGACAGTGTGTGTGTCAATGTGTGTGTCTGTTTGTGTCAGAGTGTGTGTCTGTGTGTGTGCCAGTGTGTGTCAGTGTGTGTGTGTCAGTGTGTGAGTGTCAGTGTGTGTGTGTGTATCAGTGTGTGTGTGTCAGTGTGTGTGTGTCAGTGTGTTCCTGTCAGTGTGGGTGTCAGTGTGTGTGTGTCAGTGTGTGTGTGTGAAAGTGTGAGTGTCAGTGTGTAGTCAAGGAACAGGTACTGGCAGCAGGGTAGCATTGTGGATAGCACAATTGCTTCACAGCTCCAGGGTCCCAGGTTCGATTCCAGCTTGGGTCACTGTCTGTGCCGAGTCTGCACATCCTCCCCGTGTGTGCGTGGGTTTCCTCCGGGTGCTCCGGTTTCCTCCCACAGTCCAAAGATGTGCAGGTTAGGTGGATTGGCCATGATAAATTGCCCTTAGCGTCCAAATTTGCCCTTAATGTTGGGTGGGGTTACTGGGTTATGGGGATAGGGTGGAGGTGTTGACCTTGGGGAGGGTGCTCTTTCCAAGAGCCGGTGCAGACTTGATGGGCCGAATGGCCTCCTTCTGCACTGTAAATTCTATGATAATCTATGTGTCCTTGATATGTATGTCCCTGTCAGGCAGGGAAGAGATGGTCGTGTGAGGGAACCGTGGTTGACAAGAGAGGTTGAATGTCTTGTTAAGAGGAAAAAGGTGACTTATGTAAGGCTGAGGAAACAAGGTTCAGACAGGGCATTGGAGGGATACAAGATAGCCAGGAGGGAACTGAAGAAAGGGATTAGGAGAGCTAAGAGAGGGCATGAATAATCTTTGGCGGGTGGGATCAAGGAAAACCCCAAGTTTTACACACATGTGAGAAATATGAGAATGACTAGAGCGAGGGTAGGTCCGATCAAGGACAGTAGCGGTAGAGCCGTGTGGCGAAGCAGGAGTGTTCTGTATCTATAACCCAGAGGTCGATGGATCGAAACCATTCTCTGCTATTCGTATTCTCACTCACACGAAACGGAAACAAGTTGCTATTTGTCAGCAGCACATCGGCCTTTCGTATTAGTGAGAGGCAGCACGGTTTTGTGAAGGGGAGGTCGTGTCTCACTAACTTGATAGAGTTTTTTGAGGAGGTCACTAAGATGATTGATGCAGGTAGATGTTGTCTATATGGACTTCAGTAAGGCCTTTGACAAGGTCCCTCATGGTAGACTAGTACAAAAGGTGAAGTCACACGGGATCAGGGGTGAACTGGCAAGGTGGATACAGAACTGGCTAGGCCATAGAAGGCAGAGGGTAGCAATGGAGGGATGCTTTTCTAATTGGAGGGCTGTGACCAGTGGTGTTCCACAGGGATCAGTGCTGGGACCTTTGCTCTTTGTAGTATATATAAATGATTTGGAGGAAAATGTAACTGGTCTGATTAGTAAGTTTGCACACGACACAAAGGTTGGTGGAATTGCAGATAGCGATGAGGACTGTCTGAGGATACAGCAGGATTTAGATTGTCTGGAGACTTGGGCGGAGAGATGGCAGATGGAGTTTAATCCGGACAAATGTGAGGTAATGCATTTTGGAAGGGCTAATGCAGGTAGGGAATATACAGTGAATGGTAGAACCCTCAAGAGTATTGAAAGTCAAAGAGATCTAGGAGTACAGGTCCACAGGTCATTGAAAGGGGCAACACAGGTGGAGAAGGTAGTCAAGAAGGCATACGGCATGCTTGCCTTCATTGGCCGGGGCATTGAGTATAAGAATTGGCAAGTCATGTTGCAGCTGTATAGAACCTTAGTTAGGCCACACTTGGAGTATAGTGTTCAATTCTGGTCGCCACACTACCAGAAGGATGTGGAGGCTTTAGCGAGGGTGCAGAAGAGATTTACCAGAATGTTGCCTGGTATAGAGGGCATAAGCTATGAGGAGCGATTGAATAAACTCGGTTTGTTCTCACTGGAACGAAGGAGGTTGAGGGGCGACCTGATAGAGGTATACAAAATTATGAGGGGCATAGACAGAGTGGATAGTCAGAGGCTTTTCCCCAGGGTAGAGGGGTCAATTACTAGGGGGCATAGGTTTAAGGTGAGAGGGGCAAGGTTTAGAGTAGATGTACGAGGCAAGTTTTTTACGCAGAGGGTAGTGGGTGCCTGGAACTCACTACCGGAGGAGGTAGTGGAAGCAGGGACGATAGGGACATTTAAGGGGCATCTTGACAAATATATGAATAGGATGGGAATAGAAGGATACGGACCCAGGAAGTGTAGAAGATTGTAGTTTAGTCGGGCAGTATGGTCGGCACGGGCTTGGAGGGCCGAAGGGCCTGTTCCTGTGCTGTACATTTCTTTGTTCTTTGTTTGTTTTTATTGCGTGTTGAGTCTGAAGAGATAGTAGAGGTCTTGAACGAGAACTTTTCTTCTGTATTTACAAATGAGAGGGGCTATAGTGTTGGAGAGGACAGCGTGAAACAGACTGGTAAGCTCTAAGAAATACTTGTTAGGAAGGAAGATGTGGTGGGCATTTTGAAAAACTTGAGGATAGACAAGTCCCCGGGCCTGACGGGATATATCCAAGGATTCTATGAGAAACAAGAGATGAAATTGCAGAGCCGTTGGCAATGATCTTTTCGTCCTCACTGTTAACAGGGGTGGTACCAGGGGATTGGAGAGTGGCGAATGTCGTGCCCCTGTTCAAAAAAGGAACTAGGGATAACCCTGGGAATTACAGGCCAGTTAGTCTTACTTCGGTGGTAGGCAAAGTCATGGAAAGGGTACTGAAGGATAGGATTTCTGAGCATCTGGAAAGACACTGCTTGATTAGGGATAGTCAGCACGGATTGGTAAGGGGTAGGTCTTGCCTTACAAGCCTTCTTGAATTCTTTGAGGAGGTGACCAAGCATGTGGATGAAGGTAAAGCAGTGGATGTAGTGTACATGGATTTTAGTAAGGCATTTGATAAAGTTCCCCATGGAAGGCTTCTGCAGAAAGTAAGGAGGCATGGGATAGTGGGAAATTTGGCCAGTTGGATAACGAACTGGCTAACCGATAGAAGTCAGAGAGTGGTGGTGGATGGCAAATATTCAGCCTGGATCCCAGTTACCAGTGGCGTACCGCAGGGATCAGTTCTGGGTCCTCTGCTGTTTGTGATTTTCATTAATGACTTGGATGAGGGAGTTGAAGGGTGGATCAGTTAATTTGCAGACGATACGAAGATTGGTGGAGTTGTGGATAGTAAGGAGGGCTGTTGTCGGCTGCAAAGATACATAGATAGAATGCAGAGCTGGGCTGAGAAGTGGCAGATGGAGTTTAACCCTGAAAAGCGTGAGGTTGTCCATTTTGGAAGGACAAATATGAATGCGGAATACAGGGTTAACGGTAGAGTTCTTGGCAATGTGGAGGAGCAGAGAGATCTTGGGGTCTGTGTTCATACATCTTTGAAACTTTCCACTCAAGTGGATAGAGCTGTGAAGAAGGCCTATGGTGTGCTAGCGTTCATTAACAGAGGGATTGAATTTAAGAACCGTGAGGTGATGATGCAGCTGTACAAAACATTTGTAAGGTCACATTTGGAGGACTGTGTACAGTTCTGGTCGCCTCATTTTAGGAAGGATGTGGAAGCTTTGAAAAAGGTGCAAAGGAGATTTACCAGGATGTTGCCTGGAATGGAGAGTAGGTCTTACGAGGAAAGGTTGAGGGTGCTAGGCCTTTTCTCATTAGAGCGGAGAAGGATGAGGGGCGACTTGATAGAGGTTTATAAGATGATCAGTGGAATAGATAGAGTAGACAGTCAGAAACTTTTTCCCCGGGTGGAACAAACCATTACAAGGGGACATAAATTTAAGGTGAAAGGTGGAAGATATAGGAGGGATATCAGAGGTAGGCTCTTTACCCAGAGAGTAGTGGGGGCATGGAATGCACTGCCTGTGGAAGTAGTTGAGTCGGAAACATTAGGGGCCTTCAAGCAGCTGTTGGATAGGTACATGGATTACGGTAGAATGATATAGTGCAGATTTATTTGTTCTTAAGGGCAGCACGGTAGCAGTGTGGGTGTCAGTGTGTGTGTGTCAGTGTGTGTGTGTGAAAGTGTGAGTGTCAGTGTGTAGTCAAGGAACAGGTACTGGCAGCAGGGTAGCATTGTGGATAGCACAATTGCTTCACAGCTCCATGGTCCCAGGTTCGATTCCGGCTTGGGTCACTGTCTGTGCGGAGTCTGCACGTTCTCCCCGTGTCTGCGTGGGTTTCCTCTGGGTGCTCCGGTTTCCTCCCACAGCCCAAAGATGTGCAGGTTAGGTGGATTGGCCATGATAAATTGCCCTTAGTGTCCAAAATTGCCCTTAGTGTTGGGTGGAGGTGTTGACCTTGGGTAGGGTGCTCTTTCCAAGAGACGGTGCAGACTCAATGGGCCGAATGGCCTCCTTCTGCACTGTAAATTCTATGATAATCTATGATTAGTCGAGGACAAAGGTGTATTTTGCGATGTTCTATGTTCTATGTGTGAGTGTTTCAGTGCGTGTGTGACAGTGTGTGTGTCAGTGTGTATGTCAGTGTTTATATCAGTGTGTGACTGTGTTTGTGTCAGTGTGTGTGTCAGTGTGTGTGTCAGTGTGCGTCGGTGTTTGTGTCAGTGTGTGTGTCAGTGTGTGTGTCAGAGTGTGTGTCAGTGTTTGTGTCAGTATGACTGTGTTTGTGTCAGTTTGTGTGTCAGAGTGTGTCAGTGTTTGTGTCAGTGTGTAAAAATGTGTGTGTCAGTGTGTGTGTCAGTCTTTGTGTCTGTGTATGTCAGTGTGTGTGTCAGTGTGTGTGTGTCAGTGTGTGTGTCAGTGTGTGTCTCAGTGAATGTGTGTCAGTGTGTGTGTCAGTATGTGTGTGTCAGTGTGTGTGTGTCAGTGTGGGTGTCAGTGTGTGTCAGTGCGTGTGTGTGAAAGTTTGTGTGTGTGTGTGTTAATGTGTGTGTCAGTATGTGTGTGTCAGTGTGTTGTCAGTATGTGTGTCAGTGAGCGTGACTCAGTGTGTGTCAGTGAGTGTGTCAGTATGTGTGACAGTGTGTGTGTCAGTGTGTGTGTCAGTATGTGTGTGTCAGTGTGTGTGTGTCAGTGTGGGTGTCAGTGTGTGTGTGTGAAAGTGTGTGTGTGTTAGTGTGTGTGTCAGTGTGTGTGACAGTGTGTGTGTGTCAGTGTGTGTGTCAGTGTGTGTCAGTGTGTATGTCAGTGTTATATCAGTGTGTGACTCTGTGTCAGTGTGTGTGTCAGTGTGCGTATGCCAGTGTGTGTGTCAGTGTGTGACAGTGTGTGTGTGTGTCAGTGTGTGTGTCAGTATGTGTGTGTCAGTGTGTGTGTGTCAGTGTGTGTGTGTGAAAGTGTGTGTGTGTTAGTGTGTGTGTCAGTGTGTGTGATAGTGTGTGTGTGTCAGTGTGTGTGTCAGTGTGTGTCAGTGTGTATGTCAGTGTTATATCAGTGTGTGACTCTGTGTCAGTGTGTGTGTCAGTGTGTGTATGCCAGTGTGTGTGTCAGTGTGTGTCAGTGTGTGTGTGTGTCATGGTGTTTGTGTGTCAGTGTGTGAAAGTTTATGTGTGTGTTAGTAATGTGTTTGTCATTGTGTGTGTCAGTGTGTGTGTCAGTGTTTGTGTCAATGTGTGTGTATCAGTGTGTGACAATGTGTGTATGTGTCAGTAATATGAAATGAAATGAAAAATGAAAATGCTTATTGTCACAAGTAGGCTTCAAATGAAGTTACTGTGAAAATCCCCTCGTCGCCACATTCCAGCGCCTGTTCGGGAAAGCTGTTACGGGATATGTGTGCCAGTAATATGTGTTTCAGTGATTGTGTGTGTCAGTGATGTGTGTGTTAGTGTGTGTGACATTGTGTGCGTGTGTCAGTGTGTGTGACAGTGTGAGTGTGGCAATGTGTGTGTCAGTGTGTGTGTCAGTGTGTGAACTTGTGCGTGTGTGTCAGTGCGTGTGTGTCAGTGTGTGTGTCAGTGAGAGCGTGTCAGTGTGTGTGTCAGTGTTTGTGTCTGTGTGTGTGTCAGTATGCACGATTGTGTGGTTGTGGTCAGTGTTTGTGTCAGTGTGTGTGTGTCAGTATGTGTCAGAGTGTATGTGTCAGTGCGTGTGTCAATGTGTGTGTCAGTGTGTGTGTGTCTGTGTGTGCATCAGAGTGTATGTCAGTGTGTGAAAGTTTAAGTGTGTGTCAGTAATGTGTTTTTCAGTGTGTGTGTCAGTGTGTGTGCCAGTGTTTGTGTCAATGTGTGTTTGTCAGTGTGAATATCAGTGTGTGACAATGTGTGTATGTGTCAGTAATATGTGAGTCAGTAATATGTGTTGTGATTGTGTGTGACAGTGTGTGTGTGTGTCAGTGTGTGTGACAGTGTGTGTCTGTCAGTGTGTGTGGCAGTGTGTGTGTCAGTGTGTGTGTCAGTGTGTATGTGTCTGTGTGTGTATCAGTGTGTGTGTCAGTGTGTGTGTCAGTGTGTGTGTGTCAGTGTGGGTGTCAGTGTGTGGCAGTGGGTGCGCGTGTGTGTGTGTGTGGTCAGTGGTTGTGTGTCAGAGTGTATGTGTCAGTATGTGTGTCAGTGTGTGTGTGTGTTACTGTGTGTGTGTCACTGTGTGTGTGTCAGTGTGTGTGTCACAGTGTATGTGTCAGTGTGTGTGTCAGTGTGTTTGCGTCAGTGAATGTGTCAATGCGTGTGTGAGTCAGTGTGTGTGTCTGTGTGTGCATCAGTGTTTTTGAGTCAGTGTGTGTGTCAGTGTGTGTGTGAGGGTGTGTGTGTCAGTGTGTGTGTGTCAGTGTGTATGTCAGTGTGTGTGTGTGTAAGTGTGTGTGCCAGTGTGTGTGCCAGTGTGTGTGTCAATATGTGCATGTGTGTGTGTCAGTGTGTGTATGTCAGTGTTTGTGTCTGTGTGTGTCAGAGTGTGTGTGTGTCTGTGTGTGTCAGTGTGTGTGTGTCAGTGTGTATGTCTGTGTGTATGTGTCAGTGTGTGTGTGTCTGTGTGTGTGTGTCAGTGTGTTTGTCAGAGTGTGCGTGTCAGTGTGTGTGGGTCACAGTATGTATCAGTGTGTGAGTGTCAGTTTTTTTGTCTGTGTGTGTCAGAGTGTGTGTGTGTCAGTGTGTGTCAATGTACATTTATCTGTGTGTGTGCCAATCTGTGCATGCGTGTGTGTGTGTGTCAGTGTGTGTGTGTGTCAGTGTGGGTCTCAGTGTGTGTCAATGTACGTTTGTCTGTGTGTGTGTCAGTGTGTGTGCGTGTGTGTCTGTGTGTGTGTGTTAGTGTGTGTGTTAGTGTGTGTGTCTCTGTGTATGTGTCAGTGTGTGTGTGTCTGTGTGTGTGTGTCAGTGTGTGTGTCTCAGAAATGTGTGTGTCAGTGAGTGTGTGTCAGTGTGTGTGGCAATTTGTGTGTGTGTCAGTGTGTGCCAGTGTGTGGTCAGTGTGTGTGTCAATATGTGCTTGTGTGTGTGTCAGTGTGTATGTCAGTGTTTGTGTCAGTGTGTGTCAGAGAGTGTGTGTGTCTGTGTGTGTGTCAGTGTGTGTGTCAGTGTGTGTGTCTGTGTGTATGTGTCTGTGTGTGTGTTAGTGTGTGTGTTAGTGTGTGTGTCTCTGTGTATGTGTCAGTGTGTGTGTGTCTGTGTGTGTGTGTCAGTGTGTGTGTCTCAGAAATGTGTGTGTCAGTGAGTGTGTGTCAGTGTGTGTGGCAATTTGTGTGTGTGTCAGTGTGTGTGCCAGTGTGTGGTCAGTGTGTGTGTCAATATGTGCTTGTGTGTGTGTCAGTGTGTATGTCAGTGTTTGTGTCTGTGTGTGTCAGAGAGTGTGTGTGTCTGTGTGTGTGTGTCAGTGTGTGTGTCAGTGTGTGTGTCTGTGTGTATGTGTCAGTGTGTGTGTGTCTGTGTGTGTGTCAGTGTGTGGGTATCGGTATGTCGATCTGTCATTCTGTGTCAGTGAGTATGTGTCAGTGTGTGTGCCAGTGTGTGTCAGTGTGTGAGTAGCAGTGTGTTTGTGAGTCAGTGTGTGGGAGTCAGTGTGTGTGTCTGTGTGTATGTGTCAGTATGTGTCAGCGTGTGTGTGTCAGTGTATATGTTTGTGTGTATGTCACAGTGTGTTTGTGTCAGTGTGTATGTCAATGTGTGTGTCTTTCAGTGTCTGTGTCTCAGAAATGTGTGTGTCAGTGAGTGTGTCAGTGTGTGTGTGTCAGTGAGTTTGTATAGGTGTGTCGATGTGTCAATGTGTGTCTGTGTGCCAGTGTGCGTGTTTCAGTGTTTGTCTGTCAGTGCGTGTGTGTCAGTGTGTGTCTTTCAGTGTCTGTGTGTCAGAAATGTGTGTGTCAGTGAGTGTGTCAGTGTGTGTGTGTCAGTGAGTTTGTATAGGTGTGTCAATGTGTCAGCGTGTGTCTGTCTGTGTGTGTCAGTGTGTGAGTCAGTGTGAGTGTCAGTGTGTGGCAGTCAGTGTATGTGTCTGTGTGTATCTGTTCATGTGTGTGTGTCAGTGTGAGTGTGTCAGTGTGTGTGTCAGTGTTTGTGTGTCAGTGTGTGTCAGGGTGTGTCAGTCAGTGTATGTGTCTGTGTGTATCTGTCCATGTGTGTGTGTCTGTGTGTGTGTCAGTGTGTGGGTATCGGTATGTCGATCTGTCATTCTGTGTCAGTGAGTATGTGTCAGTGTGTGTGCCAGTGTGTGTCAGTGTGTGAGTAGCAGTGTGTTTGTGAGTCAGTGTGTGCGTGCGTGTCAGTGTGTGGGAGTCAGTGTGTGTGTCTGTGTGTATGTGTCAGTATGTGTCAGTGTGTGTGTGTCAGTGTTTTTGTTTGTGTGTATGTCACAGTGTGTTTGTGTCAGAGTGTATGTCAATGTGTGTGTCTTTCAGTGTCTGTGTCTCAGAAATGTGTGTGTCAGTGAGTGTGTCAGTGTGTGTGTGTCAGTGAGTTTGTATAGGTGTGTCGATGTGTCAATGTGTGTCTGTCTGTGTGCCAGTGTGCGTGTTTCAGTGTTTGTCTGTCAGTGTGTGTGTGTAAGTGTGTGTCTTTCAGTGTCTGTGTGTCAGAAATGTGTGTGTCAGTGAGTGTGTCAGTGTGTGTGTGTCAGTGAGTTTGTATAGGTGTGTCAATGTGTCAGCGTGTGTCTGTCTGTGTGTGTCAGTGTGTGAGTCAGTGTGAGTGTCAGTGTGTGGCAGTCAGTGTATGTGTCTGTGTGTATCTGTTCATGTGTGTGTGTCAGTGTGAGTGTGTCAGTGTTTGTGTGTCAGTGTGTGTCAGTCAGTGTATGTGTCTGTGTGTATCTGTCCATGTGTGTGTTTCAGTGTGTGTGTCAGTGTGTATCAGTGTCTCTGTGTCAGTGTGTGTGTGTGTCAGTGTGTGTGTGTCAGTGTGAGTGTCACTGTGGTTGTCAGTGTTTGAGTGTCAGTGTGTGGGTCATTATGTGTCAGTGTGCATGTCAGTGTGTGTGTCAGTGTGTGTCAGTGTTTTTGTGTGTGTCAGTGTGTGTCTCTCAGTGTGTGTGTGTCAGTGTGTGTATCAGTGTGTGTGTACGCCAGTGTGTGTTTCACTGTGTGACAGTGTGTGTGTGTTTCAGTGTGTGTGTCAGTGTGTGTGTTTCAGTTTGTGTGTCAGTGTGTGTGAGTTTCAGTGTGTGTGCCAGGGTGTGTGTGTAAGTGTGTGCGTCAGTGTGTGTCAGTGTATGTGTCAGCGTGTGTGAGTCAGTGTGTGTGTATCAGTGTGTGTGTCAGTGTGTGGGGTCAGTGTGTGTGTCAGTGAGAGCGTGTCAGTGTGTGTGTCAGTGTTTGTGTCTGTGTGTGTGTCAGTATGCACGATTGTGTGGTTGTGGTCAGTGTTTGTGTCAGTGTGTGTGTGTCAGTATGTGTCAGAGTGTATGTGTCAGTGCGTGTGTCAATGTGTGTGTCAGTGTGTGTGTGTCTGTGTGTGCATCAGAGTGTATGTCAGTGTGTGAAAGTTTAAGTGTGTGTCAGTAATGTGTTTTTCAGTGTGTGTGTCAGTGTGTGTGCCAGTGTTTGTGTCAATGTGTGTTTGTCAGTGTGAATATCAGTGTGTGACAATGTGTGTATGTGTCAGTAATATGTGAGTCAGTAATATGTGTTGTGATTGTGTGTGACAGTGTGTGTGTGTGTCAGTGTGTGTGACAGTGTGTGTCTGTCAGTGTGTGTGGCAGTGTGTGTGTCAGTGTGTGTGTCAGTGTGTATGTGTCTGTGTGTGTATCAGTGTGTGTGTCAGTGTGTGTGTCAGTGTGTGTGTGTCAGTGTGGGTGTCAGTGTGTGGCAGTGGGTGCGCGTGTGTGTGTGTGTGGTCAGTGGTTGTGTGTCAGAGTGTATGTGTCAGTATGTGTGTCAGTGTGTGTGTGTGTTACTGTGTGTGTGTCACTGTGTGTGTGTCAGTGTGTGTGTCACAGTGTATGTGTCAGTGTGTGTGTCAGTGTGTTTGCGTCAGTGAATGTGTCAATGCGTGTGTGAGTCAGTGTGTGTGTCTGTGTGTGCATCAGTGTTTTTGAGTCAGTGTGTGTGTCAGTGTGTGTGTGAGGGTGTGTGTGTCAGTGTGTGTGTGTCAGTGTGTATGTCAGTGTGTGTGTGTGTAAGTGTGTGTGCCAGTGTGTGTGCCAGTGTGTGTGTCAATATGTGCATGTGTGTGTGTCAGTGTGTGTATGTCAGTGTTTGTGTCTGTGTGTGTCAGAGTGTGTGTGTGTCTGTGTGTGTCAGTGTGTGTGTGTCAGTGTGTATGTCTGTGTGTATGTGTCAGTGTGTGTGTGTCTGTGTGTGTGTGTCAGTGTGTTTGTCAGAGTGTGCGTGTCAGTGTGTGTGGGTCACAGTATGTATCAGTGTGTGAGTGTCAGTTTTTTTGTCTGTGTGTGTCAGAGTGTGTGTGTGTCAGTGTGTGTCAATGTACATTTATCTGTGTGTGTGCCAATCTGTGCATGCGTGTGTGTGTGTGTCAGTGTGTGTGTGTGTCAGTGTGGGTCTCAGTGTGTGTCAATGTACGTTTGTCTGTGTGTGTGTCAGTGTGTGTGCGTGTGTGTCTGTGTGTGTGTGTTAGTGTGTGTGTTAGTGTGTGTGTCTCTGTGTATGTGTCAGTGTGTGTGTGTCTGTGTGTGTGTGTCAGTGTGTGTGTCTCAGAAATGTGTGTGTCAGTGAGTGTGTGTCAGTGTGTGTGGCAATTTGTGTGTGTGTCAGTGTGTGCCAGTGTGTGGTCAGTGTGTGTGTCAATATGTGCTTGTGTGTGTGTCAGTGTGTATGTCAGTGTTTGTGTCAGTGTGTGTCAGAGAGTGTGTGTGTCTGTGTGTGTGTGTCAGTGTGTGTGTCAGTGTGTGTGTCTGTGTGTATGTGTCTGTGTGTGTGTTAGTGTGTGTGTCTCTGTGTATGTGTCAGTGTGTGTGTGTCTGTGTGTGTGTGTCAGTGTGTGTGTCTCAGAAATGTGTGTGTCAGTGAGTGTGTGTCAGTGTGTGTGGCAATTTGTGTGTGTGTCAGTGTGTGTGCCAGTGTGTGGTCAGTGTGTGTGTCAATATGTGCTTGTGTGTTTGTCAGTGTGTATGTCAATGTTTGTGTCTGTGTGTGTCAGAGAGTGTGTGTGTCTGTGTGTGTGTGTCAGTGTGTGTGTCAGTGTGTGTGTCTGTGTGTATGTGTCAGTGTGTGTGTGTCTGTGTGTGTGTCAGTGTGTGGGTATCGGTATGTCGATCTGTCATTCTGTGTCAGTGAGTATGTGTCAGTGTGTGTGCCAGTGTGTGTCAGTGTGTGAGTAGCAGTGTGTTTGTGAGTCAGTGTGTGGGAGTCAGTGTGTGTGTCTGTGTGTATGTGTCAGTATGTGTCAGCGTGTGTGTGTCAGTGTATATGTTTGTGTGTATGTCACAGTGTGTTTGTGTCAGTGTGTATGTCAATGTGTGTGTCTTTCAGTGTCTGTGTCTCAGAAATGTGTGTGTCAGTGAGTGTGTCAGTGTGTGTGTGTCAGTGAGTTTGTATAGGTGTGTCGATGTGTCAATGTGTGTCTGTGTGCCAGTGTGCGTGTTTCAGTGTTTGTCTGTCAGTGCGTGTGTGTCAGTGTGTGTCTTTCAGTGTCTGTGTGTCAGAAATGTGTGTGTTAGTGAGTGTGTCAGTGTGTGTGTGTCAGTGAGTTTGTATAGGTGTGTCAATGTGTCAGCGTGTGTCTGTCTGTGTGTGTCAGTGTGTGAGTCAGTGTGAGTGTCAGTGTGTGGCAGTCAGTGTATGTGTCTGTGTGTATCTGTTCATGTGTGTGTGTCAGTGTGAGTGTGTCAGTGTGTGTGTCAGTGTTTGTGTGTCAGTGTGTGTCAGTGTGTGTCAGTCAGTGTATGTGTCTGTGTGTATCTGTCCATGTGTGTGTGTCTGTGTGTGTGTCAGTGTGTGGGTATCGGTATGTCGATCTGTCATTCTGTGTCAGTGAGTATGTGTCAGTGTGTGTGCCAGTGTGTGTCAGTGTGTGAGTAGCAGTGTGTTTGTGAGTCAGTGTGTGCGTGCGTGTCAGTGTGTGGGAGTCAGTGTGTGTGTCTGTGTGTATGTGTCAGTATGTGTCAGTGTGTGTGTGTCAGTGTATATGTTTGTGTGTATGTCACAGTGTGTTTGTGTCAGAGTGTATGTCAATGTGTGTGTCTTTCAGTGTCTGTGTCTCAGAAATGTGTGTGTCAGTGAGTGTGTCAGTGTGTGTGTTTCAGTGAGTTTGTATAGGTGTGTCAATGTGTGTCTGTCTGTGTGCCAGTGTGCGTGTTTCAGTGTTTGTCTGTCAGTGTGTGTGTGTAAGTGTGTGTCTTTCAGTGTCTGTGTGTCAGAAATGTGTGTGTCAGTGAGTGTGTCAGTGTGTGTGTGTCAGTGACTTTGTATAGGTGTGTCAATGTGTCAGCGTGTGTCTGTCTGTGTGTGTCAGTGTGTGAGTCAGTGTGAGTGTCAGTGTGTGGCAGTCGGTGTATGTGTCTGTGTGTATCTGTTCATGTGTGTGTGTCAGTGTGAGTGTGTCAGTGTTTGTGTGTCAGTGTGTGTCAGTGTGTGTCAGTCAGTGTATGTGTCTGTGTGTATCTGTCCATGTGTGTGTTTCAGTGTGTGTGTCAGTGTGTATCAGTGTCTCTGTGTCAGTGTGTGTGTGTGTCAGTGTGTGTGTGTCAGTGTGAGTGTCACTGTGGTTGTCAGTGTTTGAGTGTCAGTGTGTGGGTCATTATGTGTCAGTGTGCATGTCAGTGTGTGTGTCAGTGTGTGTCAGTGTTTTTGTGTGTGTCAGTGTGTGTCTCTCAGTGTGTGTGTGTCAGTGTGTGTATCAGTGTGTGTGTACGCCAGTATGTGTTTCACTGTGTGACAGTGTGTGTGTGTTTCAGTGTGTGTGTCAGTGTGTGTGTTTCAGTTTGTGTGTCAGTGTGTGTGAGTTTCAGTGTGTGTGCCAGGGTGTGTGTGTAAGTGTGTGCATCAGTGTGTGTCAGTGTATGTGTCAGCGTGTGTGAGTCAGTGTGTGTGTATCAGTGTGTGTGTCAGTGTGTGGGGGTCAGTTTGTGTGTGTCATTGTGTGTGTCAGTTTTGTGTGTGTCAGTGTGTGTGTGTCAGTGAGTGTTTGTGTTTGTGTCAGAGTGTGTGTCTCAGCGTGTGGATGTCGGTGTGTGTCAGTTTCAGTGTGTGTGTCAGGGTGTGTGTGTACGTGTGTGTGCCAGTGTGTGTGACAGTAATTGTGTGTCTGTGTGTGTGTGTGTTAGTGAGGGTGTGTCAGTGTGTGTGTCAGTGTGCGTGTCAGTGTGTGTCAGTGTGTGTGTGTCAGTGTGTGTGTGTGTGTGTGTCAGTGTGTGTGGGGCCGTGTGTGTGGGTCACTGTGTGCGTGTGTGTCAGTGTGTGTGTCAGTGTGTGTGTCAGTGAGTGTGTGTCAGTGTGTGTTTCAGTGTGTGTGTGGCTGTGTGTGTGTCAGTGTGAGTGTGTCAGTGTATGTCAGTATTTGTGTCTGTCTGTGTGTCAGTGTGCGTGTTTCGGCGTTTCTCTGTCAGTGTGTGTTTCAGTGTGTGTCTTTCAGTGTCTGTGTCTCATAGATGTGTGTGTCAGTGAGTGTGTCAGTGTGTGTGTGTCAGTGAGTTTGTACAGGTGTGTCGATATGTCAGTGTGTGTCTGTATTTGTGTCTGTCTGTGTGCCAGTGTGCGTGTTTCAGTGTTTGTCTGTCAGTGTGTGTGTGTCAGTGTGTGTCTTTCAGTGTCTGTGTCTCAGAAATTTGTGTGTCAGTGAGTGTGTCAGTGTGTGTGTGTCAGTGAGTTTGTATAAGTGTGTTGATGTGTCAGTGTGTGTCTGTCTGTGTATGTCAGTGTGTGAGTCAGTGTGAGTGTGTCAGTGTGAGTGTCAGTGTTTGTGTGTCAGTGTGTGCGTCAGTGTGTGTGTCAGTGTGTGGCAGTCAGTGTATGTGTCTGTGTGTATCTGTCCATGTGTGTGTGTCAGTGTGTGTGTGTGCCAATGTGTGTGTGTCAGTGTGAGTGTATCAGTGTGTGTGTTGTTGTGTGCCAGTGTGTGTGTCAGTGTGTGTCAGTGTGTCTGTGTCAATGTGTGTGTGTCAGTGTGTTTGTGTCAGTGTGTGTGTCAGTGTGGGTGTCAGTGGGTGCCAGTGTTTGTGTCTGTGTGTGTGTCAGTGCTTGTGTCTGTGCGTGTGTCACTGCGTGTGTGTCAGTGTGTGTGTCAATGAGAGTGTGTCAGCGCGTGTGTCAGTGTGTGTGTCTGTGTGTGTGTGTCAGTGTGTCTGTGTCAGTGTGTGTCAGTTTGTGTGTGTCAGTCAGTGTGTGTGTCAGTGTTTGTGCCTGTGTGTGTGTCAGTGTGTGTGCATGTGTCAGTGTGTGTGTGTCAGTGTGCGTGTCAGTATGAGTGTGTCAGTGTTTGTGTCTGTGTGTGTGTCAGTGTGTGTGTGTGTGTGTGTTTGAGGTCAGTGTTTGTGTGTCAGTTTGTGCACGTCAGTGTGTGTCAGTGTGTGTGTCAGTGTATGTATGTCTGTGTGTGTGTCAGTGTGTGTGTCAATGTGTGTGTCAGTGAGTGTGTTTCAGTGTGAGTGTCAGTGTGTGTGTCAGTGTTTGTGTGTCAGCATGTGGGTCATTATGTGTCAGTGTGCATGTCAGTGTGTGTGTCAGTGTGTCAGTGTTTGTGTGTGTGTCAGTGTGTGTCTCTCAGTGGGTGTGTGTCAGTGTGTGTATCAGTGTGTGTGTGCGTCAGTGTGTGTGTCACTGTGTGGCAGTGTGTGTGTGTTTCAGTGTGTGTGTCAGTGTGTGTGTCAGTGTGTGTGTGTTTCAGTGTGTGTGTCAGTGTGTGTGTGTCAGTGTGTGTGTTTCAGTGTGTGTGTCAGTGTGTGTGAGTTTCAGTGTGTGTGTCAGGGTGTGTGTGTAAGTGTGTGCGTCAGTGTGTGTCAGTGTATGTGTCAGTGTGTGTGTGTGTCACTGTGTGTGTATCAGTTTGTGTGTGTCATTGTGTGGGGTTCAGTTTGTGTGTGTCATTGTGTGTGTCAGTTTTGTGTGTGTCAGTGTGTTTGTGTCAGTGATTGTGTTTGTGTCAGAGTGTGTGTCTCAGCGTGTGGATGCCAGTGTGTGTGTCAGTGTGTGTGAGTTTCAGTGTGTGTGTCAGGGTGTGTGTGTAAGTGTGTGTGCCAGTGTGTGTGACAGTGATTGTGTGTCAGTGTGTGTTTGTGTGTCAGTGAGGGTGTGTCAGTGTGTGTGTCAGTGCGCGTGTCAGTGTGTGTCAGTGTGTGTGTGTCAGTGTGTGTGTGTGTGTCAGTGTGTGTGGGGCTGTGTGTGTGGGCCAGTGTGTGCGTGTGTGTCAGTGTGTGTGTCAGTGTGTGTGTCAGTGTACGTGTGTGTGCGTCAGTGTATGTGTGTCTATGTGCGTTTCAGTGTGTGTGTGTAGTGTGTGTCATTATGTGTAAGAGTGTGTGTCAGTGTGTGTGTCTCAGTGTGAATGTCAGTGTGTCTGTGTCAGTGTGTGTGTGTCAGTGCGAATGTCAATGTGTGTGTCAGTGTGTGTGTGTAGTGTGTGTCATTATGTGTAAGAGAGTGTGTCAGTGTGTGTCAGTGTGTGTGTCTCAGTGTGAATGTCAGTGTGTCTGTGTCAGTGTGTGTGTGTCAGTGTGGGTGTCAGTGGGTGCCAGTGTTTGTGTCTGTGTGTGTATCAGTGTGTGTGTATGTAAGTGTGTGTGTGTCAATGTTTGTTTGTGAGTGTGTGTGTCAGTGTGTCTGTCAGTGTGTATGTCAGTGTGTGTGTGTCTGTGTGAGTTACAGTTTGTGTGTGTCACTGTGTGTGTCAGTGTGTTTGTGTGTGTGTGTCAGTGTGAGTGCCCCATTGTCTGTGTGTGTCTGTGTGTGTGTTAGTGTTTTTGTGTCAGTTGTGTGTGCCAGTGACTGTGTCAGTTGTGTGTGTCAGTGTGTGTGTCTCAGTGTGTGTCAATGTTTGTGTGTGTGTGCCAGTGTCTGTGTGTGTATGTCAGTGAGTGCGTGTGTCAGGGTGTGTGTGTAAGTGTGTGTGTGTGTGTCAGTGATTGTGTGTCAGTGTGTGTGTCACTGTGTGTGTGTCAGTGTGTGTCAATGTTTGCGTGTGTGTCAGTGTTTGTGTGTCTGTGTGTGTATGTCAGTCTGTGTTTGTGTCAGTGTTTGTGTGTGAGTGTGTTTGATTTTCTGTGTGTCTGTGTGAGTGTCAGTTTGTGTGTGTCACTCTGTCGGTCAGTATGCTTATCAGTGTGTGTGTCAGTGTGTGTATCAGTGTGTGTGTGTCTTTGTGTGTGTCAGTGTGTTTGTGTCAGTCTGTGTGTGCCAGTGACTGGCAGTTGTGTGTGTCAGTGTGGGGTTCAGTGTGTGTCAGGGTGTGTGTGGGTCAGTGTGTGTGTCTCAGTGTGTGTGTGTCTGTGTGTGTGTCAGTGTGTTTGTGTCAGTCTGTGTGTGCCAGTGACTGTGGCAGTTGTGTGTGTCAGTGTGTGTGTCAGAGTGTGTGTGTGTCAGTGTGTGTGTGTCAGAGTGTGTGTCAGTGTGTGTGTCTGTGTGCGTGTGTCAGTGTGTTTTTGTTTGTGTGTGTGTGTCAGTGAGTGTGTCAGTGTGTGTTAGTGTTTGTGTGTGTGTCAGAGTGTGTCTCTCAGCATGTCTGTCAGTGTGTGTATCAGTGTGTGTGTATGTCAGTGTGTGTGTCACTGTGCATGTCAGTGTGTGTGTGTCTGTGTGAGTTTCAGTTTGTGTGTGTCACTGTGTGTGTCAGTGTGTTTGTGTGTGTGTGTCAGTGTGTGTGCCCCATTGTGTGTGTGTGTCTGTGTGTGTGTGTCAGTGTTTTTGTGCCAGTCTGTGTGTGCCAGTGACTTTGTCAGTTGTGTGTGTCAGTGTGTGTGTGTGTCAGCGTGTGTCAATGTTTGTGTGTGTGTACCAGTGTCTGTGTGCCTGTGCGTGTATGTCAGTGTGTGTGTGTCAGGGTGTGTGTATGCGTCTGTGTGTCAGTGTGTATCAATGTTTGTGTGTGTGTCAGTGAGTGTGTGTTTCAGTGTTTGTGTGTGAGTGTGTGTGTGAATTACTGTGTGTCTGTGTGAGTGTCAGTTTGTGTGTGTCACTCTGTGTGTCAGTACGCTTGTCAGTGTGTGTGTCAGTGCGTGTGTCTCAGTGTGTGTGTGTCTTTGTGTGTGTCAGTGTGTGTGTCAGTGTGTGTGTCAGTATGGGTCAGTGTGTGTGTCACTGTTTGTGTGTGTGTCAGTGTGTGTGTCTCAGCGTGTGTGTGTCAGTGTGTGTATCAGTGTGTGTCTGCATTAGTGTGTGTGTCACTGTGTCTGTCTGTGTGTGTGTGTCAGCGTCTGTGTGTCAGTGTTGTGTATCAGTGTGTGTCAGTTTGTGTGTGTCAGTGTGTGTTTCAGTGTGTGTGTGTCATTGATTGGGCTTCACTGTGTGTGTGTTAAAGTGTGTGTCTCAGCGTGTGTGTGTCAGTGTTTGTGTGTCAGTGTGTATGTCCGCTTTTGTGTGTGTTTTTGTGTCAGTGTGTGTGTGTCTGTGTGCGTGTCAGTGTGTGTGTCAGTTTGTGCATGTCTGTGTGTGTCAGAGTGTGTGTTTCAATGATTGTGATTCAGTGTGTGTGTCAGTGTGTGTCAGTGTGTGTGTGTCAGTGTGTGTGTCAGTTTTTGTGTGACTGTGTGTGTCAGTGTGTGTGTGTCTGTGTGCGTGTCTCAGTGCCTGTGTGCATCAGTGTTGTGCCAGTGTGTATGTCAGTTTGTGTGTGTCCGTGTGTGTCAGAGTGTGTGTCTTAGTGTTTGTGTGTCAGTGTGTGCGTCAGTGTGTGTGTTTCAATGATTGTGTTTCAGTGTGTGTGTCAGTGTTTGTGTGTCAGTGTGTGTGTCAGTTTTTGTGTGACTGTGTGTGTGTCAGTGTGGGAGTGTCTGTGTGCATGTGTCAGTGTCTGTGTGCGTCAGTGTTGTGCCAGTGTGTATGTCAGTATGTGTCAGTGTGCGTGTCAGTGTGTGTGTCTGTGTGCGTGTCAGTGTGTGTGTCAGTTTGTGTGTGTCTGTGTGTGTCAGAGTGTGTCTCAGCGTTTGTGTGTCAGTGTGTGCGTCAGTGTGTGTGTTTCAATGATTGTGTGTCAGTGTGTGTCAGTGTTTGTGTGTCAGTGTGTGTGTCAGTTTTTGTGTGACTGTGTGTGTGTCAGTGTGTGTGTGTCACAGTGTCTGTGTGCGTCAGTGTTGTGCCAGTGTGTATGTCAGTATGTGCCAGTATGCGTGTCAGTGTGTGTGTCAGTGTGTGTCGGCGTGTGTGTGTAAATTTGTGTATCAGGGTGTGCGTGTGTCTCTGTGTGGCAGTGTGTGTGTGTTTCAGTGTGTGATAGTGCGTGTCGGTGTGTTTGGCAGTGTTTGTGGCTGTGTATGTCAGAGTGTGTGTGTCAGAGTGTGTGTGTCAGTGTTTGTCAGTGTGTGTGTCCGTGTGTGTGTGATTATGTGTCAGTGAGTGTCAGTATGTGTCAGTGTTTGTGTGTCAGTATGTGTGTCAGCGTGTGTGTCAGCGTGTGTGTCATGTGTGTCAGTGTTTGTGTGTCACTATGTGTGTGTCAGTGTGTGTGTCAGCGTGTGTGTTAGTGTGTGTCAGTTAGTGTGTCCGTGTGTGTGTGATTATGTGTCAGTGCGTGTCAGTGTGTGTCAGTGTTTGTGTGTCAGTATGTGTGTGAGTGTGTGTGTCAGCGTGTGTGTCAGTGTGTGTGTGTCTGTTTGCGTGTGTCAGTGTGTGTGCGTCAGTGTGTGCCTCAGTGTGTGTGTCCGTGTGTGTCAGAGTGTGTGTCTCCGCGTGTGTGTGTCAGTGTGAGTATCAGTGTGTGTCTGCATCAGTGTGTGTGTCACTGTGTGAATGTGTGTGTGAGTTTCAGTGTGTGTGTCAGTGTGTGTGCCAGTGTGTGTGTCAGTGTGCTTGTCAGTGTTTGCAACATTGTGTGACAGTGTGTGTTAGTGTGTGTGTCAGCGTTTGTGGCATGGTGTGTCAGTGTGTGTGCGTCAATGTGTGTGTCAGCGTGTGTGTCAGTGTGTGTGTGTCTGTTTGCGTGTGTCAGTGTGTGTGCGTCAGTGTGTGCCTCAGTGTGTGTGTCCGTGTGTGTCAGAGTGTGTGTCTCCGCGTGTGTGTGTCAGTGTGAGTATCAGTGTGTGTCTGCATCAGTGTGTGTGTCACTGTGTGAATGTGTGTGTGAGTTTCAGTGTGTGTGTCAGTGTGTGTGCCAGTGTGTGTGTCAGTGTGCTTGTCAGTGTTTGCAACATTGTGTGACAGTGTGTGTTAGTGTGTGTGTCAGCGTTTGTGGCATGGTGTGTCAGTGTGTGTGCGTCAATGTGTGTGTCAGTGTGTGTGTCTCAATTTGTGCGTGTGTCAGTGTGTGTGTCAGTGAGTGTGTCAGTGTGTGTGTCAGTGGGTGTGTCAGTGTTTGTGTGTCAGTGTTTGTGTGCCAGTCTTTGTGTGTATGTGTGTGTGTCAGTGAGTGTGTCTGTGTGCGTATGTCAGTGTGTGTGCGTCAGTATGTTTGTCAGTGTGTGTCAGTATGTGTCAGTGTGTGTGTCAGTGTGTGTCTGTGTTTGTGTCTGTGTGAGTGTCAGTTTGTGTGTGTCAGTGTGTGTGTGTCAGTGTGTGTGTCAGTGTTTTTGCATCAGTCTGTGTGTGCCTGTATCTGTGTCAGTTGTGCGTGTCAATGTGTGTGTCAGAGTGTGTGTCAGTGTGTGTCAGTGTGTTTATCAGTGTGTGCGTCACTGTGTGACAGTGTGTGTGTTTTTCAGGGTGTGGGTCAGAGTGTGTGTCAGTGTGTGGGTCAGTCTATGTGACAGTGTTTGCATCAGTGTGTGACAGTGTGTGTGTGTGTGTAAGTGTGTGTGTGGGTCAGGGTGTGTCTTTTAGTGTGTGTCTCAGTGTTTGTGTATCAGTGTGTGTGTCAGTATGTAAGTGAGTGTGTGTGTGTCAGTATGTGTGACAGTGTTTGCATCAGTGTGTGACAGTGAGTGCCTGTGTGTGTGTCAGTGTGTGTGGCAGTGTATGTCAGTGTGTCTGTGTCAGTGATTGTGTGTCAGTTTCTGTGTCATTATGTGTCAGTATGTGAGTGACAGTGTGTGTGTGTCAGTGTGTGTGGCAGTGTATGTCAGAGTGTGTGTGTCAGTGTGTGTGTCAGTGTGTGAGTCAGGCTGTGTGTAACTGTGTGTGTCAGTATGTCTGTGTCAGTAATTGTGTGTCAGTGTGTGTGTCAGTGTGTGTGTGACAATGTTTGTCTGTGTGTGTCAGTGTGTGTGTCTGTGTGTGTCTGTCAGTGTGTCTGTGTGGCAGTGTTTGTGTGTCAGTCTGTGTGTCATTATGTGTCAGTGAGTGTGTCAGTTTGTTCCAGTGTTTGTGTGTCTTTGTGTGTGTCAGTGTGTGTGTCAGTATGGGTCAGTGTGTGTGTCAGTGTTTGTGTGTGTGCCAGTGGGTGTGTCTCAGCGTGTGTGTCAGTGAATGTATCAGTGTGTGTCTGCATCAGTGTGTGTGTCACTGTGTGTGTCATTGTTTGCATTAGTGTGTGACAGTGTGTGTTAGTGTGTGTGTCAGAGTTTGTGGCACTTTGTGTCAGTGTGTGAGTCAGTGTGTGTCAGTGAGTGTGTGTGTATCAGAGTGGGTGTCTCAGTGTGTGTGTGCCAGTGTATGTCAGTGTGTCTGTGTCAGTGATTGTGTGTCAGTTTCTGTGTCATTATGTGTCAGTGTTTGTGTGTCAGTATGTGTGTGTCAGTGTGTGTGTCAGTGTTTGTGTGTCATTGTGTGTGTCAGTGTGTGTGTGTGTCAGTGGGTGTGCGTCAGTGTGTGTGTCAGTGTGTGTGTCAGTGTTTGTGTGTGTGTCAGAGTGTGTGCCTCAGCGTTTGTGTGTCAGTGTGTGTATCAGTGTGTGTCTGCGTCAGTGTGTGTGTCACTGTGTGTGTCAGTGTTTGCATCAGTGTGTGACCCTGTGTGTCAGTGTGTGTGTCAGAGTTTGTGGCACTGTGTGTCAGTGTGTGTGCATCAGTGTGTGAGTCAGTGTGTGTGTGTCAGTGTGTGTGTCAGTGATTGTGTGTCAGTGTGTGTGCCCGTGTGTGTGTCAGTGTGTGTGTGTCAGTGTATGTCATTGTTTGTGTGTGTGCCAGTGTGTGTGTCTGTGTGCATGTGTCAGTGTGTGTGTGTGTCAGTGTGTCTGTCAGTATGTGTCAGTGTGTGTCAGTGTTTGTGTGTGTGTCAGAGTGTTTGTCTCAGTGTGTGTGTCAGTGTTTGCATCAGTGTGTGACAGTGTGTGCCGGTGTGTGCCAGAGTTTGTGGCACTGTGTGTCAGTGTGTGTGCATCAGTGTGTGTGTCTGTGTGTCTATGTCAGTGTGTCTGTGTGGCAGTGTTTGTGTGTCAGTTTGTGTGTCTTTATGTGTCAGTGAGTGTGTCAGTGTGCGTCAGTGTTTGTGTGTCTTTGTGTGTGTCAGTGTGTGTGTGTCTGTGTGCGTGTGTCAGTGTGTGTGTGTCAGTGTGTGTGTCAGTGTGTGTGTCAGTATGGGTCAATGTGTGTGTCAGTGTTTGTGTGTGTGTCAGAGTGTGTGTCTCAGCGTGTGTGTGTCAGTGTGTGTATCAGTGTGTGTCTGCATCAGTGTGTGTGTCACTGTGTGTGTCAGTGTTTGCATCAGTGTGTGTCTGCATCAGTGTGTGTGTCACTGTGTGTGTCAGAGTTTGTGGCACTGTGTGTCAGTGTGTGTGCATCAGTGTGTGAGTCAGTGTGTGTAAGTGTGTGTGTCAGTGTGTGTGTCAGTGATTGTGTGTCAGTGTGTGTGCCAGTGTGTGTGCCAGTGTGTGTGTCAGTGTGTGTGTGTCAGTGTATATCAATGTTTGTGTGTGTGTGTGCCAGTGTGTATGTCTGTGTGCGTGTGTCAGTGTGTGTGTGCACCAGTGTGTGTGTCAGTATGTGTCAGTGTTTGTGTGTGTGTCAGAGTGTGTGTCTCAGTGTGTGTGGGTCAGTGTGTGTGTGTCAGTGAGTGTGTCAGTGAGTATGTCAGTGTGTGTGCCAGTGTTTGTGTGACAGTGTGTGTGTCAGTTTTTGTATGTCTGTGTGTGTGCCAGTTTGTGTGTGTCTGTGTGCGTGTGTCAGTGTTTGTGTGCATCAGTGTGTGTGTCAGTGTGTGTGTCAGTATGTGTCCGTGTGTGTGTCAGTGTGTGTCAGTGTTTGTGTGTGTGTCAGAGTGTTTGTCTCAGTGTGTGTGACAGTGTTTGCATCAGTGTGTGACAGTGTGTGCCGGTGTGTGTGGCAGTGTAAGTCAGAGTGTGTGTGTCAGTGTGTGAGTCAGGCTATGTGTAACTGTGTGTGTCAGTGTGTCTGTGTCAGTGATTGTGTGTCAGTGTGTGTGTCAGTGTGTGTGTGTGTCAATGTTTGTCTGTGTGTGTCAGTGTGTGTGTCTGTGTGTGTATGTCAGTGTGTCTGTGTGGCAGTGTTTGTGTGTCAGTTTGTGTGTCTTTATGTGTCAGTGAGTGTGTCAATGTGTGTCAGTGTTTGTGTGTCTTTGTGTTTGTCAGTGTGTGTGTGTCTGTGTGCGTGTGTCAGTGTTTGTGTGTCAGTGTGTGTGTCAGTGTGTGTGTCAGTGTGGGTCAATGTGTGTGTCAGTGTTTGTGTGTGTCAGAGTGTGTGTCTCAGCGTGTGTGTATCAGTGTGTGTATCAGTGTGTGTCTGCATCAGTGTGTGTGTCACTGTGTGTGTCAGTGTTTGCATCAGTGTGTGACAGTGTGTGTTAGTGTGTGTGTCAGAGTTTGTGGCATTGTGTGTCAGTGTGTGTGCATCAGTGTGTGAGTCAGTGTGTGTATGTGTAAGTGTGTGTGTCAGTGCGTGTGTCAGTGATTGTGTGTCAGTGTGTGTGCCAGTGTGTGTGTCAGTGTGTGTGTGTCAGTGTATGTCAATGTTTGTGTGTGTGTGCCAGTGTGTATGTCTGTGTGCGTGTGTCAGTGTGTGTGTGCGCCAGTGTGTGTGTCAGTATGTGTCAGTGTTTGTTTGTGTGTCAGAGTGTGTGTCTCAGTGTGTGTGGGTCAGTGTGTGTCAGTGTGTGTGTGTCAGTGAGTGTGTCAGTGTGTGTGTCAGTGTGTGTGCCAGTGTTTGTGTGTCAGTGTGTGTGTCAGTTTTTGTATGTCTGTGTGGGTGCCAGTTGGTGTGTGTCTGTGTGCGTGTGTCAGTGTGTGTGTGCATCAGTGTGTGCGTCAGTGTGTGTGTCAGTATGTGTCCGTGTGTGTTTCAGTGTGTGTCAGTGTTTGTGTGTGTGTCAGAGTGTGTGTCTCAGCATGTGTGTGTCAGTGTGTGTATCAGTGTGTGCTTGTCTGTGTGAGTGTCAGATTGTGTGTGTCAGTGTGTGTGTGTCTGTGTGAGTGTCAGTTTGTGAGTGTGTGTGTCAGTGTGTGGCACACACACACAAACATTGACATACACTGACACACACACACTGACACACACACTGGCCCACATCCTGATACACAGTCACTGACACACACACTGACACACACACTTACACACACACTAACTCACACACTGATGCACACACACTGACGCACTGTGTGTCAGTGTGTGTTTATCAGTGTGTGTGTCAGTGTGTGTGTCAGAGTGTGTGTGTGTGTCTGTGAGTGTCAGTTTTTGTGTCAGTCTGTGTGGGCCAGTGTGTGTGTCAGTGTGTGTGTCAGTGTGTGTGTCATTCTGTGTGTCAGTGTGCGTGTCAGAGTGTGTGTGTCAGTGTGTGCTTCAGTCTATGTGACAGTGTGTGTGTCAGTGTGTGTGTGTCAGGGTGTGAGTGTCAATGTGTGTGTGTCAGTGTGTGTGTGTCAGTGTGTGTGTCAGGATGTGAGTGTCAGGGTGTGAGTGTCAGTGCGTGTGTGTCAGTGTGTGAACATAGAACATAGGACATAGAAAAATACAGCACAGAACAGGCCCTTCGGCCCACGATGTTGTGCCGAACCTTTGTCCTAGTTTAATCATAGTTTATCATTGAATTTACAGTGCAGAAGGAGGCCATTCGGCCCATTGAATCTGCACCGGCTCTTGGAACGAGCACCCCACCCAAGGTCAACACCTCCACCCAACACTAAGAGCAATTTGGACATTAAGGGCAATTTATCATGGCCAATCCACCTAACCTGCACATCTTTGGACTGTGGGAGGAAACCGGAGCACCCGGAGGAAACCCACGCAGACACGGGGAGGACATGCGGACTCCGCACAGACAGTGACCCAAGCCGGAATCGAACCTGGGACCCTGGAGCTGTGAAGCAATTGTGCTATCCACAATGCTACCGTGCTGCCCTTAAGAACAAATAAATCTACACTATATCATTCTACCGTAATCCATGTACCTATCCAATAGCTGCTTGAAGGTCCCTAATGTTTCCGACTCAACTACTTCCACAGGCAGTGCATTCCATGCCCCCACTACTCTCTGGGAAAAGAGCCTACCTCTGACATCTCCCCTATATCTTCCACCATTCACCTTAAATTTATGTCCCCTTGTAATGGTTTGTTCCACCCGGGGAAAAAGTCTCTGACTGTCTACTCTATCTATTCCCCTGATCATCTTATAAACCTCTATCAAGACGCCCCTCATCCTTCTCCGTTCTAATGAGAAAAGGCCTAGCACCCTCAACCTTTCCTTGTAAGACCTACTCTCCATTCCAGGCAACATCTTGGTAAATCTCTTTTGCACCTTTTCCAAAGCTTCCACATCCTTCCTAAAATGAGGCGACCAGAACTGTACACAATACTCCAAATGTGGCCTTACCAAAGTTTTGTACAGCTGCATCGTCACCTCACGGCTCTTAAATTCAATCCCTCTGTTAATGAACGCGAGCACACCATAGGCCTTCTTCACAGCTCTATCCACTTGAGTGGCAACTTTCAAAGATGTGTGAACATAGACCCCAAGATCTCTCTGCTCCTCCACATTGCCAAGAACTCTACCGTTAACCCTGTATTCCGCATTCATATTTGTCCTTCCAAAATGGACAACCTCACACTTTTCAGGGTTAAACTCCATCTGCCACTTCTCAGCCCAGCTCTGCATCCTATCTATGTCTCTTTGCAGCCGACAACAGCCCTCCTCACTATCCACAACACCACCAATCTTCGTATCGTCTGCAAATTTACTGACCCACCCTGCAACTCCCTCATCCAAGTCATTAATGAAAATCACAAACAGCAGAGGACCCAGAACTGATCCCTGCGGTACGCCACTGGTAACTGGGATCCAGGCTGAATATTTGCCATCCACCACCACTCTCTGACTTCTATCGGTTAGCCAGTTTGTTACCCAACTGGCCAAATTTCCCACTATCCCATGCCTCCTTACTTTCTGCAGAAGCCTACCATGGGGAACCTTATCAAATGCCTTACTAAAATCCATGTACACTACATCCACTGCTTTACCTTCATCCACATGCTTGGCCACCTCCTCAAAGAATTCAATAAGACTTGTAAGGCAAGACCTACCCCTCACAAATCTGTGCTGACTATCCCTAATCAAGCAGTGTCTTTCCAGATGCTCAGAAATCCTATCCTTCAGTACCCTTTCCATGACTTTGCCTACCACCGAAGTAAGACTAACTGGCCTGTAATTCCCAGGGTTATCCCTAGTCCCTTTTTTGAACAGGGGCACGACATTCGCCACTCTCCAATCCCCTGGTACCACCCCTGTTAACAGTGAGGACGAAAAGATCATTGCCAACGGCTCTGCAATTTCATCTCTTGTTTCCCATAGAATCCTTGGATATATCCCGTCAGGCCCGGGGGACTTGTCTATCCTCAAGTTTTTCAAAATGCCCAACACATCTTCCTTCCTAACAAGTATTTCCTCGAGCTTACCAGTCTGTTTCACACTGTCCTCTCCAACAATATGGCCCCTCAAATTTGTGAATACAGAAGAAAAGTACTCGTTCAAGACCTCTCCTATCTCTTCAGACTCAATACACAATCTCCCGCTACTGTCCTTGATCGGACCTACCCTCGCTCTAGTCATTCTCATATTTCTCACATATGTGTAAAAGGCCTTGGGGTTTTCCTTGATCCTACCCGCCAAAGATTGTTCATGCCCTCTCTTAGCTCTCCTAATCCCTTTCTTCAGTCCCTCCTGGTTACCTTCTATCCCTCCAACGCCCTGTCTGAACCTTGTTTCCTCAGCCTTACGCAAGTCTCCTTTTTCTTCTTAACAAGACATTCAACCTCTCTTGTCAACCATGGTTCCCTCACTCGACCATCTCTTCCCTGCCTGACAGGGACATACATATCAAGGACACGTAGTACCTGTTCCTTGAACAAGTTCCACATTTCACTTGTGTCCTTCCCTGACAGCCTATGTTCCCAACTTATGCACTTCAATTCTTGTCTGACAACATCGTATTTACCCTTCCCCCAATTGTAAACCTTGCCCTGTTGCACGCACCTATCCCTCTCCATTACTAAAGTGAAAGTCACAGAATTGTGGTCACTATCTCCAAAATGCTCTCCCACTAACAAACCTACCACTTGCCCTGGTTCATTACCAAGTACCAAATCCAATATTGCCCCTCCTCTGGTCGGACAATCTACATACTGTGTTAGAAAAGCTTCCTGGACACACTGCACAAACACCACCCCATCCAAACTATTTGATCTAAAGAGTTTCCACTCAATGTTTGGGAAGTTAAAGTCACCCATGACTACTACCCTGTGACTTCTGCACCTTTCCAAAATCTGTTTCCCAATCTGTTCCTCCACATCTCTGCTACTATTGGGGGGCCTATAGAAAACTCCTAACAAGGTGACTGCTCCTTTCCTATTTCTGACTTCAACCCATACTACCTCAATAGGGTGATACTCCTTGAACTGCCTTTCTGCAGCTGTTATACTATCTCTAATTAACAATGCCACCCCCCCACCTCTTTTACCACCCTCCCTAATCTTATTGAAACATCTATAACCGGGGACCTCCAACAACCATTTCTGCCCCTCTTCTATCCAAGTTTCCGTGATGGCCATCATATCGTAGTCCCAAGTACCGATCCATGTCTTAAGTTCACCCACCTTATTCCTGATGCTTCTTGCGTTGAAGTATACACACTTCAACCCATCTCCGTGCCTGCAAGTACTCTCCTTTGTCAGTGCTCCCTTCCCCACTGCCTCATTACATGCTTTGGCGCCCTGAATATCGGCAACCTTAGTTGCTGGACTACAATTCCGGTTCCCATTCCCCTGCCAAATTAGTTTAAACCCTCCCGAAGAGTACTAGAAAACCTCCCTCCCAGGATATTGGTGCCCCTCTGGTTCAGATGCAACCCGTCCTGCTTGTACAGGTCCCACCTTCCCCAGAATGCGCTCCAATTATCCAAATACCTGAAGTCCTCCCTCCTACACCATTCCTGCAGCCACGTGTTCAGCTGCACTCTCTCCCTATTCCTAGCCTCGCTATCACGTGGCACCGGCAACAAACCAGAGATGACAACTCTGTTTGTCCTGGCTTTCAACTTCCAGCCTAACTCCCTAAACTTGTTTATTACCTCCACACCCCTTTTCCTACCTACGTCGTTGGTACCAATGTGCACCACGACTTCTGGCTGCTCCCCCTCCCCCTTAAGGATCCTGAAGACACGATCCGAGACATCCCTGGCCCTGGCACCCAGGAGGCAACATACCATCCGGGAGTCTCGCTCGCGACCACAGAATCTCCCATCTATTCCCCTAACCATTGAATCTCCTACAACTATTGCTTTTCTATTCTCCCCCCTTCCCTTCTGAGCCCCAGAGCCAGACTCAGTGCCAGAGACCTGGCCGCTAGGGCCTTCCCCCGGTAGGTCATCCCCCCCAACAGCATCCAAAACGGTATACTTGTTTTGAAGGGGAACGGCCACGAGGGATCCCTGCACTTTCTGCCTGTTTGTTTTCTTTCCCCTGACTGTAACCCAGCTATTCTTGTCCTGTACCTTGGGTGTGGTTACCTCCCTGTAACTCTTCTCTATCACCCCCTCTGCCTCCCGGATGATCCGAAGTTCATCCAGCTTCAGCTCCAGCTCCCTACACGGTCTTTGAGGAGCTGAAGTTGGGTGCACTTCCCACAGGTATAGTCAGCGGGGGCACCGGTGGTATCCCTCACCACCCACATCCTACAGGAGGAGCATGCAACTGCCCTAGCCTCCATCCCCTCTTACCTTACAGAATATAGCTGCCCTGTGGACCAACTGGATCTCCGCCCTCCGACTCTGCTCCCAGTCAGCTGCACTCTCTGTAAACTCCTGGCTCTGTTCTCACTCTTTGCGGAAAAGTAGGAAACAAAATGAAAGGAGCACCTTACTCCCTCCTTACCTAACTCCCTCAGTCACCAAACTCTCACTATAGCACTCAAATGCACCAAATTCAGCACTCAGTGCAAACAAAGTCTGCACTGTAGGGGATCACTTTTATACTGTGAATCTAGCCTCTGAAAACTGGCCTAATCCAATTAACTAATTAACAAGCTCCAGCTGCAAGTGCCTACAAGTAGAAGCTTTGTTTAAAGCTGATTGAAATTTCACCTTCTTTGTAACCAAACAGCAACTTTTAAGTTAATTAACTAAATAAAAGAAAGACTAGACTTTAGATTAAAAAAAACCTTATACTCCCTCAGTCACCAAACTCTCACTATAGCACTCAAATGCACCAAATTCAGCACTCAGTGCAAACAAAGTCTGCACTGTAGGGGATCACTTTTATACTGTGAATCTAGCCTCTGAAAACTGGCCTAATCCAATTAACTAATTAACAAGCTCCAGCTGCAAGTGCCTACAAGTAGAAGCTTTGTTTAAAGCTGATTGAAATTTCACCTTCTTTGTAACCAAACAGCAACTTTTAAGTTAATTAACTAAATAAAAGAAAGACTAGACTTTAGATAAAAAAAAACCTTATACTCCCTCAGTCACCAAACTCTCACTATAGCACTCAAATGCACCAAATTCAGCACTCAGTGCAAACAAAGTCTGCACTGTAGGGGATCACTTTTATACTGTGAATCTAGCCTCTGAAAACTGGCCTAATCCAATTAACTAATTAACAAGCTCCAGCTGCAAGTGCCTACAAGTAGAAGCTTTGTTTAAAGCTGATTGAAATTTCACCTTCTTTGTAACCAAACAGCAACTTTTAAGTTAATTAACTAAATAAAAGAAAGACTAGACTTTAGATAAAAAAAAACCTTATACTCCCTCAGTCACCAAACTCTCACTATAGCACTCAAATGCACCAAATTCAGCACTCAGTGCAAACAAAGTCTGCACTGTAGGGGATCACTTTTATACTGTGAATCTAGCCTCTGAAAACTGGCCTAATCCAATTAACTAATTAACAAGCTCCAGCTGCAAGTGCCTACAAGTAGAAGCTTTGTTTAAAGCTGATTGAAATTTCACCTTCTTTGTAACCAAACAGCAACTTTTAAGTTAATTAACTAAATAAAAGAAAGACTAGACTTTAGATAAAAAAAAACCTTATACTCCCTCAGTCACCAAACTCTCACTATAGCACTCAAATGCACCAAATTCAGCACTCAGTGCAAACAAAGTCTGCACTGTAGGGGATCACTTTTATACTGTGAATCTAGCCTCTGAAAACTGGCCTAATCCAATTAACTAATTAACAAGCTCCAGCTGCAAGTGCCTACAAGTAGAAGCTTTGTTTAAAGCTGATTGAAATTTCACCTTCTTTGTAACCAAACAGCAACTTTTAAGTTAATTAACTAAATAAAAGAAAGACTAGACTTTAGATAAAAAAAAACCTTATACTCCCTCAGTCACCAAACATTCACTATAGCACTCAAACGCACCAAATTCAGCACTCAGTTTGTGTCAGGGTGTGTGTGTAAGTGTGTGTGTCAGTATGTGTGTCAGTGTGTGTGTCAGTGTGTGTATCAGTGTGTGTGTCAGTGTGTGTCAGTGTGTGTCAGTGTTAGTGGCAGTGTGTGTCAGTGTGTGTGTGTCTCATCGTGTGTGTGTCAGTGTGTGTCTCAGTGTGTGTGTGTGTGTCAGTGTGTGTGTCACTGTGTGACAGTGTGTATGTGTTTCAGTGTGTGTGTCAGTGCGTGTGCCAGTGTGTATGTCAGTGTGTGTGACAGTGTTTGCGTCAGTGTGTGACACTGTGTGTCAGTGTGTGTCAGTGTGTGTGTGTGTCAGGGTGTGTGTGTCAGTGTGTGTGTCAGGGTGTGTGCGCAAGTGTGTGTGTCAGTGAGTGTGTGTCAGTGATTGAGTGTCAGTGTGTGTGTCAGTGTGTGTGTTAGAGTGTATGTGTCAGTGTGTGTCAATGTTTGTGTGTGTGTGTCTATGTGTGTGTCAGTGTGTGTATGTCAGTGTGTGTCAGTGTTTGTGTGTCAGTGTGTGTGTCAGTGTGTGTGTCAGTGTGTGTGCCAGTGTGTGTGTGTCTGTGTGTGTATCAGTGTTTTTGTGTCAGTCTGTGTGTGCCAGTGCCTGTGTCAGTTGTGTGTGTGTCAGTGTGTGTGTCAGTGTGTGAGTGTCAGTGTGTGTGTCAATGTGTGTATCAGTGTGTGTGTGTGTGTCAGTGTGTGTGTGTGTCAGCGTGTGTATCAGTGTGTGTGTCAGTGTGTGTGTGTTTTCATGTGGGTGTCGACGTGTGACAGTGTGCGTGTGTCAGTGATGTGTGTGTCAGTGTGCTTGTCAGTGAGTGTGTACTACAGTGATGGGTGCGTCAGTGTGTGTGTGTCAGTGTGTCTGTGTCAGTGATGAGTCTGTTAATGTGTGTGTCTGTGTGTGTGTGTCAGTGTGTGTGTCAGTATGTGTGTGTCTGTCTGTGTGTCAGTGTGTGTGTGTTTCCATGTGGGTGTTGACGTGTGACAGTGTGTGTCAGTGATGTGTGTGACAGTGTGCTTGTCAGTGTGTGTGTACTACAGTGATGGGTGCGTCAGTGTGTGTGTGTCAGTGTGTCTGTGTCAGTGATGTGTCTGTTAATGTGTGTGTCTGTGTGTGTATGTCAGTGTGTGTGTCAGTATGTGTGTGTCAGTGTGTGGGTCAGTGTGTGTGTCAGAGTATGTGTGTCAGTGCGTGTCAGTGTGTGTATCAGTGTGTGTCACTGTGTGACAGTGTGTGTGTGTTTCAGGGTGTGTGTCAGAGTGCATGTCAGTGTGTGTGTCAGTCTATGAGACAGTGTTTGCATCAGTGTGTGACAGTGTGTGTGTGACAGTGTGTGTAATTGTGTGTGTGTCAGTGTGTGTGTCAGCGTGTGCCTGTTAGCGTGAGAGCCAGTGTGTGTGTTTCAGTATATATGTGTCAATGTGTGTCAGTGTTTGTGTGTCAGTTTTTGTGTGTCTGTGTGTGTGTGTCAGTGTGTGTGTGTGTGTGTGTCTTTGTCAGTGATGTGTCTGTTAGTGTGTGTGTGCATCAGTATGTGTGTCAGTGGGTGTCAGTGTGTGTATCAGTGTGTGTCACTGTGTGACAGTGTGTGTGTGTTTCAGGGTGTGTGTCAGAGTGCATGTCAGTGTGTGTGTCAGTCTATGAGACAGTGTTTGCATCAGTGTGTGACAGTGTGTGTGTGACAGTGTGTGGAATTGTGTGTGTGTCAGTGTGTGTGTCAGCGTGTGTCTGTTAGCGTGAGAGCCAGTGTGTGTGTGTCAGTGTGTGTTTCAGTATATATGTGTCAATGTGTGTCAGTGTTTGTGTGTCAGTTTTTGTGTGTCTGTGTGTGTGTCAGTGTGTGTGTGTGTGTGTGTCTTTGTCAGTGATGTGTCTGTTAGTGTGTGTGTGCATCAGTGTGTGTTTCAGTGTGTGTGTCAGTACATGTCAGTGTGTGTATCAGTGTGTGTCACTGTGTGACAGTATGTGTGTGTTTCAGGGTGTGTGCCAGTGTGTGTGTCAGTCTATGTGACAGTGTTAGCATCAGTGTGTGACAGTGTGTGTGTGTCAGTGTGTGTATCAGTGTGTGTGTCAGTGTGTGTAAGTGCGTGTCAGTGTGTGTGAGTCGGTGTGTGTGTCAGTGTGTGTCTCAGTCATTGTGTGTGGGTCAGCGTATGTGTGTGTGTGTGTGTGTCAGTGTATGTGTTTCAGTGTGTGTGTCATTGTAAGTGTCAGTGTGTGTCAGTGTGAGAATATGACAGTGTGAGTGTATGTCAGTGTGTGTGTCAGTGTGTGTGTCAGTGTGTGTGTGTTTCCATGTGGGTGTTGACGTGTGACAGTGTGTGTGTGTCAGTGATGTGTGTGTCAGTGTGCTTGTCAGTGTGTGTGTATTACAGTGATGGGTGCGTCAGTGTGTGTGAGTCAGTGTGTCTGTGTCAGTGATGTGTCTGTTAATGTGTGTGTCTGTGTGTGTGTGTCAGTGTGTGTGTCAGTATGTGTGTGTCAGTGTGTGTGTCAGAGTGTGTCAGAGTTTGTGTGTCAGTGCGTGTCAGTGTGTGTAACAGTGTGTGTGTCACTGTGTGACAGTGTGTGTGTGTTTCAGGGTGTGTGTCAGAGTGCATGTCAGTGTGTATGTCAATCTATGAGACAGTGTTTGCATCAGTGTGTGACAGTGTGTGTGTGTCAGTGTGTGTAATTGTGTGTGTGCCAGTGTGTGTCTGTTAGCGTGAGAGTCAGTGTGTGTGTGTCAGTGTGTGTTTCAGTATATATGTGTCAGTGTGTGTCAGTGTTTGTGTGTCAGTTTTTGTGTGTCTGTGTGTGTGTCAGTGTGTGTGTGTGTGTCTTTGTCAGTCATGTGTCTGTTAGTGTGTGTGAGCATCAGTGTGTGTATCAGTGTGTGTGTCAGTGTGTGTGAGTCAGTGTGTGTCTCAGTCATAGTGTGTGGGTCAGCGTGTGTGTGTGTGTGTATCAGTGTATGTGTTTCCGTGTGTGTGTCATTGTAAGTGTATGTCGGTGTGAGTGTATGTCAGTGTGTGTGTCAGTGTGTGTGTCAGTGTGTGTGTGTTTCCATGTGGGTGTCGACGTGTGACAGTGTGTGTGTGTCAGTGATGTGTGTGTCAATGTGCTTGTCAGTGTGTGTGTACTACAGCAATGTGTGCATCAGTGTGTGTGTGTCAGTGTGTCTGTGTCAGTGCTGTGTCTGTTAATGTGTGTGTCTGTGTGTGTGTGTCAGTGTGTGTGTCAGTATGTGTGTGTCAGTGTGTGTGTCAGAGTGTGTGTGTCAGTGCGTGTCAGTGTGTGTATCAGTGTGTGTGTCACTGTGTGACAATGTGTGTGTGTTTCAGGGTGTGTGTCAGAGTGCGTGTCAGTGTGTGTGTCAGTCTATGAGACAGTGTTTGGGTCAGTGTGTGACAGTGTGTGTGTGTCAGTGTGTGTAATTGTGTGCGTGTCAGTGTGTGTCAGCGTGTGTCTGTTAGTGTGAGAGTCAGTGTGTGTGTGTCAGTGTGTGTTTCAGTATATATGTGTCAGTGTGTGTGTCAGTGTTTGTGTGTCAGTTTTTGTGTGTCTGTGTGTGTGTCAGTGTGTGTGTGTGTGTCTTTGTCAGTGATGTGTCTGTTAGTGTGTGTGTGCATCACTGTGTGTTTCAGTGTGTGTGTCAGTACGTGTCAGTGTGTGTGTCAGTGTGTGTCACAGTGTGACAGTATGTGTGTGTTTCAGGGTGTGTGCCAGTGTGTGTGTCAGTCTATGTGACAGTGTTAGCGTCAGTGTGTGACAGTGTGTGTGTGTCAGTGTGTGTATCAGTGTGTGTGTCAGTGTTTGTAAGTGCGTGTCAGTGTGTGTGAGTCAGTGTGTGTGTCAGTGTGCGTCTCAGTCATTGTGTGTGGGTCAGCGCGTATGTGTGTGTGTGTCAGTGTATGTGTTTCAGTGTGTGTGTCATTGTAAGTGTCAGTGTGTGTCAGTGTGAGTGTATGTCAGTGTGAGTGTATGTCAGTGTGTGTGTCAGTGTGTGTATCAGTGTGTGTGTGTTTCCATGTGGGTGTCGACGTGTGACAGTGTGTGTGTGTCAGTAATGTGTGTGTCAGTGTGCTTGTCAGTGTGTGTGTACTAAAGTGATGTGTGCGTCAGTGTGTGTGTGTCAGTGTGTCTGTGTCAGTGATGTGTCTGTTAATGTGTGTGTCTGTGTGGGTGTGTCACTGTGTGTGTCAGTATGTGTGTGTCAGTGTGTGTCAGTGTGTGTGTCAGAGTGTGTGTGTCAGTGCGTGTCAGTGTGTGTATCAGTGTGTGTGTCACTGTGTGACAGTGTGTGTGTGTTTCAGGGTGTGTGTCAGTGTGTGCGTCAGTCTATGAGACAGTGTTTGCATCAGTGTGTGACAGTGTGTGTGTGTCAGTGTGTGTAATTGTGTGTGTGTCAGTGTGTGTGTCAGCGTATGTCTGTTAGCGTGAGAGTCAGTGTGTGTGTGTCAGTGTGTGTTTCAGTATATATGTGTCAGTGCGTGTCAGTGTTTGTGTGTCAGTTTTTGTGTGTCTGTGTGTGTGTCAGTGTGTGTGTGTGTGTGTGTCTTTGTCAGTGATGTGTCTGTTAGTGTGTGTGTGCATCAGTGTGTGTGTGTTTCAGGGTGTGTGCCAGTGTGTGTGTCAGTCTATGTGACAGTGTTAGCATCAGTGTGTGACAGTGTGTGTGGGTCAGTGCGTATAAGTGTGTGTGTGTCAGTGTGTGTGTCAGGGTGTGCCTGTTAGTGTGTGTGTCAGTGTGTGTCAGTGTTGGTGTGTCAGTGTGTGTGTCAGTTTTTGTGTGTCTGTGTATGTGTCAGTGTGTGTGTGTCAGTGATGTGTCTGTTAGTGTGTGCGTGCGTCCGTGTGTGTGTCAGTGTGTGTCAGGGTGTCTCAGTGTTTGTCTGTGTGTCACAGTATGTGTATCAGCGTGTGTGTGTCAGTGTGTGTATCAGTGTGTGTGTCAGTGCGTGTGTCACTGTGTGACTGTTTATGTGTTTCAGTGTGTGTCAGTGTGTGTGTCAGTGTGTGTGACAGTGTTTGAGCCAGTGTGTGACAGTGTGTGTCAGTGTGTATGTGTCAGTGTGTGTCAGTGTGTGTGCCAGGGTGTGTGTGGAAGTGTCTGTGTTAGTGTGTGTGTGTCAGTGATTGTGTGTCAGTGTGTGTGTCAGTGTGTGTCAATGTGTGTGTGTATGTGAGTGTGTGTGTGTCGGTGTGTGTGTCTGTCAGTGTGCGTGTCATTATGTGTCAGTGTGTGAGTCAGTGTGTATCAGTGTTTGTGTGTCAGTGTGTGTGTGTCAGTGTGTGTGTCAGTGTGAGTGTCAGTGTGTGTCAGTGTGTGTGTGTCAGTGTGTGTGTGTGTGTCAGTGTGTTTACGTCAGTGTACGTGTGTGTGTTAGTGTATGAGTGCCAGTGTGTGTGTCAGTGTGTGTGTGTCTGTACGTGTGTATCGGTATGTGTATGTTTCAGTGTGACAGTGTGTGTGTCAGTGTGTGTGTGTCTTGTCAGTGTCAGTGTGTGTCAGTGTGTGAGTGTCAGTGTGTTTGTATATCAGTGTGTGCGTCAGTGTGTGTGTCAGTGTGTGTGTGTTTCCGTGTGGGTGTCCGCGTGTGTCAGTGTGTGTGTGTGTGTCAGTGTGCTTGCCAGTGTGTGTGCTGCAGTGATGTGTGCGTCAGTGCGTGGGTGTCAAGCTGTCTGTGTCAGTGATGTGTCTGTGAATGTGTGTTTTAGTGTGTGTGTGTCAGTATGTGTGTGTCAGTGTGTGTGTGTCAGTGTGTGTGTCAGAGTGTGTGTGTCAGTGTGTGTCAGTGTGTGTATCAGTGTGTGTGTCACTGTGTGACAGTGTGTGTGTGTTTCAGGGTGTGTTTCAGAGTGTGTGTCAGTGTGTGTGTCACTCTATGTGACAGTGTTTGCGTCAGTGTGTGACAGTGTGTGTATGTCAGTGTGTGTGTGTGTTGGTGTGTGTACGTGTGAGTGTGTCAGTGTGTGTGCCAGAGTGTGTCTGTTAGTGTGTGTGTCAGTATGTATGTCAGTATGTGTGTCTGTGTCAGTGATGTGTCTGTTAGTGTGTGTGTGCGTCAGTGTGTGTGCCAGTTTTTGTGTGTCTGTGTGTGTGTCAGTGTGTGTATCAGGGTGTATGTGGAATTGTGTGAGTCAGTTTGTGTGTCAGTGTGTGTATCAGTGTGTGTGTCACTGTGTGACAGTGTGTGTGTGTTTCCGGGCCTGTGTCAGAGTGTGTGTCAGTGTGTGTGTCAGTCTATGTGACAGTGTTTGCGTCAGTGTGTGCCAGTATGTGTATGTGTGTCAGTGTGTGTAAGTGCGTGTATGTCAGTGTGTGTGTCAGGGTTTGTCTGTTAGTGTGTGTGTCACTGTATGTGTTTCAGTGTGTGTGTCAGTATGTGTGTGTCAGTGTGTGTGTCAGAGTGAAAAAATGTAATGAAAATGAAAATCGCGAATTGTCACAAGTAGGCTTCAACTTAAGTTACTGAGAAAAGCCCATAGTTGCCACATTCCGCCGCCTGTTCGGGGAGGCTGTTTCGAGTGTGTGTAAGTGTATGTGTCAGTGTTTGTGTGTCAGATTTTGCGTGTGTGTGTGTGTGTGTCGGTGTCAGTGATGTGTCTGTTAGTGTGTGTGTGCGTCAGTGTGTGTGTCAGTGTGTGTGTCAGTATGTGTCAGTGTTTGTGTGTGTGTCAGAGTCTGTTTAACAGTGTGAGTGTGTCAGTGCGTGTGTGTTTCCGTGTGGGTGTCCGCGTGTGACAGTGTGTGTGTTTGTCAGATTGTGTGCTACAGTGATGTGTTTGTCAGTGTGTGTGTCAGTGTGTTGTGTCAGTGATGTGTCTGTGAATGCGTGTGTCAGTGTGTGTGTGTCAGTGTGTGTGTCAGAGTGTGTGTGTCAGTGTGTGACAGTGTGTGTATCAGTGTGCGTGTCACTGTGTGTCAGTGTGTGTGTCACTCTATGTGACAGCGTTTGCTTTAGTGTGTGACAGTGTGTGTGTGTGTCGGTGTGTGTAAGTGTGTGTGTCAGTGTGTGTGCCAGAGTGTGTCTGTTAGTGTGTGTGTCAGTGTGTGTGTCAGTATGTGTGTGTCAGTGTGTGTGTCAGTGTGTGTGTCAGTGTGTGTGTGTCAGTGTGTCTGTGTCACTGTGTGTGTCATTGTGTGACAGTGTGTATGTGTTTCAATGTGTGTGTCAGTGTGTGTGAATATGTGTGTGTCAGCGTGTGTGACAGTCTTTGCGTCAGTGTGTGACAGTGTGTGTCAGTGTGTGTGTCAGTGTATGTGGAGGTGTGTGTCAGTGTGTGTGTGTGAGTGTGTGTGTCAGGGTGTGTGTGTAAGTGTGTGTGTGTCAGTGTGTGTCAGTGTGTGTATCAGTGTGTGTGCCACTGTGTGACAGTGTGTGTGTGTTTCAGGGTGTGTGTCAGAGTGTGTGTCAGAGTGTGTCAGTCTATGTGACAGTGCTTGCGTCAGTGTGTGACAGTGTGTGTGTCAATGTGTGTCAGTGTGTGCGTGTGTCAGTGTGTGTGTCAGTATGTGCATGTCAGTGTGTGTGTGTGTCAGTGTGTGTGTCAGTGTGTGTGTCAGTATGTGTGTGTCAGTGTGTGTGTGTGTCAGTGTGTGTGTCAGTGTGTGTGTGTCAGTGTGTGTGTCAGGGAGTGTGTGTAAGTGTGTGTGTGTCAGTGTGTGTCAGTGTGTGTATCAGTGTGTGTGCCACTGTGTGACAGTGTGTGTGTGTTTCAGGGTGTGTGTCAGAGTGTGTGTCAGAGTGAAAAAATGAAATGAAAATGAAAATCACTTATTGTCATAAGTAGGCTTCAAATGAAGTTACTGTAAAAAGCCTCTAGTCGCCACATTCCAGCGCCCGTTTGGGGAGGCTGTTACGAGTGTGTGTGTCAGTGTGTGTCAGTGTTTGTGTGTCAGTGTGTGTGGCAGTTTCTTTGAGTCTGTGTGTGTGTCAGTGTGTGTGTCTGTGTGTCTGTGCCAGTGATGTGTCTGTTAGTTTGTGCGTGCGTCAGTGTGTGACACTGTGACACACACACTTACACACACACACTGACACACACACTGACACACACACACTGACACAGACTGCCACAAACACTGACACACACACTGACACACATACTGACACACACACTGAAATACGTACACACTGTCACACAGTGACACACACACTGACACACACACACTGATACACACATTGACACACACACGCTGAGACATACACTCTGACACACACACAAACACTGACACACACTGACACACACACTGACACATACTGACACACACACTGACACACACACTGACGCACGCACAAACTAACAGACACATCACTGGCACAGACACACAGACACACACACAGACACACACACTGACACACACACAGACTCAAAGAAACTGCCACACACTCTGACACACAAACACTGACACAAAGACTGACACACACTGACACACACTGACACACACACACTGTCACACACTGACGCAAGCACTGTCACATAGACTGACACACTCTGACACACACTCTGACACACACCTTGAAACACACACACACTGTCACACAGTGGCACACACACTGATACACACACAGACACACTGACACACATATTCACAGACACATCACTGACACAACACACTGACACACACACTGACAAACACATCACTGTAGCACACAATCTGACAAACACACACACACTGTCACACGCGGACACCCACACGGAAACACAAACACACTGACACTCACACACTGACACATACTGACACTCACTAGACACACACACACTGATACACATACACGAACACACACACTGTCACACTGAAACATACACATATCGATACACACATACTGACACACACACACACTGACACACACACTGATATACACACTGGCACTCATACACTCACACACACACACGTACACTGACAAACACACACTGACACAAACACTGACACACACGCTGACACACACACACTGACACACAAACACTGACACACTCTGACACACACACTGACACACACACTGACACACACACACTGACACACACATTGACAGACACACTGACACACACTGACAGACACGCTGACACTACCTGACACACACTGACACATACGCACTGGCATTCACCCTGACATACACTGACACACACACTGGTACAGACAAACACACTGACAAACACACACTGACACACACACACGGACGCAATCACATTCACTGACACACACAATCTGACACACACACTGACACACACACACACTGACACACGCACTGACAGACACACTGAAACACACACACTCACTGACACACACACACTGACACACAAACACTGACACACACACAGTGCCACACGCACTGACACACACATACACACTGGCACAAACACACTGACACTCTCACAGACACACACACGGACACACATACTGACACAGACACACTGACACGCACACATACACTGACACACACACACTGACACACACATTGACAGACATACTGACACCCACTGACAGACACACACTGCCACACATGCACTGACACACACATTGACATACACACTGACACACACTGACAGGCACACACTGACAAACACACACTGACATTACCTGACATACACTGACACACATGCACTGGCACACACTGACACACACACTGGCACAGACAAACACACTGACAAACACACACTGCCACAAACACACAAATGCAAAAACATACACTGACACACACAATCTGACACACGTACTGACGCAGTTACACTAACACACACAAACACTGACACACACACACTGCCACATACACTGACACACACACTGACACTCACACAGACACACACACTGACACACACACACTGACACACAATGACAAACACATACTGAAACACACACACTGACACACTCACACTGACGCAGATATTGACACACTCACGCTGACACACACACACACTGTCACACGCACTGACACACACTAACACAGGCACTGACACACACACATTGACATACACAGTGACACGCACACACTGGCACACACACATTGAAATACACACTGACAAACACACACTGACAAACGCACACTGACACACACACTGATACACACCCTCTGACACACTCACACTGACTCAAACACACTGACACACACATTGTCACACACGCACACACTGACACATGTGCTAACACACGCACTGACACGCAGACACTGACACCCACCCACTGACACACTCACACAGACACACACACTGACACACACATTGACAAACACACACAGACTGACACACTCACATTGACACACACACACTGACACACACTCTGACACACACACTGACACACACACACACTGACACGCACACACACTAACACACACACTGACACACATACATTGACACAAACATACTGACACGCACACACACTGGCACACTCACACAGACACAAACACTGTCACACACACTGACAGACACACTGACACACACACACCCTGACACACACACACTGACACACACATTGACAGACACACTGACACACACTGACAGACACACACTGCCACAAACACACTGCCACACACACACTGCCACACACATTGACAGACACATTGACACACACTGACAGACACACACTGACACTACCTGGCACACACGCACTGACACACACTGACACTCACCCTGACACACACTGACACACACACTGGTACAGACAAACACACTGACAAACACACACAGACGCAAAAACATACACTGACACACACAATCTGACACACGTACTGACACATTCACACTAACATATTCACAATGACACACAAATTCACTGTCATACACATTGACAGTCACTGACACAGACACTGACACACACACAGTGACACACACACACTGACACACTCACACTGACACACACACCGGCACACACACACTGACACACGCACTGACACACACATTGCCACACACACTGACTCACAGACAGACACACTGTCACACACACACTGACACACTCAATCTGACACACACAAACTGTCACACAGACACACTGACACGCACACACACTGACACACACACTGACACACATACATTGACAGACACACTGACACACATTGACACACACACACTGACACACCCACACTGACACATTCACACTGACACACACACGTACACACACACAATACACACACTCAGACACACTGACACACACACACTGACACACACACAGTAACACACCACACACACTGACACACACACACTGACACACACACACTGACACACTCATACTCACATGCCCTCTGAGACAAACACACTGACACACACTAACACACACACTGACACACAATGACAAATACATACTGACACACACGCATTGACACACTCACACTGACACACACACACGGACATACACACAGTGACACACATACACTGATACAGGCACTGACACACAAATAAACTGACACACACAGACACACACACTTACACACACAATCTGATACACAGACACTGTCACACACACTGACACACACACTGTCACACTCACACACTGACACAAACACATTGACACACACACTGGCACACTCACACAGACACACACACTGACACACTCACTGACCGACACACTGACACACACACACACACACTGACACACACACACACTGACACACACACACTGACAAACACATCGACAGACAGACTGACACACACTGACAGACACATACTGCCACACACACACTGACACACACATTGACAGACACACTGACACACACTGACAGACACACACTGACACACACTGACACACACACACTGACACAAACTGACCCTCACCCTGACACACACTGACACACATACTGGTACAGACAAACACACTGACAAACACACACTGACACACACACAGACGCAAAATCATACACTGACACACACAGTCTGACACACGTACTGACAAAGTCACACTGACACACACACACACACACTGACACACACACTTACAGACAAAGTCACACTGACACACACACTGACACACACGCTTAGACACACACAATGACACACAGACAGACACACTGTCACACAGACACTGACAGACTCACTCTGAAACACACACACACTGACACACAGACTCACTGACACGCACACACACTGACACACACACTGACACACATACATTTAAACACACACTGACACACATTGACACACACACACGCTGACACACACACACTGACACACTCACACTGACACACAAACTTACACACACACAATGACACACACACACTGACACACAGACACACTGACAGACACACACTGACACACACACTGACACACACACATTGACACACACACTGACTCACAGACAGACACACTGTCACACAGACACTGACAGACTCACTCTGAAACACACACACACTGACACACAGACTCACTGACACGCACACGCACTGACACACACACTGACACACATACATTTAAACACACACTGACACACATTGACACACACACACGCTGACACACACACACTGACACACTCACACTGACACACAAACTTACACACACACAATGACACACACACACTGACACACAGACACACTGACAGACACACACTGACACACACACTGACACACACACATTGACACACACACTGACTCACAGACAGACACACTGTCACACAGACACTGACAGACTCACTCTGAAACACACACACACTGACACACAGACTCACTGACACGCACACACACTGACACACACACTGACACACATACATTGACACACACACTGACACACATTGACACACACTTACACAAACACAATGACACACACACACACAGACACACAGACACACTGACACACACACACACTGACATACGCACTGACACAGACACATTGCCACACACACTGACTCACAGACAGACACACTGTCACACACACACTGACACACTCACTCAGACACACACCCTGACACACACACTGACACACATACATTGACAGACACTCTGACACACACACAATGGCACAAACACACTGACACACAGAAACACACACACTGACACACACACTGTAACACACACACACTGACACACACACACTGACACAGACACACACTGACTCACAAACTGACACACACACTGACAGACACACACTGACAAACACACACTGACATACTCACACTCACACACCCTCTGAGACAAACATACTGACACACGCACACAGACACACACGCACTGACACACTCATACTGACACACACACACTGCCATACACACAGTGACACACAGACACTGACACAGGCACTGACACACACACTGACAAACGGATAAACTGACACACACAGACACACACACTTACGCACACAATCTGATACACAGACACTGTCACACACACTGACATACACACTGTCACACTCACACACTGACACAAACACACTGACACACACACTGGCACACACACACGGACACACACACTGACACACACACTGACAGACACAGTGACACACACTGACACACACAAACTGACACACACACTGACACACACACACTGACAAACACATTGACAGACACACTTACACACACTGACAGACAAATACTGCCACACACACACTGACACACACATTGGCAGACACACTGACAAACACACACTGACACTACCTGACACTCACTGACACACACGCACTGACACACACTGACCCTCACCCTGACACACACTGACACACACACTGGTACAGACAAACACACTGACAAACACACACTGACACACACACACAGATGCAAAATCAAACACTGACACATACAATCTGACACACGTACTGACAAAGTCACACTGACACACACTGACACACACACTTGCAGACACACTGACACACACACACCGTGACACACACACTGACACACACACTGACACACACACACTGACACGCACATTGACAGACACACTGACACACACTGACAGACACACACTGCCACACGCACACTGCCACACACACACTGACACGCACATTGACAGACACACTGACAGACACACACTGACACCACCTGACACACACTGACACACACGCAATGACACACACTGACACTCACCCTGACACACACACTGGTACAGACAAACACACTGACAAACACACAGACACACACAATCTGACACACCTACTGACACAGCCACACTAACACAGACACACACACACACTGACACACTCACACGGAAATAAACTAAAGCAGACACTGACACACACAGTGACACACGCACACTGAAACACACAATGGCACCCACACACTGACACAGATACTGACACATTCACAATGACACACAAATACACTGTCATACACATTGACAGACACTGACACAGACAACGACACACACACAGTGACACACACACACTGGCACAAACACACTGATGCACACTCTGACACACACACTGACACAGACACACTGACACATACACACACACACTGACACACACACACACTGACACGTACACACACTAACACACACACTGACTCACATACATTGACACAAACACACTGACACACACACACACTGGCACACTCACACAGACACAAACACTGATACACACACTGACAGACACACTGACACACACACACCCTGACACACACACACTGACACACACACACTGACACACACATTGACAGACACACTGACACACTTACAGACACACACTGCCACACTCACACTGCCACACACATTGACAGGCACACTGACATACACTGACAGACACACATTGACACTACCTGACACACACACACTGACACACACTCACCCTGACACACACTGATACACACTGACAAACACACACAGACGCAAAAACATACACTGACACACACAATCTGACACACGTACTGACACAGTCACACTAACACACACACACACTGACACATACACACTGAAATACACATAAACAGACACTGACACACACACAGTGACACACACACACTGACACAAAAACACTGACACATACTCTGACACACACACTGACACACACACACACTGACACACATACATTGAAACACACACTGACACACATTGACACACACACACTGACACACACAAACTGACCCACTCACACTGAAACACACACTTACACACACACAATGACACACACATGCTGACACACAGACACACACACACTGACACACGCACTGACACACACACATTGACACACACACTGACTCACAGACAGACACACTGTCACACACACACTGACACACTCACTCTGACACACACACACTGACACACAGACACACTGACACACACACTGACACACCCACACTGACACATTCACACTGACACTCACACTTACACACACACAATGTCACACACACAGACACACAGGCACACTGACACACACACACTGACACACACACAGTAACACACACACACTGACACACACACACTGACACACACACACTGACACACTCATACTCACATGCCCTCTGAGACAAACACACTGACACACACTAACAGACACACTGGCACACAATGACAAATACATACTGACACACACGCACTGACACACTCACACTGACACACACACACTGACATACACACAGTGACACACATACACTGATACAGGCACTGACACACAAATAAACTGACACACACAGACACACACACTTACACACACAATCTGATACACAGACACTGTCACACACACTGACACACACACTGTCACACTCACACACTGACACAAACACATTGACACACACACTGGCACACTCACACAGACACACACACTGACACACTCACTGACCGACACACTGACACACACACACACTGACACACACACACACTGACACACACACACTGACAAACACATCGACAGACACACTGACACACACTGACAGACACATACTGCCACACACACACTGACACACACATTGACAGACACACTGACACACACTGACAGACACACACTGACACACACTGACACACACGCACTGACACAAACTGACCCTCACCCTGACACACACTGACACACACACTGGTACAGACAAACACACTGACAAACACACACTGACACACACACACTGACACACACTCACCCTGACACACACTGATACACACTGACAAACACACACAGATGCAAAAACATACACTGACACACACAATCTGACACACGTACTGACACAGTCACACTAACACACACACACACTGACACATACACACTGAAATACACATAAACAGACACTGACACACACACAGTGACACACACACACTGACACAAAAACACTGACACATACTCTGAGACACACACTGACACACACACACACTGACACACATACATTGAAACACACACTGACACACATTGACACACACACACTGACACACACAAACTGACCCACTCACACTGAAACACACACTTACACACACACAATGACACACACATGCTGACACACAGACACACACACACTGACACACGCACTGACACACACACATTGACACACACACTGACTCACAGACAGACACACTGTCACACACACACTGACGCACTCACTCTGACACACACACACTGACACACAGACACACTGACACACACACTGACACACCCACACTGACACATTCACACTGACACTCACACTTACACACACACAATGTCACACACACAGACACACAGGCACACTGACACACACACACTGACACACACACAGTAACACACACACACTGACACACACACACTGACACACACACACTGACACACTCATACTCACATGCCCTCTGAGACAAACACACTAACAGACACACTGACACACAATGACAAATACATACTGACACACACGCACTGACACACTCACACTGACACACACACACTGACATACACACAGTGACACACATACACTGATACAGGCACTGACACACAAATAAACTGACACACACAGACACACACACTTACACACACAATCTGATACACAGACACTGTCACACACACTGACACACACACTGTCACACTCACACACTGACACAAACACATTGACACACACACACTGGCACACTCACACAGACACACACACTGACACACTCACTGACCGACACACTGACACACACACACACTGACACACACACACACTGACACACACACACTGACAAACACATCGACAGACACACTGACACACACTGACAGACACATACTGCCACACACACACTGACACACACATTGACAGACACACTGACACACACTGACAGACACACACTGACACACACTGACACACACGCACTGACACAAACTGACCCTCACCCTGACACACACTGACACACACACTGGTACAGACAAACACACTGACAAACACACACTGACACACACACAGACGCAAAATCATACACTGACACACACAGTCTGACACACGTACTGACAAAGTCACACTGACACGCACACACACACACTGACACACACACTTACAGACAGAGTCACACTGACACACACACTGACACACACGCTTACACACACACAATGACACACAGACAGACACACTGTCACACAGACACTGACAGACTCACTCTGAAACACACACACACTGACACACAGACTCACTGACACGCACACACACTGACACACACACTGACACACATACATTTACACACACACTGACACACATTGACACACACACACGCTGACACACACACACACTGACACACTCACACTGAAACACAAACTTACACACACACAATGACACACACACACTGACACACAGACACACTGACAGACACACACTGACACACACACTGACACACACACATTGACACACTCACTGACTCACAGACAGACACACTGTCACACAGACACTGACAGACTCACTCTGAAACACACACACACTGACACACAGACTCACTGACATGCACACACACTGACACACACACTGACACACATACATTGACACACACACTGACACACATTGACACACACACGCTGACACACACACACTGACATAATCACACTAAAACACACACTTACACAAACACAATGACACACACACACACAGACACACTGACACACACACACACTGACATACGCACTGACACAGACACATTGCCACACACACTGACTCACAGACAGACACACTGTCACACACACACTGACACACTCACTCAGACACACACACACTGACACACAGACACACTGACACGCACACACACTGACACACACACTGACACACATACATTGACAGACACTCTGACACACACACAATGGCACAAACACACTGACACACAGAAACACACACACTGACACACACACAGTAACACACACACACTGACACACACACACTGACACAGACACACACTGACTCACAAACTGACACACACACTGACAAACACACACTGACATACTCACACTCACACACCCTCTGAGACAAACATACTGACACACACACACAGACACAAACGCACTGACACACTCACACTGACACACACACACTGCCATACACACAGTGACACACAGACACTGACACAGGCACTGACACACACACTGACACACGGATAAACTGACACACACAGACACACACACTTACGCACACAATCTGATACACAGACACTGTCACACACACTGACATACACACTGTCACACTCACACACTGACACAAACACACTGACACACACACTGGCACACACACACGGACACACACACTGACACACACACAGACAGACACACTGACCCACACACACTGACACACACAAACTGACACACACACTGACACACACACACTGACAAACACATTGACAGACACACTTACAGACAAATACTGCCACACACACACTGACACACACATTGGCAGACACACTGACAAACACTGACAGACACACACTGACACTACCTGACACTGACACACACGCACTGACACACACTGACCCTCACCCTGACACACACTGACACACACACTGGTACAGACAAACACACTGACAAACACACACTGACACACACACACAGATGCAAAATCAAACACTGACACATACAATCTGACACACGTACTGACAAAGTCACACTGACACACACACACACACTGACACACACACTTGCAGACACACTGACACACACACACCGTGACACACACACTGACACACACACACTGACACGCACATTGACAGACACACTGACACACACTGACAGACACACACTGCCACACGCACACTGCCACACACACACTGACACGCACATTGACAGACACACTGACACACATGCACTGACACACACTGACACTCACCCTGACACACACACTGGTACAGACAAACACACTGACAAACACAGACACACACAATCTGACACACCTACTGACACAGTCACACTAACACAGACACACACACACACTGACACACTCACACGGAAATAAACTAAAGCAGACACTGACACACACAGTGACACACGCACACTGAAACACACAATGGCACCCACACACTGACACAGATACTGACACATTCACAATGACACACAAATACACTGTCATACACATTGACAGGCACTGACACAGACAACGACACACACACAGTGACACACACACTCTGGCACAAACACACTGATGCACACTCTGACACACACACTGACACACACACACTGACACATACACACACACACTGACACACACACACACTGACACGCACACACACTAACACACACACTGACTCACATACATTGACACAAACGCACTGACACACACACACACTGGCACACTCACACAGACACAAACACTGATACACACACTGACAGACACACACTCTGACACACACACTGACACACACACTGACACATTCAGTGACTCACACACGCACTGAAACAGACACTGACACAGGCACTGACATTCACACTGTCACACACACACTCTGACACACACAATGGCCAGACAAACACACTGACGCACATGCACTGTCACACACACACTGACACACACACACACTGACACACATTCTGACACACTCACACTGACACACACACAAACACTGACACACACACTGGCACACACATTGACACACATACTGACACACTATCACTGACACACGCATTAACACTGACACAGACACTGCTACACACTCTGGCGCACACACATTCTGACTCCCACCCACTGACACAGACACACTGACACACGCACTGACACATACAGTGACTCACACACTCTGAAACAGACACTGACACAGGCACTGACATTCACACTGATACACACACTCTGACACACACAATGGCCAGCCAAACACACTGACGCACACGCACTGACACACACACACTGACACACACACTGACACACATACTGACACACACACAAACACTGACACACACACCGACACACACACTGACACACATACTGACACACTAACACTGACACACACACTAACACTGACACAGTCACTGCTACACGCACACACACAAACACTGACAACCCACCCACTGACATAGACACACTGACACACACACTGACACACACACTGACACACACACTGACCCACACACACTGACACAAACATTGACACACACTGTCAGACACACCCTGACACACACACAGACACACAAACTGCCACATACTGACAGCCACAAACGGACACACACACACTGACACACACACACTGACACACACACTGACTCACATAAACTGTCACACACACACTGACACTCACACTGACACAGGCTGACACACACACTCTGACACACACACTGGCACAGACAAACACACTTACATACCCACACTGACACCCACACTGACACACACACACTGGCACACACAGTAACACACACACACTGACACACACACACTGACACACACACTGGCGCACACACTGACACACACACACACTGACAGACACACACTGACACACACACACTGACACACTCACACTGTCACACCCTCTGAGACACACACACTGACACACAATGACAAACACATACTGACACACACGCACTGACACACTCACACTGACAGACACACACTGACGTACACACCGTGACACACGGACACTGACACAGGTACTGACACACACACTGGCACATGGAGAAACTGACACACACACAGACACACACACTTACACACTGATACACAGACACTGTCACACACACTGACACACATATTGACACACACTGTCAGACACACCCTGATACACACACTGACACACTCACACTGACACACACACACTGACAAACACACGACACTCACACTGACACAGTAACACACACACTGACACACACACACTGACACACACACACTGACTCACAAGCTGACACACACACACTGACAGATACACACTGACACACACACACTGGCACACTCACACTGACACACCCTCTGAGACACCCACACTGACACACACAGTGACACACAATGACAAACACATGCTGACACACACGCACTGACTCACTCACACTGCCACACACACACTGACATACACTCAGTGAGACACAGACACTGACACAGGCACTGACACACACACTGACACATGGACAAACTGACACACACACAGACACACACATTTACACCGACACACTGATACACAGACACTGTCACAGGCAGTAAAACACACACTGACACACACACACTGACACACACACACTGACACACACACACTGGCGCACACAAAGACACACACCCACTTACAGACACACACTGACACACACACACACACTGACACACTCACACTGACACACCCTCTGAGACACACACACACTGACACACAATGACAAACACATACTGACACACACGCACTGACACACTCACAATGACACACACACACTGACATACACACACTGACACACACACACACTGACACACACACACTGACACACACACACACTGACTCACAAGCTGACACACACACACTGACAGACACACACTGACACACACACACTGACATACATACTGACACACATTGACACTGACACACACACTGACACATTCACACTGAAACACACACTGACACACAGACTCTGACATGCACACAGTGACACACAGACACTGACACAGGCACTGACACACACACTGCCACATGGACAAACTGACACACACGCTGACACACACACTGACACAAAATGACAAACACATACTGACACACACGCACTCACACACTCACACTGCCACACACACACTGACACACGGCACTGACACAGGCACTGTCACACACACTGACACACACACTGACTCACACATACTGACATACACACACTGACACTCACACTGACACAGGCTGTCACACACACTCTGACACACACACTGGCACAGACAAACACATGGACACACATAGTCTGACACACACACTGACACACACACACACTGACACACACACTGACACACACACCCAGACACACAAACACTGACACACACACACACGGACTCACATGCTGACACACACACACTGACAGACACACACTGACACACACACACTGACAAACACACACACACACTGACTCACAAGCTGACACACACACACACACAGACAGACACACACTGACACTCACACACTGACACACTCACACTGACACACACGCACTGACACACACACACAAACATACACACAATGACACACAGACACTGACACAGGCACTGACACACGTACAGACTGACACACACAGAGACACACACACTTACACACACAATCTGATACACTGACACTGTCTCGCACACAATGGCACACACATACTGACACAGACACACTGACACACACACACACTGACACACAGACTTACACACACACAATGGCACACACACACTGACACACAGACACACACACACTGACACATGCACTGACACACACACATTGACACACACACTGACTCACAGACAGACACACTGAGACACATGCACTGACACACAATGATAAACACATACAGAAACACACACTGACACACTCACACTAACACAGGTAATGAAACACTCACTCTGACACAGATACTGACACACCGACACCGACAGACAAATACACTGTCATACACATTGACAGACACTGACAAAGACACTGACACACACACAGTGACACACACACTCGCACACATACACTGACATACACACTGATGCACACTCTGACACACACACGCTGACACACACTCACACTGACACACATGCACTGACTCACAAACTGACACACACACACTGACACACACACACAGTGACACACACACACTCGCACACACACTGACATACACACTGACGCACACTCTGACACACACACACTGACACACAGACACACTGACACACACACGCTGACACACACTGAGACACACACACTGACACACAATGACAAACACACACTGAAACACACACACTGACATACACACAGGGACACACAGACACTGACATAGGCACTGACACACAGACTGACACACGTACAAACTGACACACACAGAGACACACACACTTACACACACAATCTGATACACAGACACTGTCTCGCACACAATGGCACACACATACTGACACAGACACACTGACACACACATTGACACACACACTTACACACCGACACACTGACACACACACACACACTGACACACATACATTGACACACACACTGACACACATTGACACAGACACACTGACACACACACTGACACACTCACACTGAAACACACACTTACACACACACCATGACACACACACTGACACACAGACACACTGACACAAACACCCTGACAAACGCACTGACGCATAAACATTGACACACACACTGACTCACAGACAGACACACTGTCACACACACACTGACACACTCACTCTGACACACATTCACACACTGACACACAGGCACACTGACACGCACACACACTGACACACACACTGACACACATACATTGACACACACACTGACACAGATTGACACAGACACACTGACACACTCACACTGAAACACACACTTACACACACACAATGACACACACACACCGACACACAGACACACATTGACACACCCACACTGACACACCCACACTGACACACTCACACTGACACACACACTTACACACACACAATGGCACACACACACTGACACACAGACACACACAGACTGACACACGCACTGACACACACACATTGACACACACACTGACTCACAGACAGACACACTGACACACACGCACTGACACAGGTAATGACACCCTCACTCTGACACAGATACTGACACACCGACACCGACAGACAAATACACTGTCATACACATTGACAGACACTGACAAAGACACTGACACACACACAGTGACACACACACTCGCACACACACACTGACATACACACTGATGCACACTCCGATACACACACGCTGACACACACTCACACTGACACACATGCACTGACTCACAAACTGACACACACACACTGACACACACACACAGTGACACACACACACTCGCACACACACTGACATACGCACTGACGATCACTCTGACACACGCACACTGACACACAGACACACTGACACACACACGTTGACACAAACTGAGACACACACACTGACACACAACGACAAACACATACTGAAACACACACACTGACACACTCACACTGACACAGATGCTGACACACTGATACTGACACACAAATACACTGTCATACACATTGACAGACACTGACACTGACACACACACAGTGACACACACACACTCGGACACACACACTGACATACACACTGACTGAAACCCACCCTCTGAGACACACACTGACAAACACATACTGACACACACGCACTGACACACACACACTGACACACACACACTGACATACACACACTGCCACACACAAACAGACACACACACACTGACTCACAAGCTGACACACACACACTGACAGACACACACTGACACACACAAACTGACATACACACAGTGGCACACAGACACTGACAAAGGCACTGACACACACACTGCCACATGGACAAACTGACACACACACTGACATACACACTGACACAAAATGACAAAGACATTCTGACACACACGCACTCACACACTCACACTGCCACACACACACTGACATACACACTGGCACAGACAAACACACTGACACACATACACTGACACACCCACTGACACACACACACTGACACACACACTGACTCACACACACTGACACACACACATTGACACACACACACCCTGACTCACTGGCTGACACACACACACTGACAGACACACACTGACACACACACACTGACACACACACACACAGACTCACAAGCTGATACACACACATAGACAGACACACACTGACACACACTGACACACCGACACACACGCACTGACACACACATACTGACATACACACACTGACATACACACAGTGACACACAGACACTGACACAGGCACTGACACACACACTGACACGCGTAAAAACTGACACACACACAGACACACACACTTACACACACAATCTGATACACAGACACTGTCACACACACAATGGCACACACATACTGACACTGATACACTGACACAAACACACTGACACACGCACTGGCACACACACATTGATACACACACACTGACTCACAGACAGACACACTGTCACACACACACTGACACACTCACTCTGAAACACACACACTGACACACAGACACACTGACTGAAACCCACCCTCTGAAACACACACACTGACACACAATGACAAACACATACTGACAGACACGCACTGACACACACACACTGACACACACACACTGACATACACACACTGACACACACAAACAGACACACACACACTGACTCACAAGCTGACACACACACACTGACAGACACACACTAACACACACACACTGACATACACACAGTGGCACACAGACACTGACACAGGCACTGACACACACACTGCCACATGGACAAACTGACACAAACACTGACACACACACTGACACAAAATGACAAACACATTCTGACACACATGCACTCACACACTCACACTGCCACACACGCACTGACACACACACACTGACACACACACACTGACATACACACACTGGCACACACAAACAGACACACACACACTGACTCACAAGCTGACACACACACACTGACAGACACACACTGACACACACACACTGACATACACACAGTGGCACACAGACACTGACACTGGCACTGACACACACACTGACACATGGACAAACTGACACACACACAGACACACACACTTACACACACATACTGATACACAGACACTGTCACACACACTGACACACACACTGTCTCACACATACTGACACACACACACTGATACTCACACTGACACAGGCTGACACACACACTCTGACACACACACCGGCACAGACAAACACACTGACACACATACACTGACACACACACTGACACACACACACACTGACTCACAAGCTGACACACACACACTGACAGACACACACTGACACACACACACAGTGACACACACACACTCGCACACACACTGACATACACACTGACGATCACTCTGACACACGCACACTGACACACAGACACACTGACACACACACGTTGACACACACTGAGACACACACACTGACACACAACGACAAACACATACTGAAACACACACACTGACACACTCACACTGACACAGATGCTGACACACTGATACTGACACACAAATACACTGTCATACACATTGACAGACACTGACACTGACACACACACAGTGACACACACACACTCGGACACACACACTGACATACACACTGACTGAAACCCACCCTCTGAGACACACACTGACACACAATGACAAACACATACTGACACACACGCACTGACACACACACACTGACACACACACACTGACATACACACACTGCCACACACAAACAGACACACACACACTGACTCACAAGCTGACACACACACACTGACAGACACACACTGACACACACAAACTGACATACACACAGTGGCACACAGACACTGACACAGGCACTGACACACACACTGCCACATGGACAAACTGACACACACACTGACATACACACTGACACAAAATGACAAAGACATTCTGACACACACACACTCACACACTCACACTGCCACACACACACTGACATACACACTGGCACAGACAAACACACTGACACACATACACTGACACACCAACTGACACACACACACTGACACACACACTGACACACACACACTGACACACACACATTGACACACACACAGCCTGACTCACTGGCTGACACACACACACTGACAGACACACACTGACACACACACACTGACACACACACACACAGACTCACAAGCTGATACACACACACAGACAGACACACACTGACACACACTGACACACACGCACTGACACACACATACTGACATACACACACTGACATACACACAGTGACACACAGACACTGACACAGGCACTGACACACACACTGACACGCGTAAAAACTGACACACACACAGACACACACACTTACACACACAATCTGATACACAGACACTGTCACACACACAATGGCACACACATACTGACACTGATACACTGACACAAACACACTGACACACGCACTGGCACACACACATTGATACACACACACTGACTCACAGACAGACACACTGTCACACACACACTGACACACTCACTCTGAAACACACACACTGACACACAGACACACTGACTGAAACCCACCCTCTGAAACACACACACTGACACACAATGACAAACACATACTGACAGACACGCACTGACACACACACACTGACACACACACACTGACATACACACACTGACACACACAAACAGACACACACACACTGACTCACAAGCTGACACACACACACTGACAGACACACACTAACACACACACACTGACATACACACAGTGGCACACAGACACTGACACAGGCACTGACACACACACTGCCACATGGACAAACTGACACAAACACTGACACACACACTGACACAAAATGACAAACACATTCTGACACACATGCACTCACACACTCACACTGCCACACACGCACTGACACACACACACTGACACACACACACTGACATACACACACTGGCACACACAAACAGACACACACACACTGACTCACAAGCTGACACACACACACTGACAGACACACACTGACACACACACACTGACATACACACAGTGGCACACAGACACTGACACTGGCACTGACACACACACTGACACATGGACAAACTGACACACACACAGACACACACACTTACACACACATACTGATACACAGACACTGTCACACACACTGACACACACACTGTCTCACACATACTGACACACACACACTGATACTCACACTGACACAGGCTGACACACACACTCTGACACACACACCGGCACAGACAAACACACTGACACACATACACTGACACACACACTGACACACACGCACACTGACTCACAAGCTGACACACACACACTGACAGACACACACTGACACACACACACAGTGACACACACACACTCGCACACACACTGACATACACACTGACGATCACTCTGACACACGCACACTGACACACAGACACACTGACACACACACGTTGACACACACTGAGACACACACACTGACACACAACGACAAACACATACTGAAACACACACACTGACACACTCACACTGACACAGATGCTGACACACTGATACTGACACACAAATACACTGTCATACACATTGACAGACACTGACACTGACACACACACAGTGACACACACACACTCGGACACACACACTGACATACACACTGACTGAAACCCACCCTCTGAGACACACACTGACACACAATGACAAACACATACTGACACACACGCACTGACACACACACACTGACACACACACACTGACATACACACACTGCCACACACAAACAGACACACACACACTGACTCACAAGCTGACACACACACACTGACAGACACACACTGACACACACAAACTGACATACACACAGTGGCACACAGACACTGACACAGGCACTGACACACACACTGCCACATGGACAAACTGACACACACACTGACATACACACTGACACAAAATGACAAAGACATTCTGACACACACACACTCACACACTCACACTGCCACACACACACTGACATACACACTGACGATCACTCTGACACACGCACACTGACACACAGACACACTGACACACACACGTTGACACACACTGAGACACACACACTGACACACAACGACAAACACATACTGAAACACACACACTGACACACTCACACTGACACAGATGCTGACACACTGATACTGACACACAAATACACTGTCATACACATTGACAGACACTGACACTGACACACACACAGTGACACACACACACTCGGACACACACACTGACATACACACTGACTGAAACCCACCCTCTGAGACACACACTGACACACAATGACAAACACATACTGACACACACGCACTGACACACACACACTGACACACACACACTGACATACACACACTGCCACACACAAACAGACACACACACACTGACTCACAAGCTGACACACACACACTGACAGACACACACTGACACACACAAACTGACATACACACAGTGGCACACAGACACTGACACAGGCACTGACACACACACTGCCACATGGACAAACTGACACACACACTGACATACACACTGACACAAAATGACAAAGACATTCTGACACACACACACTCACACACTCACACTGCCACACACACACTGACATACACACTGGCACAGACAAACACACTGACACACATACACTGACACACCAACTGACACACACACACTGACACACACACTGACACACACACACTGACACACACACATTGACACACACACAGCCTGACTCACTGGCTGACACACACACACTGACAGACACACACTGACACACACACACTGACACACACACACACAGACTCACAAGCTGATACACACACACAGACAGACACACACTGACACACACTGACACACACGCACTGACACACACATACTGACATACACACACTGACATACACACAGTGACACACAGACACTGACACAGGCACTGACACACACACTGACACGCGTAAAAACTGACACACACACAGACACACACACTTACACACACAATTTGATACACAGACACTGTCACACACACAATGGCACACACATACTGACACTGATACACTGACACAAACACACTGACACACGCACTGGCACACACACATTGATACACACACACTGACTCACAGACAGACACACTCACACACACACTGACACACTCACTCTGAAACACACACACTGACACACAGACACACTGACTGAAACCCACCCTCTGAAACACACACACTGACACACAATGACAAACACATACTGACAGACACGCACTGACACACACACACTGACACACACACACTGACATACACACACTGACACACACAAACAGACACACACACACTGACTCACAAGCTGACACACACACACTGACAGACACACACTAACACACACACACTGACATACACACAGTGGCACACAGACACTGACACAGGCACTGACACACACACTGCCACATGGACAAACTGACACAAACACTGACACACACACTGATACAAAATGACAAACACATTCTGACACACATGCACTCACACACTCACACTGCCACACACGCACTGACACACACACACTGACACACACACACTGACATACACACACTGACACACACAAACAGACACACACACACTGACTCACAAGCTGACACACACACACTGACAGACACACACTGACACACACACACACTGACATACACACAGTGGCACACAGACACTGACACTGGCACTGACACACACACTGACACATGGACAAACTGACACACACACAGACACACACACTTACACACACATGCTGATACACAGACACTGTCACACACATACTGACACACACACTCTGATACTCACACTGACACAGGCTGACACACACACTCTGACACACACACTGGCACAGACAAACACACTGACACACATACACTGACACACACACTGACACACACACACACTGACTCACAAGCTGACACACACACACTGACAGACACACACTGACACACACACACTGACACACACACTGACTCACAAGCTGATACACACACACACAGACAGACACACACTGACACACTCACACTAACACACACACACTGACACACACACACTGACATACACACACTGACATACACACAGTGACACACAGACACTGACACAGGCACTGACACACACACTGACACACGTAAAATCTGACACACACACAGACACACACACTGATACACTCACACTGAAACACACACTGACACACACACTCTGACATGCACACATTGACACACAGACACTGACACAGGCACTGACACACACACTGCCACATGGACAAACTGACACACACACTGACACACACACTGACACATAATGACAAACACATACTGACACACACGCACTCACACACTCACACTGCCACACACACACTACATACACACAGTGACACACGGACACTGACACAGGCACTGACACACACACTGACACATGGACAAACTGACACACACACAGACACTCACAATTACACACACACACTGATACACAGACACTGTCACAAACACTGACACACACACTGACTCACACATACTGACATACACACACTGACACTCACACTGACACAGGCTGACACACACACTCTGACACACACACTGGCACAGACAAACACATGGACACACATAGACTGACACACACACTGACACACACACTGACACACACACCGACACACACACACTGACACACAACCGCTGACACACACACACACTGACTCACAAGCTGACACACACACACACTGACAGACACACACTGACAGACACACACTGACAAACACACACACACACTGACTCACAAGCTGACACACACACACACACAGACAGACACACACTGACACTCACACACTGACACACTCACACTGACACACACGCACTGACACACACACACTGACATACACACAGGTACACACAGACACTGACACAGGCACTGACACACACACTGACACACGTACAAACTGACACACACAGAGACACACACACTTACACACACAATCTGATACACAGACACTGTCTCGCACACAATGGCACACACATACTGACACAGACACACTGACACACACATTGACACACACACTGACACACAGACACACTGACACGCACACACACTGACACACATACATTGACACACACACTGACACACATTGACACAGACACACTGACACACACACTGACATACTCACACTGAAACACACACTTACACACACAATGACACACACACTGACACACAGACACACTGACACAAACACACTGACACACGCACTGACACATAAACATTGACACACACACTGACTCACAGACAGACACACTGTCACACACACACTGACACACTCACTCTGACACACATTCACACACTGACACACACACACCCTGACACACACACTGACACACATACATTGACACACACACTGACACACACACAATGACACACACACACTGACACACTCACACTGACACACACACTTATACACACACAATTGCACACACACACTGGCACACAGACACACACAGACTGACACACGCACTGACACACACATTGACACACACACTGACTCACAGACAGACACACTGACACACACGCACTGACACACAATGATAACCACATACAGAAACACACACTGACACACTCACACTGACACAGGTAATGACACACTCACTCTGACACAGATACTGACACACCGGCACCGACAGACAAATACACTGTCATACACATTGACAGACACTGACAAAGACACTGACACACGCACAGTGACACACACACTCGCACACACACACTGACATACACACTGATGCACACTCCGATACACACACGCTGACACACACTCACACTGACACACATGCACTGACTCACAAACTGACACAAACACACTGACACACACACACAGTGACACACACTCGCACACACACTGACATACACACTGACGCACACTCTGACACACGCACACTGACACACAGACACACTGACACACACACGTTGACACACACTGAGACACACACACTGACACACAACGACAAACACATACTGAAACACACACACTGACACACTCACACTGACACAGATGCTGACACACTGATACTGACACACAAATACACTGTCATACACATTGACAGACACTGACACAGACACTGACACACACACAGTGACACACACAGACTCGGACACACACACTGACATACACACTGACTGAAACCCACCCTCTGAGACACACACTGACACACAATGACAAACACATACTGACACACACGCTGACATACACATACACACACTGACTCACAAGCTGACACACGCACACTGACACACACAAACTGACATACACACAGTGGCACACAGACACTGACACAGGCACTGACACACACACTGCCACATGGACAAACTGACACACACACTGACATACACACTGACACAAAATGACAAACACATTCTGACACACACGCACTCACACACTCACACTGCCACAAACACACTGACATACACACTGGCACAGACAAACACACTGACACACATACACTGACACACCCACTGACACACACACACTGACACACACACTGACACACACACACTGACACACACACATTGACACACACACACCCTGACTCACTGGCTGACACACTCACACTGACAGACACACACTGACACACACACACTGACACACACAGACACTGACTCACAAGCTGATACATACACACACAGACAGACAAACACTGACACACTCACACTGACACACACGCACTGACACACACACACTGACATACACACACTGACATACACACAGTGACACACAGACACTGACACAGGCACTGACACACACACTGACACACATAAAAACTGACACACACACAGACACACACACATACACACACAATCTGATACACAGACACTGTCACACACACACTGACACACACACTCTTACACACACACAGACCCCACACTGACACACACACTGACACACACACAGAGACACACACACCGACAGGCACATTGACACACACGCACGTTGACACACCCACTGGCACACACACACTGACATACACACTGACACACTTTGACACTGACGCACACACTGATACACGCATAAACTGACACACACCCACACTGACACATACACTGACACACAGACACTGATACAATCACTGTCACACACACACTGACGCACGCACTGACACACACACTGACACACCCACACAGAGGTACACACACTGACACACTGACGCACACACACTGAAACAGACACAGACTGACACATACATACTGACGCACACACACTGAGACACACTCTGACACAGGCACTGACATACACAACTGACACTCTCTCACTGACACACACACTGACAGACACACTGTCAAACACACAGACTGACACATACACACTGACCCACACACACTGATACACACACTGACACACACACTGACACGCACTGACACACACACACATAGACACACACCCACTGACACACACACTGACACACAGACACTGAGACACACACTGTCACAAACACTGACACACACACACTGACGCAAGCACTGACACAGGCACTGAGATTCACACTGACACACACACTCTGACACACACAGCGGCCAGACACACACTGACGCACACGCACTGATACACACACACTGACACACACACAGTGACACACATACTGACAATCTCACACTGACACACAAACAAACACTGACACACACACTGAGACACACACTGACACACACACTGACACACACAACTGACACACTCTCACTGACACACACACTGACAGACACACTGACACACACACAGACTGACACATACACACTGACCCACACACACTGACACACACACTGAAACACACACTGTCACGCACTGACACACACACACATAGACACACACCCACTGACACACACACACTGACACACAGACACTGAGACACACACTGTCACAAACACTGACACACACACTGACGCAAGCACTGACACAGGCACTGACATTCACACTGACACACACACTCTGACACACACAATGGCCAGACACGCACTGACGCACACGCACTGATACACACACACTGACACACACACACTGACACACATACTGACAATCTCACACTGACACACACACAAACACTGACACACACACTGACACACACACTGACACACATATTGACACACTAACACTGACACACACACTAAAACTGACACAGACACTGCTACACACACACTGACACACACACACACTGAAACCCACCCACTGACATAGGCACACTGACACACACACTGACACTCACACACTCTGACACATGCATAGACCCCACACTGACACACACACTGACACACACACACAGATACACACACCGACAGGCACATTGACACACACACACACAGACACACACACTGGCACACACACACTGACATTCACACTGACACACTCTGACACTGATGCACACACTGATACACGCACAAACTGACACACACACACACACACTGACACATACACTGACACACAGACACTGATACAAACACTGACACACACACACTGACACACACACTGACACACACAACTGAAACTCTCTCATTGACACACACACTGACAGACACACTGACACACACACAGACTGACACATACACACTGACCCACACACACTGAGACACACACTGATACCCACACTGACACGCACTGACACACACACACATTGACACCCACCCACTGACACACACATACTGACACACAGACACTGAGACACACACTGTCACAAACACTGCCACACACACACACTGACGCATTAACACCAAAACACACACTACACACGCACTGACACACACACTGACACACCCTCATGGAGGTACACACACTGACACATTAACACCAAAACACACACTACACACACACACTGACACACACACTGACAAACACACGCTGACGCCCCAACACTGACGCACACACTGACACACACACACACAAACAGACGCATGCACTGCACACACACTGACACAACCTCACTGAGGTACACACACTGACACACTAACACTGAAACAAACACTACACACACACACTGACACACACACTGACAAACACACACTGACGCACCTACACTGGCGCACACACTGGCACACTGACGCACACACACTGACACACACACTGACTGATACATACACACTGACCCACACACACTGACACACACACAATGACACACACAACTGACACTCTCTCACTGACACAAACACTGACTGACACACTGACACACACAGACACATGCACTGACACACACCCTGGCACACACTCACTGAGGTACACACACTGATACACACACTAACAGTGACACAGACACTGGTACACACACACTGACACACACACACATTGACCCCCACCCACTGACACAGACACACTGACACACACACACTGACACACACACTGACACACACCCCCTGACAAACTCACACTGACACTCTCACACTGATACACACACTGGCTCAGACACACTGACACACACACCATGACACACACACACTGACACACTCACAGTGATACACACACCGACATGCACATTGACACACACTGACACACACGCACTGACACACATATTGACACACTCACACTGACACACACACAACCACTGACACACACACTGACACATACTGACACAGACACTGACACACACACAGTGACTGATACACACTGACACACACAGACTGTCACACACACAGACTGACACACAGACTGACACACACTGACACACACGCACTGACACACATATTGACACACTCACACTGACACACACACAACCACTGACACACACACTGACACTTACTGACACAGACACTGACATACACACAGTGACTGATACACACTGACGCACACACACTGACACAAGCACTGACACACACACACTGACAAACACACTGACTCACACACTGACTCACACGCTGTCACATACACTGACACACACAGACTGACACACGCACACTGACACACACACACTGAAATACACTCTGACGCGCACACACACTTACACACACACTGACACACACACTGACACACTGACACACACAACTGACACACACTCTGACACACACACTGACTCACACACTGACCCACACACTGATGCACACACTGACACACACACAGACACACACACTGACATGTACATTGACACACACACACCGACATGCTCATTGATTCACACACACACACACTGACCTACACACTGGCACACACTGACACTGACACACGCACAAACTGACACACACACCGACAGACACACTGACTCACACACACTGACACACAGACACTGATGCACACACTGACAAACACACTGACACACAACCACACACCCACACTGACACACCATGACACACACGCACTGACACACATATTGACACACTCACACTGACACACACACAACCACTGACACACACACTGACACATACTGACACAGACACTGAGACACACACAGTGACTGATACACACTGACACACACAGACTGTTACACACACACACTGACACACAGACTGACACACACTGACACACATTTTGAGACACTCACGCTGACACACACACAAACACTGACACACACACTGACACAGATACTGACACACACACACTGACACAAGCACTGACACACACACACTGACAAACACACTGACTCACACGCTGTCGCATACACTGACACACACAGACTGACACACGCACACTGACACACACACACTGAAATACACTCTGACGCGCACACACACTTACACACACACTGACATACACACTGACACACTGACACACACAACTGACACACACTCTGACACACACACTGACACACACTGACCCACACACTGATGCACACACTGACACACACACAGACACACACACCGACATGTACATTGACACACACACACCGACATGCTCATTGATTCACAAGCACACTGACACACACACACTGAAATACACTCTGACGCGCACACACACTTACACACACACTGACATACACACTGACACACTGACACACACAACTGACACACACTCTGACACACACACTGACTCACACACTGACCCACACACTGATGCACACACTGACACACACACAGACACACACACCGACATGTACATTGACACACACACACCGACGTGCTCATTGATTCACACACACACTGGCACACACACACTGACCTACACACTGGCACACACTGACACTGACACACGCACAAACTGACACACACACCGACAGACACACTGACTCACACACACTGACACACAGACACTGATGCACACACTGACAAACACACTGACACACACAAACATACACCCACACTGACGCATGCACTGTCACACACACTGACGCACCCTCACTGAGGTACACACACTGACACACACACACTGACATACATGCACTGAAACACTCACACTGACACACCTACTGACTATCACACGCTGAGGTACACACACTGACACACTAACACTGACACACACACTAACACTGACACACACACTGACACACACTGGCGCAGCCAAACACACTGACACACACACACTGAGACACACTCAGAGCCGCACACACACTGACACAGACACCGACATACACATATTGACACACACACTGAAACTCAGACACTGACTCACATACTGACACACACACACTGACGCACCTATACTGACACACGCACTGACATACACACAATGGCATACATACTGAAACTCACACATTGGCACACACACTGACACACACTGGTGCAGACAAACAAACTGACACACGCACACTGCAACAGGCACAGAGCCGCACACACAAACACTGACACAGACACCGACACACACACAGTGACACACACAAATTAACACACACACTGAAACTAACACTGACACAGCCACTGACACACACACTGACACACACACACCGACATGCACATTGACACACACATACCGACATGCACGGTGACACACTCACACACAGACACACACTAACGCACGCACTGACACACACTGACACACGGGCACTGAGGTACACACACTGACACACAAAAACTGGAACACGCACTACACACACACTCTGACGCACACAGACTGACACACACTTACACTCACACACGCACACACACTCTGACACACACACACTGACACACACACTGACATACACACTGATATACACTGACTGACACACACTCGCACTGACACACACACTGACACACACATACTGTCACACACGCACTGACACACACACATACGTACACACACTGACACACACACTGACGCACACACAATGACACAGGCACTGACACACCCAATGATACATACACTGATAAACACAGTGACTCACACACACACTGAAACAGACACTGACACAGGCACAGACAAACACACTGACAAAAATACACTGAAACACACACACTGACAGACACACACTGAAACACACACACACACTGACACACACTGACACACACACTGACACACACACAGACTGACACACACACACTGACCCACACTCTCTGATGCGCACACACACTGCACACATACTGACACACACTGACTCACACAACTAACTTTCTCTCATTGACACACACACTCTGACAGACGCACTGACACACACTGACACACACACACTACACACACACACTGACACACCCTGGCACAGACAAACACACTGACACACAGACACTGGACACACACTGAGACAAACGCACTCACACTGACACAGGCACTGACGCACACACAGTGACACACACTCATTGACACACACACTGATTCTCACACACTGACACACACATAGTGACTCACACACTGACACACACTTTGACAACACACACACACTGAAACTGACACTGACACACACACTGGCACACACACACTCTGACACACACATTGACACACACACTGACACACACAACTGACACTCTCTCACTGACACACGCACTGACACACACACAGACTGACACATACACACTGACCCACACACACTGAGACACACACTGACACACACACGGACACGCACTGACACACACGCACATAGACACACACCCACTGACACACACACACTGGCACACAGACACTGAGACACACACTGTCACAAACACTGACACACACACACACTGACGCAAGCATTGACACATGCACTGACATTCACACTGACACACACACTCTGACACACACAATGGTCAGACACACACTGACGCAAACGCACTGATACACACACACTGACACACACACACTGACACACATATTGACACACTCACACTGACACACACACAAACACTGACACACACTGACACACACACTGACACACATATTGACACACTAACACTGACACACACACTAAAACTGACACAGACACTGCTACACACACACTGACACACACACACACTGAAACCCACCCACTGACACAGGCACACTGACACACACACTGACACTCACACACTCTGACACATACACAGACCCCACACTGACACACTCCCTGACACACAAACAGAGACACACACACCGACAGGCACATTGACACACACACACACATTCACACTGACACACTCTGACACTGACGCACACACTGATACACGCACAAACTGACACACACACACGCTGACACATACACTGACTCACAGACACTGATACAAACACTGACACACACACACACTGATGCACGCACTGAAACACACTGACACACACAACTGACACTCTCTCATTGACACACACACTGACAGACACACTGACACACACACAGGCTGACACATACACACTGACCCACACACACTGAGCCACACACTGACACACACACTGACACACACTGACACACACACACATTGGCACCCACCCACTAACACACACACACTGACACACAGACACTGAGACACAAACTGTCACAAACACTGCCACACACACACTGATGCATGCACTGACACACACATTGACACACCCTAACGGAGGTACACACACTGACACACTAACACCGAAACACACAATACACACTGACACACACACTGACAAACACACACTGACGCACCTACACTGACGCACACACTGACACACACACACACACAGACGCACGCACTGCACACACACTGACACACACAACTGACACTCTCATTGACACACACACTGACAGACACACTGACACACACACAGACTGACACATACACACAGATCCACACACACTGACATACACACACAACTGACACTCACTCACTGACACACACACTGACAGACACACTGACACACACACAGACTGACACATACACACTGACCCACACACACTGAGACACACACTGATACCCACACTGACACGCACTGACACACACACATTGACACCCACCCTCTGACACACACATACTGACACACAGACACTGAGACACACACTGTCACAAACACTGCCACACACATACACTGACGCATGCACTGACACACACACTGACACACCCTCACGGAGGTACACACACTGACACATTAACACCAAAACACACACTACACACACACACTGACACACACACTGACAAACACACAACTGACACTCTCTCACTGACACAAACACTGACTGACACACTGCCACACACAGACACATGCACTGACACACACCCTGGCACACACTCACTGAGGTACACACACTGACACACACACTAACACTGACACAGACACTGGTACACACGCACAGACACACACACACATTGACCCCCACCCACTGACACATACACACTGACACACACACACTGACACACACACTCTGACAAACACACAGTGACACACAGACACTGATACACACACTGACACACACACTGACGCACACACTGGCACACACCCACTGACAAACTCACACCGACACTCTCACACTGATACACACACTGGCTCAGACACACTGACACACACACGCACTGACACACATATTGACACACTCACACTGACATACTCACAACCACTGACACACACACTGACACATACTGACACAGACACTGACACACACACAGTGACTGATACACACTGACACACACAGACTGTCACACACACACACACTGACACACAGACTGACACACACTGACACACACGCACTGACACACATATTGACACACTCACACTGACACACACATAACGACTGACACACATTCTGACACATACTGGCACAGACACTGACACACACACAGTGACTGATACACACTGACGCACACACACTGACACAAGCACTGACACACACACACTGACAAACACACTGACTCACACACTGACTCACACGCTGTCAAATACACTGACACACACAGACTGACACACGCTCACTGACACACACACACTGAAATACACTCTGACGCGCACACACACTTACACACACACTGACACACACACTGACACACTGACACACACAACTGACACACACTCTGACACACACTGACTCACACACTGACCCACACACTGATGCACACACTGACACACACACAGACACACACACCAACATGTACATTGACACACACACACCGACATGCTCATTGATTCACACACACACTGGCACACACACACTGACCTACACACTGGCACACACTGACACTGACACACGCACAAACTGACACACACACCGACAGACACACTGACTCACACACACTGGCACACAGACACTGATGCACACACTGACAAACACACTGACACACACAAACACACCCCCACACTGACACACCATGACACACACGCACTGACACACATAATGACACACTCACACTGAGACACACACAACCACTGACACACACACTGACACATACTGACACAGACACTGAGACACACACAGTGACTGATACACACTGACACACACAGACTGTCACACACACACACTGACACACATATTGACACACTCACACTGACACACGCACAACCACTGACACACACACTGACACAGACACTGTGACACACACAGTGACTGATACACACTGACCCACACACTGATGCACACACTGACACACACACAGACACACACACCGACATGTACATTGACACACACACCCCGACATGCTCATTGATTCACACACACACTGGCACACACACACTGACCTACACACTGGCACACACTGACACTGACACACGCACAAACTGACACACACACCGACAGACACACTGACTCACACACACTGACACACAGGCACTGATACACACAGTGACAAACACACTGACACACACAACCACACACCCACACTGACGCATGCACTGTCACACACACTGACGCACCCTCACTGAGGTACACACACTGACACACACACACTGACACACATGCACTGAAACACACACTGACACTCACACACTGAGATACACACACTGACACTCAAACACACACTACACACACACGCTGACACACACACTGAAACACACACTGACAAACAGAGACTGACACACTCACACTGACACACACTGACATACGTACTCTGATACACACAGTGGCACAGACAAACACACTGACAAACACACACTGAAATACACACACTGACACTCACACACTGACACACACACACTGACATACACTTTCACAAACACAGACAAACACGCTGACCGACACACACTCTGACTCACACACTGACTCACACAATGTCACACGCAGTGACACGCACACAGACTGACACACTGACCCACACATACTGTCAAACACACTGACGCGCACACACGGAGGTACACACACTGACACACTAACACTGTCACACACACTAACACTGACACACACACACTGGCACCATCACACACTGGCACACGCACACTGTCACACATACACAGACAGACACACTGACACACACACACTGACACACACTGGCACAGACAAACACACTGACACACACACACTAAGACACACACAGAGACGCACACATTCACACAGACAGACACTGACACTGACACACACCCTGTGACACACACACTGGCTCAGACAAACACACTGACACACACTGACAAACACAGACTGACACATTCACACTGACACACACACTGACACTGAAACACACACTACAAACACACGCTGACACACACTGAAACACACACACTGACAAACAGAGACTGACACACTGACACACTCACCCTGACACACACTGATACACGTACTCTGATACACACAGTGGCACAGACAAGCACACTGACACACACTGACAAACACACACTGAATCACACACACTGACACTCACACACTGACACACACACACTGACATACACTGACACAAACACAGACAAACACGCTGACAGACACACACTCTGACTCACACAGTGACTCACACAATGTCACATGCAGTGACACGCACACAGACTGACACACTGACCCACACATACTGACAAACACACTGACGCGCACACACTGAAACACACACAGGGAGGTACACACACTGACACACTAACACTGTCACACACACTAACACTGACACACACACACTGGCACAATCACACACTGACACATGCACACTGTCACACATACACAGACAGACACACTGACATACACACACTGACACACACTGGCACAGACAAACACAGACACACACTAAGACACACACAGAGACGCGCACATTCACACAGACAGACACTGACACAGAGACTGACACACACACAGTGACACACACACATTGACTCACACACTGATACACACACTCTGAGGTACACACAGTGACACACTAACACTGACCCACACATACTGACAAACACAATGACGCGCACACACACTGACGCACACACTGAAACACACACAGGGAGGTACGCACACTGACACACTAACACTGTCACACACACTAACACTGACACACACACACTGGCACAATCACACACTGACACATGCACACTGTCACACATACACAGACAGACACACTGACACACACACACTGACACATACTGGCACAGACAAACACAGACACACACTAAGACACACACAGAGACGCGCACATTCACACAGACAGACACTGACACACACACTGACACACACACACTGACACACATTCAGTGACACACACACTGACACACACACACTGACACACACTGGCTCAGACGAACACACTGACACACACACTGCGACACACACAGAGATGCACACCCACCCACTAACGGACACCGACACAGATACTGACACACACACAGTGACACGCACCCTTTGACACTCTTAATGATACTCACACACTTACACACACTGACACACACACACTGACGCACCTATACTGACACACACATTGACACACACACTGCGACTCACACTGACACACACACTGACACACTCACACTGACACACACACTGACACACACACACTGACTCACACACAGGCACACCCACTGACACACACACACTGAGAAACACACACTGACACACACACTGACACTCACACTGACACACACTGACCCACGTACTCTGATACACAGTGGCACCGACAAACACACTGACACACACTGACAAACACTCACTGAAATACACATACTGACACACACATACACACACTGGCACACACACACTGACACACCCTGACACAAGCACTGACACACACACTGACAGACACACACCGGCACACACACGGACTCACACACTGACTCACACAGAGACTGACACACACACTGACATACACTGACACACACAGCTGACACTCTCTGACAGACACACTGACACACACACTGACACACACGCACACACACACGCACAGACGCACGCACTGACACACACTGACACACACACTGGGGTGCACACACTGACACACTAACACAGACACACACACTGACACACACACACTGACACACACACACTGTCATAGACACTGACACACACAATGACTCACAGACAGACACACACAGTGCCTCACACACGCACTGAAACAGACACTGACACTGGCACTGACATTCACACTGACACGCACTGACACACACACTCTGACACACACAATGGCACAGACAAACACACTGACGCACACACACTGACACACACTGTCACACACACAAACTGACACACACACTGACACACACACACTGACACACACACACTGACACACATACTGACACACTCACACTGACACACACACAAACACTAACACACACACTGACACACACTGCCACACATTGACACAGACACTGACACACAAACACAAACACACACAGTGACATGCACACACTGACTCACACACTGACACACACAGTGACTCACACACGCACTGAAACAGACACTGACACTGGCACTGACATTCACACTGACAGACACTGACACACACACTCTGACACACACAATGGCACAGACAAACACACTGACGCACACGCACTGACACACACTGTGACACACACACAAATGGACACACACACTGGCACACACACACGCACACTGACACACACTGACACACACTGGCACACATACTGTCACACCCACACTGACACACACACACACAAACACTGAAACACACACTGACACACACTGACACAGACACTGACAGATACACAGTGACTGATACACACTGACACATACACACTGTCACACACACACTAACACACACAGTGACATGCACACAATGACTCACATCCTGACACACATCGACACACACACGCACTGAAACAGACGCTGACACAAACACTGACACACAGACCCTCTGAGACACACACTGAGTCACACACTGTAACACACACACTGACTCACACACTGATCCACAAACTGTCACACACAGTGACACGCACACAGACACACACACCAACATGCACATTGACACACACACACCGACATGCACATTGCACACACACACAGACACACACACTGGCACACACACTGACATACACACTGACACACATTGACACTGACACAAACACTGACACATGCACAAACCGACACACACACACACAGTGACACACACACACTGACACACACGCACTGATACACACGCATATACCGACGCACGCACTGACACACACACTGACACACCCACACTGAGGTACACACAATGACACACTAACATTGAAACACACACTACACACACATACTCACACACACACACTGATACACACACACTGACACACACACACTCATACACACACACTCTGACACACACACACTGACACACACTCTCACATACACACTGATACACACTGACACACAAACACTGACATACACTCACACTGACACACACTGTCACACACACACTGACACACACACACTGACATTGACAATGACGCTCACACAATGACACAGACACTGGCACACACACACAAACTGACACAGCCTGACACACATACTGACACACTCACACTGACACACACACAGACATACACTGACAAAGACACTGACACACAGTGACTGACACAAACTGACACACACACACTGTCACACACACACTAACAGACACAGTGACATGCACACAATGACTCACAACCTGTCACACACATCGACATACACACTGAAACAGACGCTGACACAGACACTGACAATCACACTGACACACACTATGACACACACACCCTCTGAGACACACACTGAATCACACACTGACTCACACGCACAATGATACACACATACACTGACACACTCACACTGACACACACACTGACCCGCACACACACTGACACACTCACACTGACACACACACTCTGAAATACGCAAACAAACACATTGACACACCCATCCTGACACACATACACTTTCACACACACACATATTGACACACACTGACACACAGACTGACACACTCACACTGACACACACACAGACACTGACATACACATTCTGACACATACTGACACAGGCACTGACACACAGATTGACAAACACACTGATACACTCACACTGACACACACACAAACACTGACATACACACACTGACACACACTGACACACACACTGATACACACACTGACACACCCATTGAAACACATACTGACACACACACTGACACACACACTCTAAGACACACACTGAGTCACGCATTAACTCACACACTGACACAAATACTGACACACACATACATTGACACACACACACTGACACACACTGACACCCACGCACTGACACACTCACACTGACACACCCACTGACACACACACACTGACACACACTGACGCACACACACATTGAAACACATACAGGCACACATACTGACACACAGACACTGACACTCACTGACACACACCCTTTGACACACATATTGGCAGTCAAACACAGTGACACACACTGACAAACACACACTGAAACACACACACTGACACACATAATGCCACATACACACACACTGACACACACACACTGACACACACACTGACACACACACACTGAGAAACACACACTGACACACACACAATGACACTCAGACTGGCACACACTGACACACACCCTGTGACACACACACTGGCACTGTCAAACACACTGACACACACTGACAAACACACACTGAAACACACATACTGACACACATACTGATGTGCACACACACTGATACACATACTGACACACACACTGACAAACAGAGACTGACACACTGACACACTCACACTGACACACACTGACACACTTACTCTGATACAGACAGTGGCACAGACAAACACACTGACACACACTGACAAACACACACTGAAACACACACACTGACACTCACACACTGACACACACACACTGACACAAACACTGACACATACGCTGACAGACACACACTCTGACTCCCACACTGACTCACACAATGTCACACGCAGTGACACACACACAGACTGACACTCTCACACTGACCCTCACATACTGACAAACACACTGACGCGCACACACACTGACGCACACACTGATACACACACACTGAGGTACACACACTGCCACACTAACACTGACACACACATTAACACTGACACACACACACTGGCACACACACACACTGACACAAGCACACTGTCACACATACACATACACACTGACACACACACACTGACACACACAGGCACAGACAAACACACTGACACACACACACTAAGGCACACACAGAGACGCACACATTCACACAGACACTGACACATAGACTGACACACACACAGTTACACACACATTGACACGCACACTGATAGACACACACTAACACACACACACTGACACTCACACACACAGACACACGCACTGACACACACACTGTCACACACACTGAGGTACACACAGTGACACACTAACACTGACACACACACTGACACACACACACTGACACACACACACCGACACCCTCTGACACAAACACTGACACACATTCAGTGACACACACTGACACACACACACTGACCCACACTGGCACCGACAAACACACTGACACACACACTGCGACACACACAGAGACGCACATACTCCCACTGATGGAGACCGACACAGACACTGACACACACACACACACACACACTGACGCACCTATACTGACACACACACTGTCACACACACACCGACACACACTGACACAAACACTGACACACACACTGGCACACTCACACTAACACACACACTGACACACTCACACTGACACACACACAAACACACCCACTGACATACACACACTGAGAAACACACACTGGCACACACACACTGATTCACACTGACACACACCCTGTGACACACACACTGGCACAGAGAAACACACTGACTAACACTGACATACACACACTGAAACACACACACTGACTCAGACACTGATGTACACACACACTGATGGACATATTGACACACACACTGACACATTCACACTGACACACACACACTGACACACACCAACACACACACGCTGATACACAGGATGGCACACACATTGACACAAACATACTGACAAACACAGACTGAAACACTGATACACTGACACTGACACATACTGACACACATACTCTGACACACACAGTGGCACAGGCAAACACACTGACACACACTGACAAACACACACTGAAACACACATACTGACACATACATACACACACTGGCACACACACACTGACATACCCTGACACAAACACTGACACACACACTGACAGACACACAACAGCACACACTCTGACTCACACACTGACTCACACAATGTCACACACACTGACACACACAGAGACTGACACACACACTGACATACACTGACGCACACAGCTGACACTCTCTGACTGACAAACACACTGACACACACTGGCACACACACTGACACACACGCACACACACACGCACTCACACACACACTGAAACACACACTGGGGTGCACACACTGACACACTAACACAGACACACATACTAACACTGACACACACTGACACACACACACTTACACACACACACTGACACACACACTCTGACACACACACTGACACAGGCACACTGACACACACTGGCACAGACAAACACACTGACTCACACACACTGAGACACACATAGAGACGCACACACACTGACACACACTGACACAGAAACTGACACACACACAGTGACACACACACATTGACACACACACTGATACTCACACACTGACACACACACTGACACACACACACTGACACAGGCACACTGTCACACACACGCTGCCACACACTCACTGACTCACACATTGACACACACATTGACACACACACGCACTGAAACGTGCTGACGCACACAGCTGACACTCTCTGACTGACAAACACACTGACAGACTCACTGACACACACTGGCACACTCACTGACACACACACTGATACACACACTGGGGTGCACACACTGACACACTAACACAGACACGCTCGCTAACGCTGACATATACACTGACACACACACACTGACACAGACACACTGACACACATAGAGACATACACACACACTGACACACACTGGCACACACACAGTGACACACACACTGATACTCACACGCTAACACACACACTGACACACGGACACTGACACAGGCACACTGTCACACCTACACGGACACACACATTGCCACACACTCACTGCCTCGCACACTGACACACACATTGACACACACACACACACACTGAAACTGATACTGACACAGACACTGACACACACACTGACTCACACACTGACACACACAGTGACTCACACATGCACTGAAACAGACACTGACACTGGCACTGACATTCACACTGACAGACACTGACACACACACTCTGACACACACAATGGCACAGACAAACACACTGACGCACACGCACTGACACACACTGTCACACACACACAAACGGCCACACACACTGGCACACACACACGCACACTGACACACACTGACACATACTGGCACACATACTGTCACACCCACACTGACACACACACACAAACACTGAAACACACACTGACACACACTGACACAGACACTGACACATACACAGTGACTGATACACACTGACACATACACACTGTCACACACACACTAACACACACAATGACATGCACACAATTTCTCACATCCTGACACACATCGACACACACACGCACTGAAACAGACGCTGACACAAACACTGACACACACACCCTCTGAGACACACACTGAGTCACACACTCTAACACACACACTGACTCACACAGTGATCCACATACACATTGACACACACACACCGACATGCACATTGACACACACACACAGGCACACACACACTGACATACACACTGATACACATTGACACTGACACACACACTGACACATATTGACACTGACACACACACTGACACATGCACAAACGGACACACACACAGTGACACACACATACTGACACACAGACACTGATACACACACACACACTGACGCACGCACTGACACACACACTGATACAACCACACTGAGGTACACACACTGACACACTGACACTGAAACACACACTACACACACACACTGACACACACACTGATACACACACACTGACACACACACACTGACACACACACTTACATACACACTGACACACACACACACACTGACATAACCTCACACTGACACACACTGTCATACACACACTGACACACACACACTGACATTGACAATGACGCACACACAATGACACAGACACTGATACACACACACTGACACACACACACTCACACACACCCTCTGACACACACACTGACACACACACTGTCATACACACTGACACACACACACACACTGACACACACACTGACACACACACTGACACACACACCGACATGCACATTGACACACACACACCGACATGCACATTGACACACACACACACAGACACACACACAGGCACACACACACTGACATACACACTGACACACATTGACACTGACACACACACTGACACATATTGACACTGACACACACACTGACACATGCACAAACAGACAAACACACACAGTGACACACACATACTGACACACAGACACTGATGCACACACACACACTGACACACGCACTGACACACACACTGATCCAACCACACTGAGGTACACACACTGACACTGAAACACACACTACACACATACACTCACACACACACTGATACACACACACTGACACAGACACGCACACACACACCCTCTGACACACACACACTGACACACACACTGACATACACACTGACACACACACACACTGACATAACCTCACACTGACACACACTGTCACACACACACTGACACACACACTGACACACACACACTGACATTGACAATGATGCACACACAATGACACAGACACTGACACACACACACAAACTGACACACAGCCTGACACACACACACACACTGACACACACACACCTTGGCACATACATACTGACACACACACTGACATACACACTGATACACATTGACAGCCACACTCACACTGGCACACACTGTCACATACGCGTTGACACACTCACACACTGACACACACACACTGACATTGGCACTGACTCACACACAATGACACAGACACTGACACACACACTGATACACACACTGACACACACACACTTGCACACTCACACTGACACACGCACTGGCACAGACACACTGACACACACACTGAAACTGACACTGGCACAGGCACTGACTTTCACACTGACATTCTGCCACACACAATGGCACAGACAATCACACTGACTCACACGCACTGGCACACACACTGTCACACTAACACAAATTGACACACAGTCTGACACACACACTGACATACCCTGACACAAACACTGACACACACACTGACAGACACACACAGTGGCACACACACTGACACACACACTGATACACACACTGGGGTGCACACACTGACACACTAACACAGACACGCTCACTAACACTGACATACACTGACACACACACACTGAAACAGACACACTGACACACACTGGCACACACACGCTGACTCACACACACTGAGACACACATAGAGACATACACACATACTGACACACACTGGCACACACACAGTGACTCACACACATTGACACACACACTGATACTCACACGCTAACACACACACTGACACACGAACACTGACACAGGCACACTGTCACACCTACACTGACACACACATTGCCACACACTCACTGACTCACACACTGACACACACATTGACACACACACACACACACTGAAACTGACACTGACACAGACACTGACCCACACACTGACTCACACACTGACACACACAGTGACTCACACACGCACTGAAACAGACACTGACACTGGCACTGACATTCACACTGACAGACACTGACACACACTCTGACACACAAAATGGTACAGACAAACACACTGACGCACACGCACTGACACACACTGTCACACACACACAAATGGACACACACACTGGCACACACACACGCACACTGACACACACTGACACACACTGGCACACATACTGTCACACCCACACTGACACACACACACACAAACACTGAAACACACACTGACACACACTGACACAGACACTGACACATACACACTGACTGACACACACTGACACATACACACTGTCACACACACACTAACACACACAGTGACATGCACACAATGACTCACATCCTGACACACATCGACACACACACGCACTGAAACAGACGCTGACACAAACACTGACACACACACCCTCTGAGACACACACTGAGTCACACACTCTAACACACACACTGACTCACACAGTGATCCACATACTGACACACACACTGACACGCACACTGACACACACACCGACATGCACATTGACACACACACACCGACATGCACATTGACACACACACACCGACATGCACATTGACACACACACACAGACACACACACAGGCACACACACACTGACATACACACTGACACACATTGACACTGACACACACACTGACACATATTGACACTGACACACACACTGACACATGCACAAACGGACACACACACAGTGACACACACATACTGACACACAGACACTGATACACACACACACACTGACGCACGCACTGACACACACACTGATACAACCACACTGACGTACACACACTGACACACTGACACTGAAACACACACTACACACACACACTGACACACACACTGATACACACACACTCACACACACCCTCTGACACACACACACTGACACACACACTAACATACACACTGACACACACACACACAGTGACATAACTTCACACTGACACACACTGTCATACACACACTGACACACACACACTGACATTGACAATGACGCACACACAATGACACAGACACCGACGCACACACACAAACTGACACACAGCCTGACACACACACTGACACACACACACACACTGACACACACACACTCTGACACATACATATTTACACACACACTGACATACACACTGATACACACTGACACCCACACTCACACTGACATACACTCACACTCGCACACACTGTCACATACGCGTTGTGTGTGTCAACTGACACACACACTGACACACGCACAAACAGACACACACACAGTGACACACACATACTGACACACAGACACTGATACACACACACACACTGACGCACGCACTGACACACACACTGATACAATCACACTGAGGTACACACACTGACACACTGACACTGAAACACATACTGTCACACCCACACTGACACACACACTGATACACAAACACTGAAACACACACACTGACACACACACTGACATACACACTGACACACACACACTGACATAACCTCACACTGACACACACTGTCATACACACACTGACACACTGACACACACACACTGACATTGACAATGACGCACACACAATGACACAGACACTGACGCACACACACAAACTGACACACAGCCTGACACACACACTGACACACACACACACACTGACACACACACACTCTGACACATACATATTGACACACACACTGACATACACACTGATACACACTGACACCCACACTCACACTGACATACACTCACACTCGCACACACTGTCACATACGCATTGACACACACACACACTGACACACACTGGCACACACACAGTGACACACACACATTGACACACACACTGATACTCACACGCTAACACACACACTGACACACGAACACTGACACAGGCACACTGTTACACCTACACTGACACACACATTGCAACACAATCACTGACTCACACACTGACACACACATTGACACACACATACACTGAAAGTGACACTGACACAGACACTGACACACACACTGACTCACACACTGACACACACAGTGACTCACACACGCACTGAAACAGACACTGACACTGGCACTGGCATTCACACTGACAGACACTGACGCACACGCACTGACACACACTGTCACACACACACAAACGGACACACGCACTGGCACACATACACGCACACTGACACACACTGACACACACTGGCACACATACTGTCACACCCACACTGACACACACACGCACAAACACTGAAACACACACTGACACACACTGACACAGACACTGACACATACACAGTGACTGATACACACTGACACATACACACTGTCACACACACACTAACACACACAGTGACATGCACACAATGACTCACATCCTGGCACACATCAACACACACACGCACTGAAACAGACGCTGACACAAACACTGACACACACACCCCCTGAGACACACACTGAGTCACACACTCTTACACACTCACTGACTCACACAGTGATCCATATACTGACACACACACTGACACGCACACTGACACACACACCGACATGCACATTGACACACACACACCGACATGCACATTGACACACACACACAGACACACACACAGGCACACACACACTGACAGACACACTGACACACACTTGCACACACACTGACACATATTGACACTGAAACACACACTGACACATGCACAAACGGACACACACACACAGTGACACACACATACTGACACACAGACACTGATACACACACACACACTGACGCACGCACTGACACACACACTGATACAACCACACTGAGGTACACACACTGACACACTGACACTGAAACACACACTACACACACACACACTCACACACACACACTGATACACACACACTGACACACACACACTCACACACACCCTCTGACACACACACTGACACACACACCGACATGCACATTGACACACACACACCGACATGCACATTGACACACACACACACAGACACACACACAGGCACACACACACTGACATACACACTGACACACATTGACACTGACACACACACTGACACATATTGACACTGACACACACACTGACACATGCACAAACAGACACACACACACAGTGACACACACATACTGACACACAGACACTGATGCACACACACACACTGACACACGCACTGACACACACACTGATCCAACCACACTGAGGTACACACACTGACACTGAAACACACACTACACACATACACTCACACACACACACTGATACACACACACTGACACAGACACGCACACACACACCCTCTGACACACACACACTGACACACACACTGACATACACACTGACACACACACACACTGACATAACCTCACACTGACACACACTGTCACACACACACTGACACACACACTGACACACACACACTGACATTGACAATGATGCACACACAATGACACAGACACTGACACACACACACAAACTGACACACAGCCTGACACACACACTGACACACACACACACACTGACACACACACACCTTGGCACATACATACTGACACACACACTGACATACACACTGATACACATTGACAGCCACACTCACACTGGCACACACTGTCACATACGCGTTGACACACTCACACACTGACACACACACACTGACATTGGCACTGACTCACACACAATGACACAGACACTGACACACACACTGATACACACACTGACACACACACACTTGCACACTCACACTGACACACGCACTGGCACAGACACACTGACACACACACTGAAACTGACACTGGCACAGGCACTGACTTTCACACTGACATTCTGCCACACACAATGGCACAGACAATCACACTGACTCACACGCACTGGCACACACACTGTCACACTAACACAAATTGACACACAGTCTGACACACACACTGACATACCCTGACACAAACACTGACACACACACTGACAGACACACACAGTGGCACACACACTGACACACACACTGATACACACACTGGGGTGCACACACTGACACACTAACACAGACACGCTCACTAACACTGACATACACTGACACACACACACTGAAACAGACACACTGACACACACTGGCACACACACGCTGACTCACACACACTGAGACACACATAGAGACATACACACATACTGACACACACTGGCACACACACAGTGACTCACACACATTGACACACACACTGATACTCACACGCTAACACACACACTGACACACGAACACTGACACAGGCACACTGTCACACCTACACTGACACACACATTGCCACACACTCACTGACTCACACACTGACACACACATTGACACACACACACACACACTGAAACTGACACTGACACAGACACTGACCCACACACTGACTCACACACTGACACACACAGTGACTCACACACGCACTGAAACAGACACTGACACTGGCACTGACATTCACACTGACAGACACTGACACACACTCTGACACACAAAATGGTACAGACAAACACACTGACGCACACGCACTGACACACACTGTCACACACACACAAATGGACACACACACTGGCACACACACACGCACACTGACACACACTGACACACACTGGCACACATACTGTCACACCCACACTGACACACACACACACAAACACTGAAACACACACTGACACACACTGACACAGACACTGACACATACACACTGACTGACACACACTGACACATACCCACTGTCACACACACACTAACACACACAGTGACATGCACACAATGACTCACATCCTGACACACATCGACACACACACGCACTGAAACAGACGCTGACACAAACACTGACACACACACCCTCTGAGACACACACTGAGTCACACACTCTAACACACACACTGACTCACACAGTGATCCACATACTGACACACACACTGACACGCACACTGACACACACACCGACATGCACATTGACACACACACACCGACATGCACATTGACACACACACACCGACATGCACATTGACACACACACACAGACACACACACAGGCACACACACACTGACATACACACTGACACACATTGACACTGACACACACACTGACACATATTGACACTGACACACACACTGACACATGCACAAACGGACACACACACAGTGACACACACATACTGACACACAGACACTGATACACACACACACACTGACGCACGCACTGACACACACACTGATACAACCACACTGACGTACACACACTGACACACTGACACTGAAACACACACTACACACACACACTGACACACACACTGATACACACACACTCACACACACCCTCTGACACACACACACTGACACACACACTAACATACACACTGACACACACACACACAGTGACATAACTTCACACTGACACACACTGTCATACACACACTGACACACACACACTGACATTGACAATGACGCACACACAATGACACAGACACCGACGCACACACACAAACTGACACACAGCCTGACACACACACTGACACACACACACACACTGACACACACACACTCTGACACATACATATTTACACACACACTGACATACACACTGATACACACTGACACCCACACTCACACTGACATACACTCACACTCGCACACACTGTCACATACGCGTTGTGTGTGTCAACTGACACACACACTGACACACGCACAAACAGACACACACACAGTGACACACACATACTGACACACAGACACTGATACACACACACACACTGACGCACGCACTGACACACACACTGATACAATCACACTGAGGTACACACACTGACACACTGACACTGAAACACATACTGTCACACCCACACTGACACACACACTGATACACAAACACTGAAACACACACACTGACACACACACTGACATACACACTGACACACACACACTGACATAACCTCACACTGACACACACTGTCATACACACACTGACACACTGACACACACACACTGACATTGACAATGACGCACACACAATGACACAGACACTGACGCACACACACAAACTGACACACAGCCTGACACACACACTGACACACACACACACACTGACACACACACACTCTGACACATACATATTGACACACACACTGACATACACACTGATACACACTGACACCCACACTCACACTGACATACACTCACACTCGCACACACTGTCACATACGCATTGACACACACACACACTGACACACACTGGCACACACACAGTGACACACACACATTGACACACACACTGATACTCACACGCTAACACACACACTGACACACGAACACTGACACAGGCACACTGTTACACCTACACTGACACACACATTGCAACACAATCACTGACTCACACACTGACACACACATTGACACACACATACACTGAAAGTGACACTGACACAGACACTGACACACACACTGACTCACACACTGACACACACAGTGACTCACACACGCACTGAAACAGACACTGACACTGGCACTGGCATTCACACTGACAGACACTGACGCACACGCACTGACACACACTGTCACACACACACAAACGGACACACGCACTGGCACACATACACGCACACTGACACACACTGACACACACTGGCACACATACTGTCACACCCACACTGACACACACACGCACAAACACTGAAACACACACTGACACACACTGACACAGACACTGACACATACACAGTGACTGATACACACTGACACATACACACTGTCACACACACACTAACACACACAGTGACATGCACACAATGACTCACATCCTGGCACACATCAACACACACACGCACTGAAACAGACGCTGACACAAACACTGACACACACACCCTCTGAGACACACACTGAGTCACACACTCTTACACACTCACTGACTCACACAGTGATCCATATACTGACACACACACTGACACGCACACTGACACACACACCGACATGCACATTGACACACACACACCGACATGCACATTGACACACACACACAGACACACACACAGGCACACACACACTGACAGACACACTGACACACACTTGCACACACACTGACACATATTGACACTGAAACACACACTGACACATGCACAAACGGACACACACACACAGTGACACACACATACTGACACACAGACACTGATACACACACACACACTGACGCACGCACTGACACACACACTGATACAACCACACTGAGGTACACACACTGACACACTGACACTGAAACACACACTACACACACACACACTCACACACACACACTGATACACACACACTGACACACACACACTCACACACACCCTCTGACACACACACTGACACACACACTGACACACACACACACTGACATAACCTCACACTGACACACACTGTCACACACACACTGACACACACACTGACACACACACACTGACATTGACAATGACGCACACACAATGACACAGACACTGACGCACACACACAAACTGACACACAGCCTGACACACACACTTACACACACACACGCTGACACACACACACTCTGACACATACATACTGACACACACACTGACATATACACTGATACACACTGACACCCACACTCACACTGACATACACTCACACTCGCACACACTGTCACATACGCGTTGACACACACACACTGACACACACTGGCACACACACAGTGACACACACACATTGACACACACACTGATACTCACACGCTAACACACACACTGAAACACGAACACTGACACAGGCACACTGTCACACATACACTGACACACACATTGCCACACACTCACTGACTCACACACTGACACACACATTGACACACACACACACTGAAACTGACACTGACACAGACACTGACACACACACTGACTCACACACTGACACACACAGTGACTCACACACGCACTGAACAGACACTGACACTTGCACTGACATTCACACTGACAGACACTGACACACACACTCTGACACACACAATGGCACAGACAAACACACTGACGCACACGCCCTGACACACACTGTCACACACACACAAATGGACACCCACACTGGCACACACACACGCACACTGACACACACTGACACACACTGGCACACATACAGTCACACCCACACTGACACACACACGCACAAACACTGAAACACACACTGACACACACTGACACAGACACTGACACATACACAGTGACTGATACACACTGACACATACACACTGTCACACACACACTAACACACACAGTGACATGCACACAATGACTCACATCCTGACACACACATCGACACACACACGCACTGAAACAGACTCTGACACAAACACTGACACACACACCGTCTGAGACACACACTGAGTCACACACTCTAACACACACACTGACTCACACAGTGATCCACATACTGACACACACACTGACACGCACACTGACACACACACCGACATGCACATTGACACACACACACCGACATGCACATTGACACACACACACACAGACACACACACAGGCACACACACACTGACATACACACTGACACACATTGACACTGACACACACACTGACACATATTAACACTGACACACACACTGACACATGCACAAACGGACACACACACACAGTGACACACACATACTGACACACAGACACTGATGCACACACACACACTGACACACGCACTGACACACACACTGATCCAACCACACTGAGGTACACACACTGACACTGAAACACACACTACACACATACACTCACACACACACACACTGATACACACACACTGACACAGACACGCACACACACACCCTCTGACACACACACACTGACACACACACTGACATACACACTGACACACACACACACTGACATAACCTCACACTGACACACACTGTCACACACACACTGACACACACACTGACACACACACACTGACATTGACAATGACGCACACACAATGACACAGACACTGACACACACACACAAACTGACACACAGCCTGACACACACACTGACACACACACACACACTGACACACACACACCTTGGCACATACATACTGACACAGACACTGACATACACACTGATACACATTGACAGCCACACTCACACTGGCACACACTGTCACATACGCGTTGACACACTCACACACTGACACACACACACTGACATTGGCACTGACTCACACACAATGACACAGACACTGACACACACACTGATACACACACTGACACACACACACTTGCACACTCACACTGACACACGCACTGGCACAGACACACTGACACACACACTGAAACTGACACTGGCACAGGCACTGACTTTCACACTGACATTCTGCCACACACAATGGCACAGACAATCACACTGACTCACACGCACTGGCACACACACTGTCACACTAACACAAATTGACACACAGTCTGACACACACACTGACATACCCTGACACAAACACTGACACACACACTGACAGACACACACAGTGGCACACACACTGACACACACACTGATACACACACTGGGGTGCACACACTGACACACTAACACAGACACGCTCACTAACACTGACATATACACTGACACACACACACTGAAACAGACACACTGACACACACTGGCACACACACGCTGACTCACACACACTGAGACACACATAGAGACATACACACATACTGACACACACTGGCACACACACAGTGACTCACACACATTGACACACACACTGATACTCACACGCTAACACACACACTGACACACGAACACTGACACAGGCACACTGTCACACCTACACTGACACACACATTGCCACACACTCACTGACTCACACACTGACACACACATTGACACACACACACACACACTGAAACTGACACAGACACTGACACACTCATTGACTCACACACTGACACACACAGTGACTCACACACGCACTGAAACAGACACTGACACTGGCACTGACATTCACACTGACAGACACTGACACACACTCTGACACACACAATGGCACAGACAAACACACTGACGCACACGCACTGACACACACTGTCACACACACACAAATGGACACACACACTGGCACACACACACGCACACTGACACACACTGACACACACTGGCACACATACTGTCACACCCACACTGACACACACACACACAAACACTGAAACACACACTGACACACACTGACACAGACACTGACACATACACACTGACTGATACACACTGACACATACACTCTGTCACACACACACTAACACACACAGTGACATGCACACAATGACTCACATCCTGACACACATCGACACACACACGCACTGAAACAGACGCTGACACAAACACTGACACACACACCCTCTGAGACACACACTGAGTCACACACTCTAACACACACACTGACTCACACAGTGATCCACATACTGACACACACACTGACACGCACACTGACACACACACCGACATGCACATTGACACACACACACCGACATGCACATTGACACACACACACCGACATGCACATTGACACACACACACAGACACACACACAGGCACACACACACTGACATACACACTGACACACATTGACACTGACACACACACTGACACATATTGACACTGACACACACACTGACACATGCACAAACGGACACACACACAGTGACACACACATACTGACACACAGACACTGATACACACACACACACTGACGCACGCACTGACACACACACTGATACAACCACACTGAGGTACACACACTGACACACTGACACTGAAACACACACTACACACACACACTGACACACACACTGATACACACACTCACACACACCCTCTGACACACACACACTGACACACACACTAACATACACACTGACACACACACACACACTGACATAACTTCACACTGACACACACTGTCATACACACACTGACACACACACACTGACATTGACAATGACGCACACACAATGACACAGACACCGACGCACACACACAAACTGACACACAGCCTGACACACACTGACACACACACACACACACTGACACACACACACTCTGACACATACATATTTACACACACACTGACATACACACTGATACACACTGACACCCACACTCACACTGACATACACTCACACTCGCACACACTGTCACATACGCGTTGTGTGTGTCAACTGACACACACACTGACACACGCACAAACAGACACACACACAGTGACACACACATACTGACACACAGACACTGATACACACACACACACTGACGCACGCACTGACACACACACTGATACAATCACACTGAGGTACACACACTGACACACTGACACTGAAACACATACTGTCACACCCACACTGACACACACACTGATACACAAACACTGAAACACACACACTCACACACACCCTCTGACACACACACACTGACACACACACTGACATACACACTGACACACACACACTGACATAACCTCACACTGACACACACTGTCATACACACACTGACACACTGACACACACACACTGACATTGACAATGACGCACACACAATGACACAGACACTGACGCACACACACAAACTGACACACAGCCTGACACACACACTGACACACACACACACACTGACACACACACACTCTGACACATACATATTGACACACACACTGACATACACACTGATACACACTGACACCCACACTCACACTGACATACACTCACACTCGCACACACTGTCACATACGCATTGACACACACACACACTGACACACACTGGCACACACACAGTGACACACACACATTGACACACACACTGATACTCACACGCTAACACACACACTGACACACGAACACTGACACAGGCACACTGTTACACCTACACTGACACACACATTGCCACACAATCACTGACTCACACACTGACACACACATTGACACACACACACAGACACACACACAGGCACACACACACTGACATACACACTGACACACATTGACACTGACACACACAATGACACATATTGACACTGACACACACACTGACACATGCACAAATGGACACACACTGGCACACACACAGTGACTCACACACATTGACACACACACTGATACTCACACGCTAACACACACACTGACACACGAACACTGACACAGGCACACTGTCACACCTACACTGACACACACATTGCCACACACTCACTGACTCACACACTGACACACACACACACACACTGAAACTGACACAGACACTGACACACACACTGACTCACACACTGACACACACAGTGACTCACACACGCACTGAAACAGACACTGACACTGGCACTGACATTCACACTGACAGACACTGACACACACTCCGACACACACAATGGCACAGACAAACACACTGACGCACACGCACTGACACACACTGTCACACACACACAAATGGACACACACACTGGCACACACACACGCACACTGACACACACTGGCACACATACTGTCACACCCACACTGACACACACACACACAAACACTGAAACACACACTGACACACACTGACACAGGCACTGACACATACACACTGACTGATACACACTGACACATACACACTGTCACACACACACTAACACACACAGTGACATGCACACAATGACTCACATCCTGACACACATCGACACACACACGCACTGAAACAGACGCTGACACAAACACTGACACACACACCCTCTGAGACACACACTGAGTCACACACTCTAACACACACACTGACTCACACAGTGATCCACATACTGACACACACACTGACACGCACACTGACACACACACCGACATGCACATTGACACACACACACCGACATGCACATTGACACACACACACAGACACACACACAGGCACACACACACTGACATACACACTGACACACATTGACACTGACACACACACTGACACATATTGACACTGACACACACACTGACACATGCACAAACGGACACACACACAGTGACACACACATACTGACACACAGACACTGATACACACACACACACTGACGCACGCACTGACACACACACTGATACAACCACACTGAGGTACACACACTGACACTGAAACACACACTACACACACACACTGACACACACACTGATACACACACACTCACACACACCCTCTGACACACACACACTGACACACACACTAACATACACACTGACACACACACACACACTGACATAACTTCACACTGACACACACTGTCATACACACACTGACACACTGACACACACACACTGACATTGACAATGACGCACACACAATGCCACAGACACCGACGCACACACACAAACTGACGCACAGCCTGACACACACACTGACACACACACACACACTGACACACACACACTCTGACACATACATATTTACACACACACTGACATACACACTGATACACACTGACACCCACACTCACACTGACATACACTCACACTCGCACACACTGTCACATACGCGTTGTGTGTGTCAACTGACACACACACTGACACACGCACAAACAGACACACACACAGTGACACACACATACTGACACACAGACACTGATACACACACACACACACTGACGCACGCACTGACACACACACTGATACAATCACACTGAGGTACACACACTGACACACTGACACTGAAACACATACTGTCACACCCACACTGACACACACACTGATACACAAACACTGAAACACACACACTCACACACACCCTCTGACACACACACACTGACACACACACTGACATACACACTGACACACACACACTGACATAACCTCACACTGACACACACTGTCATACACACACTGACACACTGACACACACACACTGACATTGACAATGACGCACACACAATGACACAGACACTGACGCACACACACAAACTGACACACAGCCTGACACACACACTGACACACACACACACACTGACACACACACACTCTGACACATACATATTTACACACACACTGACACACACACTGACACACACTGGCACACACACAGTGACACACACACATTGACACACACACTGATACTCACACGCTAACACACACACTGACACACGAACACTGACACAGGCACACTGTTACACCTACACTGACACACACATTGCCACACAATCACTGACTCACACACTGACACACACATTGACACACACACACACAGACACACACACAGGCACACACACACTGACATACACACTGACACACATTGACACTGACACACACACTGACACATATTGACACTGACACACACACTGACACATGCACAAACGGACACACACACACAGTGACACACACATACTGACACACAGACACTGATGCACACACACACACTGACACACGCACTGACTCACACACTGATCCAACCACACTGAGGTACACACACTGACACTGAAACACACACTACACACATACACTCACACACACACACTGATACACACACACTGACACAGACACGCACACACACACCCTCTGACACACACACACTGACACACACACTGACATACACACTGACACACACACACACTGACATAACCTCACACTGACACACACTGTCACACACACACTGACACACACACTGACACACACACACTGACATTGACAATGGCGCACACACAATGACACAGACACTGACACACACACACAAACTGACACACAGCCTGACACACACACTGACACACACACACACACTGACACACACACACCTAGGCACATACATACTGACACACACACTGACATACACACTGATACACATTGACAGCCACACTCACACTGGCACACACTGTCACATACGCATTGACACACTCACACACAGACACACACACACTGACATTGGCACTGACTCACACACAATGACACAGACACTGACACACACACTGATACACACACTGACACACACACACTTGCACACTCACACTGACACACGCACTGGCACAGACACACTGACACACACACTGAAACTGACACTGGCACAGGCACTGACTTTCACACTGACATTCTGCCACACACAATGGCACAGACAATCACACTGACTCACACGCACTAGCACACACACTGTCACACTAACACAAATTGACACACAGTCTGACACACACACTGACATACCCTGACACAAACACTGACACACACACTGACAGACACACACAGTGGCACACACACTGACACACACACTGATACACACACTGGGGTGCACACACTGACACACTAACACAGACACCCTCACTAACACTGACATATACACTGACACACACACACTGAAACAGACACATCGACACACACTGGCACACACACGCTGACTCACACACACTGAGACACACATAGAGACATACACACATACTGACACACACTGGCACACACACAGTGACTCACACACATTGACACACACACTGATACTCACACGCTAACACACACACTGACACACGAACACTGACACAGGCACACTGTCACACCTACACTGACACACACATTGCCACACACTCACTGACTCACACACTGACACACACACGAACACACGCACTGGCACACACACACGCACACTGACACACACTGACACACACTGGCACACATACTGTCACACCCACACTGACACACACACGCACAAACACTGAAACACACACTGACACACACTGACACAGGCACTGACACATACACACTGACTGATACACACTGACACATACACACTGTCACACACACACACCAACACACACAGTGACATGCACACAATGACTCACATCCTGACACACATCGACACACACACGCACTGAAACAGACGCTGACACAAACACTGACACACACACCCTCTGAGACACACACTGAGTCACACACTCTAACACACACACTGACTCACACAGTGATCGACATACTGACACACACACGGACACACACACACAGTGACACACACATACTGACACACAGACACTGATGCACACACACACACTGACACACGCACTGACTCACACACTGATCCAACCACAGTGAGGTACACACACTGACACTGAAACACACACTACACACATACACTCACACACACACACTGATACACACACACTGACACAGACACGCACACACACACCCTCTGACACACACAGACTGACACACACACTGACATACACACTGACACACACACACACTGACATAACCTCACACTGACACACACTGTCACACACACACTGACACACACACTGACACACACACACTGGCATTGACAATGGCGCACACACAATGACACAGACACTGACACACACACACAAACTGACACACAGCCTGACACACACACTGACACACACACACACACTGACACACACACACTCTGACACATACATATTTACACACACACTGACATACACACTGATACACACTGACACGCACACTCACACTGACATACACTCACACTCGCACACACTGTCACATACGTATTGTGTGTGTCAACTGACACACACACTGACACACGCACAAACAGACACACACACAGTGACACACACATACTGACACACAGACACTGATACACACACACACACTGACGCACGCACTGACACACACACTGATACAATCACACTGAGGTACACACACTGACACACTGACACTGAAACACATACTGTCACACCCACACTGACACACACACTGATACACAAACACTGAAACACACACACTCACACACACCCTCTGACACACACACACTGACACACACACTGACATACACACTGACACACACACACTGACATAACCTCACACTGACACACACTGTCATACACACACTGACACACTGACACACACACACTGACATTGACAATGACGCACACACAATGACACAGACACTGACGCACACACACAAACTGACACACAGCCTGACACACACACTGACACACACACACACACTGACACACACACACTCTGACACATACATATTGACACACACACTGACATACACACTGATACACACTGACACCCACACTCACACTGACATACACTCACACTCGCACACACTGTCACATACGCATTGACACACACACACACTGACACACACTGGCACACACACAGTGACACACACACATTGACACACACACTGATACTCACACGCTAACACACACACTGACACACAAACACTGACACAGGCACACTGTTACACCTACACTGACACACACATTGCCACACAATCACTGACTTACACACTGACACACACATTGACACACACACACACTGAAACTGACACTGACACAGACACTGACACACACACTGACTCACACACTGACACACACAGTGACTCACACACGCACTGAAACAGACACTGACACTGGCACTGACATTCACACTGACAGACACTGACGCACACGCACTGACACACACTGTCACACACACACAAACGAACACACGCACTGGCACACACACACGCACACTGACACACACTGACACACACTGGCACACATACTGTCACACCCACACTGACACACACACGCACAAACACTGAAACACACACTGACACACACTGACACAGACACTGACACATACACACTGACTGATACACACTGACACATACACACTGTCACACACACACACAAAGACACACAGTGAGATGCACACAATGACTCACATCCTGACACACATCGACACACACACGCACTGAAACAGACGCTGACACAAACACTGACACACACACCCTCTGAGACACACACTGAGTCACACACTCTAACACACACACTGACTCACACAGTGATCCACATACTGACACACACACTGACACGCACACTGACACACACACCGACATGCACATTGACACACACACACCGACCTGCACATTGACACACACACACAGACACACACACAGGCACACACACACTGACATACACACTGACACACATTGACACTGACACACACACTGACACATATTGACACTGACACACACACTGACACATGCACAAACGGACACACACACACAGTGACACACACATACTGACACACAGACACTGAACACACACACACACTGACACAAGCACTGACACACACACTGATACAACCACACTGAGGTACACACACTGACACACTGACACTGAAACACACACTACACACATACACTCACACACACACACTGATACACACGCACTGACACACACACACACAAACACTGAAACACACACTGACACACACTGACACAGACACTGACACATACACAGTGACTGATACACACTGACACATACACACTGTCACACACACACTAACACACACAGTGACATGCACACAATGACTCACATCCTGACACACATCGACACACACACGCACTGAAACAGACGCTGACACAAACACTGACAAACACACCCTCTGAGACACACACTGAGTCACACACTCTAACACACACACTGACTCACACAGTGATCCACACACTGACACACACACTGACACGCACACTGACACACACACCGACATGCACATTGGCACACACACACCGACATGCACATTGACACACACACACAGACACACACACAGGCACACACACACTGACATACACACTGACACACATTGACACTGACACACACACTGACACATATTGACACTGACACACACACTGACACATGCACAAACGGACACACACACAGTGACACACACATACTGACACACAGACACTGATACACACACACACACTGACGCACGCACTGACACACACACTGATACAACCACACTGAGGTACACACACTGACACACTGACACACACACTAACATACACACTGACACACACACACACACACTGACATAACCTCACACTGACACACACTGTCATACACACACTGACACACACACACTGACATTGACAATGACGCACACACAATGACACAGACACTGACGCACACACACAAACTGACACACAGCCTGACACACACACTGACACACACACACACACACTGACACACACACACTCTGACACATACATATTGACACACACACTGACATACACACTGATACACACTGACACCCACACTCACACTGACATACACTCACACTCGCACACACTGTCACATACGCGTTGACACACACACACACTGACACACACTGGCACACACACAGTGGCACACACACATTGACACACACACTGATACTCACACGCTAACACACACACTGACACACGAACACTGACACAGGCACACTGTCACACCTACACTGACACACACATTGCCACACAATCACTGACTCACACACTGACACACACATTGACACACACACACACTGAAACTGACACTGACACAGACACTGACACACACACTGACTCACACACTGACACACACAGTGACTCACACACGCACTGAAACAGACACTGACACTGGCACTGACATTCACACTGACAGACACTGACGCACACGCACTGACACACACTGTCACACACACACAAACGAACACACGCACTGGCACACACACACGCACACTGACACACACTGACACACACTGGCACACATACTGTCACACCCACACTGACACACACACGCACAAACACTGAAACACACACTGACACACACTGACACAGACACTGACACATACACACTGACTGATACACACTGACACATACACACTGTCACACACACACTAACACACACAGTGACATGCACGCAATGACTCACATCCTGACACACATCGACACACACACGCACTGAAACAGACGCTGACACAATCACTGACACACACACCATCTGAGACACACACTGAGTCACACACTCTAACACACACACTGACTCACACAGTGATCCACATACTGACACACACACTGACACGCACACTGACACACACACCGACATGCACATTGACACACACACACCGACATGCACATTGACACACACACACAGACACACACACACTGACATACACACTGACACACATTGACACTGACACACACACTGACACATATTGACACTGACAGACACACTGACACATGCACAAACGGACACACACACAGTGACACACACATACTGACACACAGACACTGAACACACACACACACTGACACAAGCACTGACACACACACTGATACAACCACACTGAGGTACACACACTGACACACTGACACTGAAACACACACTACACACATACACTCACACACACACACTGATACACACACACTGACACAGACATGCTCACACACACCCTCTGACACACACACACTGACACACACACTGACATACACACTGACACACACACACACACTGACATAACCTCACACTGACACACACTGTCACACACACACTGACACACACACTGACACACACACACTGACATTGACAATGACGCACACACAATGACACAGACACTGACACACACACACAAACTGACACACAGCCTGACACACACACTGACACACACACACACTGACACACACACACCTTGGCACATACATACTGACACACACACTGACATACACACTGATACACATTGACACCCACACTCACACTGGCACACACTGTCACATACGCGTTGACACACACACACACTGACATTGGCACTGACTCACACACAATGACACAGACACTGACACACACACTGATACACACACTGACACACACACACTTGCACACTCACACTGACACACGCACTGGCACAGACACACTGACACACACACTGAAACTGACACTGGCACAGGCACTGACTTTCACACTGACATTCTGCCACACACAATGGCACAGACAATCACACTGACTCACACGCACTGGCACACACACTGTCACACTAACACAAATTGACACACAGTCTGACACACACACTGACATACCCTGACACAAACACTGACACACACACTGACAGACACACACAGTGGCACACACACTGACACACACACTGATACACACACTGGGGTGCACACACTGACACACTAACACAGACACGCTCACTAACACTGACATATACACTGACACACACACACTGACACAGACACACTGACACACACTGGCACACACACAGTGACACACACACATTGACACACACACTGATACTCACACGCTAACACACACTGACACACGGACACTGACACAGGCACACTGTCACACCTACACTGACACACACATTGCCACACACTCACTGACTCACACACTGACACACACATTGACACACACACACACACACTGAAACTGACACTGACACAGACACTGACACACACACTGGCACACACACACTGACACACACACTAATCCACACACACTGACACATGCACAAACGGACACACACCCACAGTGACACACACACACTGACACACAGACACTGATACACACACACACAGTGATGCACGCACTGACACACACACTGACACACCCACACTGAGGTACACACACTGACACACTGACACTGAAACACACACTACACACACATGCTGAAACACAGACACTGACAAACAGACTGACACACTGACACACACTCTGACACACACTGACACACGTACTCTGATACACACAGTGGCACAGACAAACACACTGACACACACTGACAAACACACACTGAAACACACACACTGACACACATACCGACACACTCTCACTGACACACACAAACACTGACGCACACATTGACACACACTGACAAAGACACGGACACACACACATGACACGCACTGACAAAGACACGGACACACACACACTGACAGACACACACTGGCACACACTCTGACTCACACACTGACTCACACAATGTCACACACACTGACACACACACAGACTGACACACTCACACTGACCCACACATACTGACAAACATACTGACGCAAACACACACTGACACACACACTGACACACATTGACACACACAGCTGACACTCTCTGACTGACAAACACACTGACAGACACACTGACACACACACTGACACACACGCACTCAAACTGAAACACGCACTGACGCACACACTGACACACACACTGACACACACACTAACATTGACACACACACTGACAGACGCTCACACACTGACACACACACTCTGACACACACACTGACACAGACACACTGACACACACTGGCACAGATAAACACACTGACTCACACACACTGAGACACACATAGAGACGCACACACACAAATTGACACACACTGACACAGACACTGACATACTCACAGTGTCACACACACATTGACACACAGACTGATACTCACACGCTGACACAGAAACACTGACACAGATACGCTGACATACACACTGCCACACACTCACTGACTCACACACTGATACACACATTGACACACACACACACTGAAACTGACACTGACACAGACACTGACAAACACACTGCCTCACACACTGACACACACAGTGATTCACACACGCACTGAAACAGACACTGACACTGGCACTGACATTCACACTGACAGACACTGACACAAACACTCTGACACACACAATGGCACAGACAAACACACTGATGCACACACACTGACACACACTGTCACACACACACAAACTGACACCCACACTGACACACATTCACACACTGACACACACTGAGACACATACTGATGCACTCACACTGACACAAACACACAAACACTGAATCACGCACTGCCACACACTGACACAGACATTGACACACACACAGTGACTGATACACACTGACACATACACACTGTCACACACTAACACACAGTGACATGCACACAATGACTCACATCCTGACACACACATCGACACACACACGCACTGAAACAGACGCTGACACAAACACTGCCACACACACCATCTGAGACACACACTGAGTCACACACTCTAACACACACACTGACTCACACAGTGATCCACACACTGACACACACACTGACACGCACACTGACACACACACCGACTTGCACATTGACACACACACACCGACATGCACATTGACACACACACACAGACACACACACAGGCACACACACACTGACATACACACTGACACACATTGACACTGACACACACAGTGACACATATTGACGCTGACACACACACTGACACATGCACAAACGGACACACACACAGTGACACACACATACTGACACACAGACACTGATACACACACAATCACTGACGCACGCACTGACACACACACTGATACAACCACACTGAGGTACACACACTGACACACTGACACTGAAACACACACTACACACACACACTGACACACACACTAACATACACACTGACACACACACACACACTGACATAACCTCACACTGACACACACTGTCATACACACACTGACACACTGACACACACACACTGACATTGACAATGACGCACACACAATGACACAGACACTGATGCACACACACAAACTGACACACAGCCTGACACACACACTGACACACACACACACACTGACACACACACACTCTGACACATACATATTGACACACACACTGACATACACACTGATACACACTGACACCCACACTCACACTGACATACACTCACACTCGCACACACTGTCACATACGCGTTGACACACACACACACTGACACACACTGGCACACACACAGTGACACACACACATTGACACACACACTGATACTCACACGCTAACACACACACTGACACACGAACACTGACACAGGCACACTGTCACACCTACACTGACACACACATTGCCACACAATCACTGACTCACACACTGACACACACATTGACACACACACACACTGAAACTGACACTGACACAGACACTGACACACACACTGACTCACACACTGACACACACAGTGACTCACACACGCACTGAAACAGACACTGACACTGGCACTGACATTCACACTGACAGACACTGACGCACACGCACTGACACACACTGTCACACACACACAAACGAACACACGCACTGGCACACACACACGCACACTGACACACACTGGCACACATACTGTCACACCCACACTGACACACACACGAACAAACACTGAAACACACACTGACACACACTGACACAGACACTGACACATACACACTGACTGATACACACTGACACATACACACTGTCACACACACACTAACACACACAGTGACATGCACGCAATGACTCACATCCTGACACACATCGACACACACACGCACTGAAACAGACGCTGACACAATCACTGACACAAACACCATCTGAGACACACACTGAGTCACACACTCTAACACACACACTGACTCACACAGTGATCCACATACTGACACACACACTGACACGCACACTGACACACACACCGACATGCACATTGACACACACACACCGACATGCACATTGACACACACACACAGACACACACACAGGCACACACACACTGACATACACACTGACACACATTGACACTGACACACACACTGACACATATTGACACTGACAGACACACTGACACGTGCACAAACGGACACACACACAGTGACACACACATACTGACACACAGACACTGAACACACACACACACTGACACAAGCACTGACACACACACTGATACAACCACACTGAGGTACACACACTGACACACTGACACTGAAACACACACTACACACATACACTCACACACACACACTGATACACACACACTGACACAGACATGCTCACACACACCCTCTGACACACACACACTGACACACACACTGACATACACACTGACACACACACACACACACTGACATAACCTCACACTGACACACACTGTCACACACACACTGACACACACACTGACACACACACACTGACATTGACAATGACGCACACACAATGACACAGACACTGACACACACACACAAACTGACACACAGCCTGACACACACACTGACACACACACACACTGACACACACACACCTTGGCACATACATACTGACACACACACTGACATACACACTGATACACATTGACACCCACACTCACACTGGCACACACTGTCACATACGCGTTGACACACACACACACACTGACATTGGCACTGACTCACACACAATGACACAGACACTGATACACACACTGATACACACACTGACACACACACACTTGCACACTCACACTGACACACGCACTGGCACAGACACACTGACACACACACTTAAACTGACACTGGCACAGGCACTGACTTTCACACTGACATTCTGCCACACACAATGGCACAGACAATCACACTGACTCACACGCACTGGCACACACACTGTCACACTAACACAAATTGACACACAGTCTGACACACACACTGACATACCCTGACACAAACACTGACACACACACTGACAGACACACACAGTGGCACACACACTGACACACACACTGATACACACACTGGGGTGCACACACTGACACACTAACACAGACACGCTCACTAACACTGACATATACACTGACACACACACACTGACACAGACACACTGACACACACTGGCACACACACAGTGACACACACACATTGACACACACACTGATACTCACACGCTAACACACACTGACACACGGACACTGACACAGGCACACTGTCACACCTACACTGACACACACACTGCCACACACTCACTGACTCACACACTGACACACACATTGACACACACACACACACACTGAAACTGACACTGACACAGACACTGACACACACACTGGCACACACACACTGACAAACACACTAATCCACACACACTGACACATGCACAAACGGACACACACCCACAGTGACACACACACACTGACACACAGACACTGATACACACACACAGTGATGCACGCACTGACACACACACTGACACACCCACACTGAGGTACACACACTGACACACTGACACTGAAACACACACTACACACACATGCTGAAACACAGACACTGACAAACAGACTGACACACTGACACACACTCTGACACACACTGACACACGTACTCTGATACACACAGTGGCACAGACAAACACACTGACACACACTGACAAACACACACTGAAACACACACACTGACACACATACCGACACACTCTCACTGACACACACAAACACTGACGCACACATTGACACACACTGACAAAGACACGGACACACACACATGACACGCACTGACAAAGACACGGACACACACACACTGACAGACACACACTGGCACACACTCTGACTCACACACTGACTCACACAATGTCACACACACTGACACACACACAGACTGACACACTCACACTGACCCACACATACTGACAAACATAGTGACGCAAACACACACTGACACACACACTGACACACATTGACACACACAGCTGATACTATCTGACTGACAAACACACTGCCAGACACACTGACACACACGCACTCAAACTGAAACACGCACTGACGCACACACTGACACAGACACTGACACACACACTAACATTGACACACACACTGACAGACGCTCACACACTGACACACACATTCTAACACACACACTGACACAGACACACTGACACACACTGGCACAGATAAACACACTGACTCACACACACTGAGACACACATAGAGATGCACACACACAAATTGACACACACTGACACAGACACTGACATACTCACAGTGACACACACACATTGACACACAGACTGATACTCACACGCTGACACAGAAACACTGACACAGATACGCTGACATACACACTGCCACACACTCACTGACTCACACACTGATACACACATTGACACACACACACACTGAAACTGACACTGACACAGACACTGACACACACACTGCCTCACACACTGACACACACAGTGATTCACACACGCACTGAAACAGACACTGACACTGGCACTGACATTCACACTGACAGACACTGACACAAACACTCTGACACACACAATGGCACAGACAAACACACTGATGCACACACACTGACACACACTGTCACACACACACAAACTGACACCCACACTGACACACATTCACACACTGACACACACTGAGACACATACTGACGCACTCACACTGACACAAACACTGAAACACGCACTGCCACACACTGACACAGACATTGACACACACACAGTGACTGATACACACTGACACATACACACTGTCACACACTAACACACACAGTGACATGCACACAATGACTCACATCCTGACACACACATCGACACACACACGCACTGAAACAGACGCTGACACAAACACTGCCACACACACCATCTGAGACACACACTGAGTCACACACTCTAACACACACACTGACTCACACAGTGATCCACACACTGACACACACACTGACACGCACACTGACACACACACCGACTTGCACATTGACACACACACACCGACATGCACATTGACACACACACACAGACACACACACAGGCACACACACACTGACATACACACTGACACACATTGACACTGACACACACACTGACACATATTGACACTGACACACACACTGACACATGCACAAACGGACACACACACAGTGACACACACATACTGACACACAGACACTGATACACACACAATCACTGACGCACGCACTGACACACACACTGACACTCACACAGACACACACACCGACATGCACATTGACACACACACACAGACACACACACTGGCACACACACACTGACATACACACTGACCCACATTGACACTGACACACACACTGACACATGCACAAACGGACACACACCCACAGTGACACACACACAGTGACACAGAGACACTGATACACACACACACAGTGACGCACGCACTGACACCCACACCGACACACCCACACTGAGGTGCACACACTGACACTGAAACACACACTACACACACACGCTGACACACACACTGAAACACACACACTGACAAACAGAGACTGACACACTGACACACTCACACTGACACACGTACTCTGATACACACAGTGGCACAGACAAACACACTGACAAACACACACTGAAACACACACACTGACACTCACACACTGACACACACACAAGCACACCCACTGACACACACACACTGAGAAACACACACTGACACACACACACACTGACACTCACACTGACACTCACCCTGTGACACACACAGGCTCAGACAAACACACTGACACACACTGACACACACACTGACATACTCTTACTGACACACACACACACACACTGACACACACACACTGACATACCCTGACACAAACACTGACACACACACTGACAGACACACACTGGCACACACTCTGACTCACACACTGACTCACACAATGTCACACATACAGACTGACACACTCACACTGACCCACGCATGCTGTCAAACACACTGACGCGAACACACACTAACACACACACTGACACACACTGACACACACACTGACACACACAGCTGACACTCTCTGACTGACACACACACTGACAGACACACTGACACACACACTGACACCCATGCACTCACACTGACACACGCACTGACACTGACATACACACTCTGACACATACTGGCACAGGCACTGACACACAGACTGACACAAACACACTGACACACAGACTGACACACTCACACTGACACACACACAAACACTGCCATACACACACTGACACACTTACACAGGCACTGACACACACACTGACACACCCACACTGAGGTACACACACTGACACACTGACACTGAAACACACACTACACACACATGCTGAAACACAGACACTGACAAACAGACTGACACAGTGACACACACACTGACACACACACTAACATTGACACACACACTGACACACGCTCACACACTGACACACACACACTGACACACACACTCTGACACACACACTGACACAGACACACTGACACACACTGGCACAGACAAACACACTGACTCACACACACTGAGACACACATAGAGACGCACACACACACACTGACACACACTGACACAGGCACTGACATACTCACAGTGACACACACACATTGACACACAGACTGATACTCACACGCTGACACAGACACACTGACACACACACACTGACACAGATACGCTGACATACACACTGCCACACACTCACTGACTCACACACTGATACACACATTGACACACACACACACTGAAACTGACACTGACACAGACACTGACACACACACTGACTCACACACTGACACACACAGTGATTCACACACGCACTGAAACAGACACTGACGCTGGCACTGACATTCACACTGACAGACACTGACACAAACACTCTGACACACACAATGGCACAGACAAACACACTGATGCACACACACTGACACACACTGTCACACACACACAAACTGACACACACACTGACACACATTCACAAACTGACACACACTGAGACACACACTGTCACACTCACACTGACACACACAAACACTGAAACACGCACTGACACACACTGACACAGACATTGACACACACACAGTGACTGATACACACTGACACATACACACTGTCACACACTAACACACACAGTGACATGCACACAATGACTCACATCCTGACACACACATCGACACACACACGCACTGAAACAGACGCTGACACAAACACTGCCACACACACCATCTGAGACACACACTGAGTCACACACTCTAACACACACACTGACTCACACACTGATCCACACACTGACACACACACTGACACTCACACAGACACACACACCGACATGCACATTGACACATACACACAGACACACACACTGGCACACACACACTGACATACACACTGGCCCACATTGACACTGACACACACACTGACACATGCACAAACGGACACACACCCACAGTGACACACACACACTGACACACAGGCACTGATACACACACACACAGTGACTCACGCACTGACACCCACACTGACACACCCACACTGAGGTGCACACACTGACACTGAAACACACACTACACACACACGCTGACACACACACTTAAACACACACACTGACAAACAGAGACTGACACACTGACACACTCACACTGACACACGTACTCTGATACACACAGTGGCACAGATAAACACACTGACACACACTGACAAACACACACTGAAACACACACACTGACACACACACATAAACACTGAAACACACACTGACACACACTGGCACAGACACTGACACACACACAGTGACTGATACACACTGACACATACACACTGTCACACACAGACTAACACATACAGTGACATGCACACAATGACTCACATCCTGACACACACATCGACACACACACACACTGAAACAGACGCTGACACAATCACTGACACACACACCATCTGAGACACACACTGAGTCACACACTCTAACACACACACTGACTCACACAGTGATCCACATACTGACACACACACTGACACGCACACTGACACACACACCGACATGCACATTGACACACACACACCGACATGCACATTGACACACACACACAGACACACACACAGGCACACACACACTGACATACACACTGACACACATTGACACTGACACACACACTGACACATATTGACACTGACAGACACACTGACACATGCACAAACGGACACACACACAGTGACACACACATACTGACACACAGACACTGAACACACACACACACTGACACAAGCACTGACACACACACTGATACAACCACACTGAGGTACACACACTGACACACTGACACTGAAACACACACTACACACATACACTCACACACACACACTGATACACACACACTGACACAGACATGCTCACACACACCCTCTGACACACACACACTGACACACACACTGACATACACACTGACACACACACACACACTGACATAACCTCACACTGACACACACTGTCACACACACACTGACACACACACTGACACACACACACTGACATTGACAATGACGCACACACAATGACACAGGCACTGACACACACACACAAACTGACACACAGCCTGACACACACACTGACACACATTCACACACTGACACACACTGAGACACACACTGTCACACTCACACTGACACACACAAACACTGAAACACGCACTGACACACACTGACACAGACATTGACACACACACAGTGACTGATACACACTGACACATACACACTGTCACACACTAACACACACAGTGACATGCACACAATGACTCACATCCTGACACACACATCGACACACACACGCACTGAAACAGACGCTGACACAAACACTGCCACACACACCATCTGAGACACACACTGAGTCACACACTCTAACACACACACTGACTCACACACTGATCCACACACTGACACACACACTGACACTCACACAGACACACACACCGACATGCACATTGAAACATACACACAGACACACACACTGGCACACACACACTGACATACACACTGGCCCACATTGACACTGACACACACACTGACACATGCACAAACGGACACACACCCACAGTGACACACACACACTGACACACAGGCACTGATACACACACACACAGTGACTCACGCACTGACACCCACACTGACACACCCACACTGAGGTGCACACACTGACACTGAAACACACACTACACACACACGCTGACACACACACTTAAACACACACACTGACAAACAGAGACTGACACACTGACACACTCACACTGACACACGTACTCTGATACACACAGTGGCACAGACAAACACACTGACACACACTGACAAACACACACTGAAACACACACACTGACACACACACATAAACACTGAAACACACACTGACACACACTGACACAGACACTGACACACACACAGTGACTGATACACACTGACACATACACACTGTCACACACAGACTAACACATACAGTGACATGCACACAATGACTCACATCCTGACACACACATCGACACACACACACGCACTGAAACAGACGCTGGCACAAACACTGACACACACACCATCTGAGACACACACTGAGTCACACACTCTAACACACACACTGACTCACACACTGATCCACACACTGACACACACACTGACACGTTCACAGACACACACACCGACATGCACATTGACACACACACACCAACATGCACATTGACACACACACACATACACACACACTGGCACACACACACTGACACACACACTGACCCACACACACTGACACATGCACAAACGGACACCCACCCACAGTGACACACACACACTGACACACAGGCACTGATACACACACACACAGTGACGCACACACTGACACACACATGACACACCCACACTGAGGTACACACACTGACACACTGACACTGAAACACACACTACACACACACGCTGACACACACACTGAAACACACACACTGACAAACAGACTGACACACTGACACACTCACACTGACACACACTGACACACGTACTCTGATACACACAGTGGCACAGACAAACACACTGACACACACTGACAAACACACACTGAAACACACACACTGACACACATACCGACACGCTCACACTGACACACACAAACACTGACACACACTGACAAAGACACGGACACACACACACTGACAGACACACACTGGCACACACTCTGACTCACACACTGACTCACACAATGTCACACACACTGACACACACACATACTGACACACTCACACTGACCCACACATACTGACAAACATACTGACGCAAACACACACTGACACACACACTGACACACATTGGCACACACAGCTGACACTCTCTGACTGACAAACACACTGACAGACACACTGACACACACACTGACACACACGCACTCAAACTGAAACACGCACTGACGCACACACTGACACACACACTGGCACACACACTAACATTGACACACACACTGACACACGCTCACACACTGACACACACACACTGAGACACACATAGAGACGCACACACACACACTGGCACACTCTGACACAGACACTGACATACTCACAGTGACACATACACATTGACACACAGACTGATACTCACACGCTGACACAGACACACTGACACACACACACTGACACAGATACGCTGACATACACACTGCCACACACTCACTGACTCACACACTGATACACACATTGACACACACTAAAACTGACACTGACACAGACACTTACACACACACTGCCTCACACACTGACACACACAGTGATTCACACACGCACTGAAACAGACACTGACACTGGCACTGACATTCACACTGACAGACACTGACACAAACACTCTGACACACACAATGGCACAGACAAACACACTGATGCACACACACTGACACACACTGTCACACACACACAAACTGACACACACACTGACACACATTCACACACTGACACACACTGAGACACATACTGACACACTCACACTGACACACACACACAAACACTGACACATGCACTGACACACACTGACACAGACATTGACACACACACAGTGACTGATACACACTGACACATACACACTGTCACACACTAACACACACAGTGACATGCACACAATGAATCACATCCTGACACACACATCGACACACACACGCACTGAAACAGACGCTGACACAAACACTGCCACACACACCATCTGAGACACACACTGAGTCACACACTCTAACACACACACTGACTCACACACTGATCCACACACTGACACACACACTGACACTCACACAGACACACACACCAACATGCACATTGACACACACACACAGACACACACACTGGCACACACACACTGACATACACACTGACCCACATTGACACTGACACACACACTGACACATGCACAAACGGACACACACCCACAGTGACACACACACAGTGACACAGAGACACTGATACACACACACACAGTGACGCACGCACTGACACCCACACTGACACACCCACACTGAGGTGCACACACTGACACTGAAACACACACTACACACACACGCTGACACACACACTGAAACACACACACTGACAAACAGAGACTGACACACTGACACACTCACACTGACACACGTACTCTGATACACACAGTGGCACAGACAAACACACTGACAAACACACACTGAAACACACACACTGACACTCACACACTGAGAAACACACACTGACACACACACACTGACTCTCACACTGACACACACTGACACTCACCCTGTGACACACACAGGCTCAGACAAACACACTGACACACACACTGACATACTCTTACTGACACACACACACACACACTGACACACACACACTGACATACCCTGACACAAACACTGACACACACACTGACAGACACACACTGGCACACAATCTGACTCACACACTGACTCACACAATGTCACACACACAGACTGACACACTCACACTGACCCACGCATGCTGTCAAACACACTGACGCGAACACACACTAACACACACACTGACACACACTGACACACACACTGACACACACAGCTGACACTCTCTGACTGACACACACACTGACAGACACACTGACACACACACTGACACCCATGCACTCACACTGACACACGCACTGACGCACACACTGACACACACACTGACACACACACTGAGTTGTACACACTGCCACACTAACACAGACACACACACTAACACAGACACACACACTGACACACACACACACTGACACACACACTCTGACACACACACTCTGACACACACACTGACACACACTGACAAAGACACTGAGACACACAGTGACAGACTCAGACTGACACACACACACTGTCACACACACACTAACACACACAGTGACATGCACACAATGACTCACAACATGTCACACACATCGACACACACACTGAAACAGACGCTGATACAGACACTGACATACACTATGACAGACACACCCTCTGAGACACACACTGAATCACACACTGACTCACACGCACAATGATACACACATACACTGACACACTCACACTGACTCACACACTGACACTCACAAACACTGACATATGCACACTGACACACACTGACAGAGACACTGACACACAGGCTGACACACCCACTGACACACAGACTGACTCACTCACACTGACACACTCACAAACACTGACATACGCACACTGACACACACTGACACACAGGCTGACACACACACTGACACACAGACTGACACACACACTGACACACACACACTGAGAAACACACACTGACACACACACTCTGACACACACACTGACACACACTATGACACACACACCCTCTGAGACACACACTGAATCACACACTGTCTCACACGTACAATGATACACACATACACTGACACACTCAATCTGACCAACACACTGACCCGCACACACACTGGCACATTCACACTGACACACACACTCTGACATACACAAACAAACACATTGACACACACGTCCTGACACACACAGACACTTTCACACACACACACACATATTGACACACACTGATACACACACTGACACACAGACTGACACACTCACACAGACACACACACAGACACTGACATACACACTCTGACACATACTGGCACAGGCACTGACACACAGACTGACACAAACACACTGACACACAGACTGACACACTCACACTGACACACACACAAACACTGCCATACACACACTGACACACTTACACAGGCACTGACACACAGACAGTGACACAGACACGCTGACACACACACACAGACACACACACTGCCACACCCATTGACTCACATACTGACACACACACTGACACACACACTCTGAGACACACACTGAGTCACACATTAACTCACACACTGACACAAATACTGACACACACATACATTGACACACACACACTGACACACACTGACACCCTCGCACTGACACACTCACACTGACACACCCACTGACACACACACACACTGACACACACTGACGCACACACACATTGAAACACACACAGACACACGTACTGACACACAGACACTGACAAACAAACACTGACACACACGCACTAACACTCACTGACACACACCCTGTGGCACACACATTGGCAGTCAAACACAGTGACACACACTGACAAACACACACTGAAACACACACACTGACACACATAATGCCACATACACACACACACTGACACTCACTGACACACACACTGACACACACACAATGACACTCAGACTGACACACAGTGACACACACACTGTGACACACAGACTGGCACAGACAAACACATTGACAAACACACACTGAAACACACACACTGCCACACACACTGATGTGCACACACACTGATACACATACTGACACACACACTGACAAATTCACACTGACACACACACTGACACATACACACAGACACAAACTGACACACACACGCTTACACACACACTGAAACACACACACTGACAAACAGAGACTATCACACTGACACACACACAATGACACACACTGACACACTTTCTCTGATACAGACAGTGGCACAGACAAACACACTGACACACACTGACAAACACACACTGAAACACACACACTGACACTCACACACTGACACACACACACTGACACAAACACTGACACACACGCTGACAGACACACTCTGACTCCCACACTGACTCACACAATGTCACACGCAGTGAAACACACACAGACTGACACTCTCACACTAACCCACACATACTGACAAACACACTGACGCGCACACACACTGACGCACACACTGACACACACACACTGAGGTACACACACTGCCACACTAACACTGACACACAGATTAACAGTGACACATACACACTGGCACACACACACACTGACAGAAAGCACACTGTCACACATATACAGACACACTGACACACACACACTGACACACAAAGGCACAGACACACGCACTGACACACACACTGACACACACACTGCGGTACACACAGTGACACACTAACACTGACACACACACTGGCACACACACACACTGACAGAAAGCACACTGTCACACATACACAGACACACTGGCACACACACACTGACACACAAAGGCACAGACACACGCACTGACACACACACTGACACACACACTGCGGTACACACAGTGACACACTAACACTGACACACACACACACACACTGACACAAATTCAGTGACACACACTGACACACACACACTGACCCACACTAGCACAGACAAACACACTGACACACACTGCGACACACACAGAGGCGCACACACGCCCACTGACGGAGACCGACACAGACACTGACACACACACACACTGACGCACCTTTACTGACACACACACACTGACACACACTGACAAAGACACTGAGACACACACTGACAGACACACACTGGCACACACTCTGACTCACACACTGACTCACACAATGTCACACACACAGACTGACACACTCACACTAACCCACACATACTGTCAAACACACTGACGCGAACACACACTAACACACACACTGACACACACAGCTGACACTCTCTGACTGACACACACACTGACAGACACACTGACACACACACTGACACACATGCACTCACACTGACACACGCACTGACGCACACACTGACACACACACTGACACAAACACTGAGGTGCACACACTGACACACTAACACAGACACACACACTAACACAGACACACACACTGACACACACACACACTGACACACACACTCTGACACACACACTGACACACACTATGACACACACACCCTCTGAGACACACACTGAATCACACACTGTCTCACACGCACAATGATACACACATACACTGACACACTCAATCTGACCAACACACTGACCCGCACACACACTGGCACACTCACACTGACACACACACTCTGACATACACAAACAAACACATTGACACACACGTCCTGACACACACAGACACTTTCACACACACACACACATATTGACACACACTGATACACACACTGACACACAGACTGACACACTCACACAGACACACACACAGACACTGACATACACACTCTGACACATACTGGCACAGGCACTGACACACAGACTGACACAAACACACTGACACACAGACTGACACACTCACACTGACACACACACAAACACTGCCATACACACACTGACACACACTTACACAGGCACTGACACACAGACAGTGACACAGACACGCTGACACACACACACACTGACACACACACTGCCACACCCATTGACTCACATACTGACACACACACTGACACACACACTCTGAGACACACACTGAGTCACACATTAACTCACACACTGACACAAATACTGACACACACATACATTGACACACACACACTGACACACACTGACACCCTCGCACTGACACACTCACACTGACACACCCACTGACACACACACACACTGACACACACTGACGCACACACACATTGAAACACACACAGACACACGTACTGACACACAGACACTGACAAACAAACACTGACACACACGCACTAACACTCACTGACACACACCCTGTGGCACACACATTGGCAGTCAAACACAGTGACACACACTGACAAACACACACTGAAACACACACACTGACACACATAATGCCACATACACACACACACTGACACTCACTGACGCACACACTGACACACTCACACTGACACACACACTGACACACACACAATTACACTCAGACTGACACACAGTGACACACACACTGTGACACACAGACTGGCACAGACAAACACACTGACACACACTGACAAACACACACTGAAACACACACACTGCCACACACACTGATGTGCACACACACTGATACACATACTGACACACACACTGACAAATTCACACTGACACATACACTGACACATACACGCTTACACACACACTGAAACACACACACTGACAAACAGAGACTATCACACTGACACACACACAATGACACACACTGACACACTTTCTCTGATACAGACAGTGGCACAGACAAACACACTGACACACACTGACAAACACACACTGAAACACACACACTGACACTCACACACTGACACACACACACTGACACAAACACTGACACACACGCTGACAGACACGCTCTGACTCCCACACTGACTCACACAATGTCACACGCAGTGAAACACACACAGACTGACACTCTCACACTAACCCACACATACTGACAAACACACTGACGCGCACACACACTGACGCACACACTGACACACACACACTGAGGTACACACACTGCCACACTAACACTGACACACAGATTAACAGTGACACATACACACTGGCACACACACACACTGACAGAAAGCACACTGTCACACATACACAGACACACTGACACACACACACTGACACACAAAGGCACAGACACACGCACTGACACACACACTGACACACACACTGCGGTACACACAGTGACACACTAACACTGACACACACACTGACACACACACACACACAGACACAAATTCAGTGACACACACTGACACACACATACTGACCCACACTAGCACAGACAAACACACTGACACACACTGCGACACACACAGAGGCGCACACACGCCCACTGACGGAGACCGACACAGACACTGACACACACACACACTGACGCACCTTTACTGACACACACACACTGACAAAGACACTGAGACACACACTGACAGACACACACTGGCACACACTCTGACTCACACACTGACTCACACAATGTCACACACACAGACTGACACACTCACACTAACCCACACATACTGTCAAACACACTGACGCGAACACACACTAACACACACACTGACACACACAGCTGACACTCTCTGACTGACACACACACTGACAGACACACTGACACACACACTGACACACATGCACTCACACTGACACACGCACTGACGCACACACTGACACACACACTGACACAAACACTGAGGTGCACACACTGACACACTAACACAGACACACACACTAACACAGACACACACACTGACACACACACACACTGACACACACACTCTGACACACACACTGACACACACTATGACACACACACCCTCTGAGACACACACTGAATCACACACTGTCTCACACGCACAATGATACACACATACACTGACACACTCAATCTGACCTACACACTGACCCGCACACACACTGGCACACTCACACTGACACACACACTCTGACATACACAAACAAACACATTGACACACACGTCCTGACACACACAGACACTTTCACACACACACACACATATTGACACACACTGATACACACACTGTGACACACAGACTGGCACAGACAAACACACTGACACACACTGACAAACACACACTGAAACACACACAGCCACACACACTGATGTGCACACACACTGATACACATACTGACACACACACTGACAAATTCACACTGACACACACACTGACACATACACACAGACACAAACTGACACACACACGCTTACACACACACTGAAACACACACACTGACAAACAGAGACTATCACACTGACACACACACAATGACACACACTGACACACTTTCTCTGATACAGACAGTGGCACAGACAAACACACTGACACACACTGACAAACACACACTGAAACACACACACTGACACTCACACACTGACACACACACACTGACACAAACACTGACACACACGCTGACAGACACGCTCTGACTCCCACACTGACTCACACAATGTCACACGCAGTGAAACACACACAGACTGACACTCTCACACTAACCCACACATACTGACAAACGCACTGACGCGCACACACACTGACGCACACACTGACACACACACACTGAGGTACACACACTGCCACACTAACACTGACACACAGATTAACAGTGACACATACACACTGGCACACACACACACTGACAGAAAGCACACTGTCACACATACACAGACACACTGACACACACACACTGACACACAAAGGCACAGACACACGCACTGACACACACACTGACACACACACTGCGGTACACACAGTGACACACTAACACTGACACACACACTGACACAGACACACACACACTGACACAAATTCAGTGACACACACTGACACACACACACTGACCCACACTAGCACAGACAAACACACTGACACACACTGCGACACACACAGAGGCGCACACACGCCCACTGACGGAGACCGACACAGACACTGGCACACACACACACTGACGCACCTTTACTGACACACACACACTGACAAAGACACTGAGACACACACTGACAGACACACACTGGCACACACTCTGACTCACACACTGACTCACACAATGTCACACACACAGACTGACACACTCACACTAACCCACACATACTGTCAAACACACTGACGCGAACACACACTAACACACACACTGACACACACAGCTGACACTCTCTGACTGACACACACACTGACAGACACACTGACACACACACTGACACACATGCACTCACACTGATGCACGCACTGACGCACACACTGACACACACACTGACACAAACACTGAGGTGCACACACTGACACACTAACACAGACACACACACTAACACAGACACACACACTGACACACACACACACTGACACACACACTCTGACACACACACTGACACACACTATGACACACACACCCTCTGAGACACACACTTAATCACACACTGTCTCACACGCACAATGATACACACATACACTGACACACTCAATCTGACCAACACACTGACCCGCACACACACTGGCACACTCACACTGACACACACACTCTGACATACACAAACAAACACATTGACACACACGTCCTGACACACACAGACACTTTCACACACACACACACATATTGACACACACTGATACACACACTGACACACAGACTGACACACTCACACAGACACACACAGACACTGACATACACACTCTGACACATACTGGCACAGGCACTGACACACAGACTGACACAAACACACTGACACACAGACTGACACACACACTGACTCACACACTGACACACACAGTGACTCACACACACAATGAAACAGACACTGACAGTGGCACTGACATTCACACTGACAGACACTGACACACACAATGGCACAGACAAACACACTGACGCACACACACTGACACACAATGTCACACACAAACAAACTGACACACTCACACTGACACACACAAACACTGAAACACGCACTGACACACACTGACACAGACATTGACACACACACAGTGACTGATACACACTGACACATACTGTCACACACAGACTAACACACACAGTGACATGCACACAATGACTCACATCCTGACACACACATCGACACACACACGCACTGAAACAGACGCTGGCACAAACACTGACACACACACCATCTGAGACACACACTGAGTCACACACTGTAACACACACACTGACTCACACACTGATCCACACACTGACACACACACTGACACGCACACAGACACACACACCGACATGCACATTGACACACACACACCAACATGCAGATTGACACACAAACACAGACACACACACTGGCACACACACTGACACACACACTGATCCACACACACTGACACATGCACAAACGGACACACCCCCACAGTGACACACACACACTGACACAGAGACACTGATACACACACACACAGTGACGCACGCACTGACACACACACTGAAACACCCACACTGAGATACACACACTGACACTGAAACACACACTACACACACACGCTGACACACACACTGAAACACACACACTGACAAACAGACTGACACACTGACACAATCACACTGACACACACTGACACACGTACTCTGATACACACAGTGGCACAGACAAACACACTGACAAACACACACTGAAACACACACACTGACACACATACCGACACACTGACACTGACACACACAAACACTGATGCACACAATGACACACACTGACAAAGACACGGACACACACACACTGACAGACACACACTGGCTCACACTCTGACTCACACACTGACTCACACAATGTCACACACACTGACACACACACAGACTGACACACTCACACTGACCCACACATACTGACAAACACACTGACGTGCACACACACTGACTCACACTGACACACACAGATGACAATCTCTGACTGACACACACACTGACAGACACACTGACACACACACACTCACACTGACACACACACACTGGCACAATCACACACTGACACACGCACACTGTCACACATACACAGACAGACACACTGACACACACACACTGACACACACTGGCCAAGACAAACACACTGACACACACATACACTAAGACACACACAGAGATGCACACATTCACACAGACAGACACTGACACAGAGACTGACACACACACAGTGACACACATTGACACACACACTGATACTCACACACTGACACACACACACACACAGACAAACGCACTGACACACACACACTGAGGTACACACAGTGACACACTAACACTGACACACTCACTGACACACACACACTGACACACATTCAGTGACACACACACTGACACAAACCCACTGACACACACTGGCACAGACAAACACACTGACACACACACTGCGACACACACAGAGACCACACTCTCCCACTGATGGACACCGACACAGATACTGACACACACAGTGACACGCACCCTTTGACACACTTACTGATACTCACAAATTGACGCACACACTGACACACACACTGCGACACACACTGACAGAAACACTGACACACACAATGACACACTCACACTGACACACACACTGACACACACACACTGAGACACACACAGACACACCCACTGACACACACACACTGAGAAAAACACACTGACACACACACACTGACACTCAAAGTGACACACACTGACACACACCCTGTGACACACACCGAAACACACACAATGACACACACACTGGCATAAACACACTGACAAACACAGACTTAAACACTGACACACTCACACTGACACACGTACTCTGATACACACAGTGGCACAGACAAACACACTGACACACTCACTGACACATTCACACTGACACACACACTGACACACACACACTGACACACACCGAAACACACACGCTGACACACACAGTGAGACACACACTGACACAAACACACTGGCAAACACAGACTGAAACACTGACACACTCACACACACTGACACACGTACTCTGACACACACAGTGGCACAGACAAACAAACTGACACACACTGACAAACACAAACTGAAACACACAGACTGACACACACATACACACTGACACACACACACTGACATACCCTGACACAAAAACTGACACAAACACTGGCAGACACACACTGGCTCACACTCTGACTCACACACTGACTCACACAATGTCACACACACTGACACACACACAGACTGACACACTCACACTGACCCACACATACTGACAAACACACTGACGTGCACACACACTGACTCACACTGACACACACAGATGACAATCTCTGACTGACACACATACTGACAGACACACTGACACACACACTGACACACACGCACAGACACTGACACACACTCAGTGACACACACACATTGACACACAGACTGATACTCACACACTAACACAGACACACACACAAACACTGACACACACACTGACACACTCACACTGACACACACACTGACACAGACACACTGATACACACTGGCAAAGACAAACACACTGACTCACACACACTGAGACACACAGAGAGACGCACACACACACACTGACACACACTGACACAGACACTGACACACACTCAGTGACACCCACATTGACACACAGACTGATACTCACACGCTGACACAGACACTGTCACACACACACTGAGACAGACACACTGACGCACCTACACTGACACACACACTGCCACACACTCACTGACTCACACACTGACACACACATTGACACACACACACACTGAAACTGACACTGACGCAGACACTGACACACACACTGACACACACACTGACACACGCAGTGATCACAAACGCACTGAAACAGACACTGACACTGGCACTGACATTCACACTGACAGACACTGACACACACACACTCTGACACACACAATGGCACAGACAAACATACTGACGCAGACACTGACACACACACACACTGACACACACTGACACACATACTGTCACACTCACACTGACACACACACACAAACACTGAAACACACACTGACACACACTGACACAGACACTGACACACACACCGTGACTGATACACACTGACACATACACACTGTCACACACACAATAACACACACAGTGACATGCACACAATGACTCACATCCTGAGACACACATCGACACTCACACGCACTGAAACAGACGCTGACACAAACACTGACACACACACCCTCTGAGACACACACTGAGTCACACACTCCAACACACACACTGACTCACACACTGATCCACACACTGACACACAGACTGACACGCACACAGACACACACTGGCACACACACACTGACACACATTTACACTGACACACACACTGGCACATGCACAAACAGACACACACACACAGTGACACACACACACTGACACACAGACACTGATACACACACACACACTGATGCACACACTGACACACCCACACTGAGGCACACACACTGACACACTGACACTGAAACACACACTACACACACACGCTGACACACACACACTGACAAACAGAGACTGACACACTGACACACTCACACTGACACACACTGACACACGTACTCTGATACACACAGTGGCACAGACAAACACACTGACACACACTGACAAACACACACTGAAACACACACACTGACACTCACACACTGACACACACACACTGACACAAACACAGACAAACACGTTGACAGACACACACTCTGACTCACAAACTGACTCACATAATGTCACACACAGACTGACACAGTGACCCACACATACTGACAAACACACTGACACACACTGACAAACACACACTGAAACACACTTTATACAGACACACACTAACACACACACACTGATACACACACACTGACACACACACACTCATACACACACACTCTGACACACACACACTGACACACACACTGACATACACACTGATACACACTGGCACACCCACACTGAAATACACCCACACTGACACACACTGTCACACACTCACACACTGACACACACACACTGACATTGACAATGACGCACACACAATGACACAGACACTGACACACACACACAAACTGACACACAGCCTGACACACACAGACTGACACAGTGACCCACAGATACTGACAAACACACTGACACACACTGACAAACACACACTGAAACACACTTTATACAGACACACACTAACACACACACACTGACACACACACACTGACACACAAAGGCACAGACACACGCACTGACACACACACTGACCCACACACTGCGGTACACACAGTGACACACTAACACTGACACACACACTGACACACACACACACACACTGACACAAATTCAGTGACACACACTGACACACACACACTGACCCACACTAGCACAGACAAACACACTGACACACACTGCGACACACACAGAGGCGCACACACGCCCACTGACGGAGACCGACACAGACACTGACACACACACACACTGACGCACCTTTACTGACACACACACACTGACAAAGGCACTGAGACACACACTGACAGACACACACTGGCACACACTCTGACTCACACACTGACTCACACAATGTCACACACACAGATTGACACACTCACACTAACCCACACATACTGTCAAACACACTGACGCGAACACACACTAACACACACACTGACACACACAGATGACACTCTCTGACTGACACACACACTGACAGACACACTGACACACACACTGACACACATGCACTCACACTGACACACGCACTGACGCACACACTGACACACACACTGACACAAACACTGAGGTGCACACACTGACACACTAACACAGACACACACACTAACACAGACACACACACTGACACACACACACACTAACACACACACTCTGACACACACACTGACACACACTATGACACACACACCCTCTGAGACACACACTTAATCACACACTGTCTCACACGCACAATGATACACACATACACTGACACACTCAATCTGACCAACACACTGACCCGCACACACACTGGCACACTCACACTGACACACACACTCTGACATACACAAACAAACACATTGACACACACGTCCTGACACACACAGACACTTTCACACACACACACACATATTGACACACACTGATACACACACTGACACACAGACTGACACACTCACACAGACACACACACAGACACTGACATACACACTCTGACACATACTGGCACAGGCACTGACACACAGACTGACACAAACACACTGACACACAGACTGACACACACACTGACTCACACACTGACACACACAGTGACTCACACACACAATGAAACAGACACTGACAGTGGCACTGACATTCACACTGACAGACACTGACACACACAATGGCACAGACAAACACACTGACGCACACACACTGACACACAATGTCACACACAAACAAACTGACACACTCACACTGACACACACAAACACTGAAACACGCACTGACACACACTGACACAGACATTGACACACACACAGTGACTGATACACACTGACACATACTGTCACACACAGACTAACACACACAGTGACATGCACACAATGACTCACATCCTGACACACACATCGACACACACACGCACTGAAACAGACGCTGGCACAAACACTGACACACACACCATCTGAGACACACACTGAGTCACACACTGTAACACACACACTGACTCACACACTGATCCACACACTGACACACACACTGACACGCACACAGACACACACACCGACATGCACATTGACACACACACACCAACATGCAGATTGACACACACACACAGACACACACACTGGCACACACACTGACACACACACTGATCCACACACACTGACACATGCACAAACGGACACACCCCCACAGTGACACACACACACACTGACACAGAGACACTGATACACACACACACAGTGACGCACGCACTGACACACACACTGAAACACCCACACTGAGATACACACACTGACACACTGACACTGAAACACACACTACACACACACGCTGACACACACACTGAAACACACACACTGACAAACAGACTGACACACTGACACAATCACACTGACACACACTGACACACGTACTCTGATACACACAGTGGCACAGACAAACACACTGACACACACTGACAAACACACACTGAAACACACACACTGACACACATACCGACACACTGACACTGACACACACAAACACTGATGCACACAATGACACACACTGACAAAGACACGGACACACACACACTGACAGACACACACTGGCTCACACTCTGACTCACACACTGACTCACACAATGTCACACACACTGACACACACACAGACTGACACACTCACACTGACCCACACATACTGACAAACACACTGACGTGCACACACACTGACTCACACTGACACACACAGATGACAATCTCTGACTGACACACACACTGACAGACACACTGACACACACACACTCACACTGACACACACACACTGGCACAATCACACACTGACACACGCACACTGTCACACATACACAGACAGACACACTGACACACACACACTGACACACACTGGCCAAGACAAACACACTGACACACACATACACTAAGACACACACAGAGATGCACACATTCACACAGACAGACACTGACACAGAGACTGACACACACACAGTGACACACATTGACACACACACTGATACTCACACACTGACACACACACACACACAGACAAACGCACTGACACACACACACTGAGGTACACACAGTGACACACTAACACTGACACACTCACTGACACACACACACTGACACACATTCAGTGACACACACACTGACACAAACCCACTGACACACACTGGCACAGACAAACACACTGACACACACACTGCGACACACACAGAGACCACACTCTCCCACTGATGGACACCGACACAGATACTGACACACACAGTGTCACGCACCCTTTGACACACTTACTGATACTCACAAACTGACGCACACACTGACACACACACTGCGACACACACTGACAGAAACACTGACACACACAATGACACACTCACACTGACACACACACTGACACACACACAGACACACCCACTGACACACACACACTGAGAAAAACACACTGACACACACACACTGACACTCAAAGTGACACACACTGACACACACCCTGTGACACACACCGAAACACACACAATGACACACACACTGGCATAAACACACTGACAAACACAGACTTAAACACTGACACACTCACACTGACACACGTACTCTGATACACACAGTGGCACAGACAAACACACTGACACACTCACTGACACATTCACACTGACACACACACTGACACACACACACTGACACACACCGAAACACACACGCTGACACACACAGTGAGACACACACTGACACAAACACACTGACAAACACAGACTGAAACACTGACACACTCACACACACTGACACACGTACTCTGACACACACAGTGGCACAGACAAACAAACTGACACACACTGACAAACACAAACTGAAACACACAGACTGACACACACACATACACACTGACACACACACACTGACATACCCTGACACAAAAACTGACACAAACACTGGCAGACACACACTGGCTCACACTCTGACTCACACAATGTCACACACACTGACACACACACAGACTGACACACTCACACTGACCCACACATACTGACAAACACACTGACGTGCACACACACTGACTCACACTGACACACACAGATGACAATCTCTGACTGACACACACACTGACAGACACACTGACACACACACACTCACACTGACACACACACACTGGCACAATCACACACTGACACACGCACACTGTCACACATACACAGACAGACACACTGACACACACACACTGACACACACTGGCCAAGACAAACACACTGACACACACATACACTAAGACACACACAGAGATGCACACATTCACACAGACAGACACTGACACAGAGACTGACACACACACAGTGACACACATTGACACACACACTGATACTCACACACTGACACACACACACACACAGACAAACGCACTGACACACACACACTGAGGTACACACAGTGACACACTAACACTGACACACTCACTGACACACACACACTGACACACATTCAGTGACACACACACTGACACAAACCCACTGACCCACACTGGCACAGACAAACACACTGACACACACACTGCGACACACACAGAGACCACACTCTCCCACTGATGGACACCGACACAGATACTGACATACACAGTGACACGCACCCTTTGACACACTTACTGATACTCACAAACTGACGCACACACTGACACACACACTGCGACACACACTGACAGAAACACTGACACACACAATGACACACTCACACTGACACACACACTGACACACACACAGACACACCCACTGACACACACACACTGAGAAAAACACACTGACACACACACACTGACACTCAAAGTGACACACACTGACACACACCCTGTGACACACACCGAAACACACACAATGACACACACACTGGCATAAACACACTGACAAACACAGACTTAAACACTGACACACTCACACTGACACACGTACTCTGATACACACAGTGGCACAGACAAACACACTGACACACTCACTGACACATTCACACTGACACACACACTGACACACACACACTGACACACACCGAAACACACACGCTGACACACACAGTGAGACACACACTGACACAAACACACTGACAAACACAGACTGAAACACTGACACACTCACACACACTGACACACGTACTCTGACACACACAGTGGCACAGACAAACAAACTGACACACACTGACAAACACAAACTGAAACACACAGACTGACACACACACATACACACTGACACACACACACTGACATACCCTGACACAAAAACTGACACAAACACTGGCAGACACACACTGGCTCACACTCTGACTCACACACTGACTCACACAATGTCACACACACTGACACACACACAGACTGACACACTCACACTGACCCACACATACTGACAAACACACTGACGTGCACACACACTGACTCACACTGACACACACAGATGACAATCTCTGACTGACACACACACTGACAGACACACTGACACACACACACTCACACTGACACACACACACTGGCACAATCACACACTGACACACGCACACTGTCACACATACACAGACAGACACACTGACACACACACACTGACACACACTGGCCAAGACAAACACACTGACACACACATACACTAAGACACACACAGAGATGCACACATTCACACAGACAGACACTGACACAGAGACTGACACACACACAGTGACACACATTGACACACACACTGATACTCACACACTGACACACACACACACACAGACAAACGCACTGACACACACACACTGAGGTACACACAGTGACACACTAACACTGACACACTCACTGACACACACACACTGACACACATTCAGTGACACACACACTGACACAAACCCACTGACACACACTGGCACAGACAAACACATTGACACACACACTGCGACACACACAGAGACCACACTCTCCCACTGATGGACACCGACACAGATACTGACACACACAGTGACACGCACCCTTTGACACACTTACTGATACTCACAAACTGACGCACACACTGACACACACACTGCGACACACACTGACAGAAACACTGACACACACAATGACACACTCACACTGACACACACACTGACACACACACAGACACACCCACTGACACACACACACTGAGAAAAACACACTGACACACACACACTGACACTCAAAGTGACACACACTGACACACACCCTGTGACACACACCGAAACACACACAATGACACACACACTGGCATAAACACACTGACAAACACAGACTTAAACACTGACACACTCACACTGACACACGTACTCTGATACACACAGTGGCACAGACAAACACACTGACACACTCACTGACACATTCACACTGACACACACACTGACACACACACACTGACACACACCGAAACACACACGCTGACACACACAGTGAGACACACACTGACACAAACACACTGACAAACACAGACTGAAACACTGACACACTCACACACACTGACACACGTACTCTGACACACACAGTGGCACAGACAAACAAACTGACAAACACTGACAAACACAAACTGAAACACACAGACTGACACACACACATACACACTGACACACACACACTGACATACCCTGACACAAAAACTGACACAAACACTGGCAGACACACACTGGCTCACACTCTGACTCACACACTGACTCACACAATGTCACACACACTGACACACACACAGACTGACACACTCACACTGACCCACACATACTGACAAACACACTGACGTGCACACACACTGACTCACACTGACACACACAGATGACAATCTCTGACTGACACACACACTGACAGACACACTGACACACACACTGACACACACGCACAGACACTGACACACACTCAGTGACACACACACATTGACACACAGACTGATACTCACACACTAACACAGACACACACACAAACACTGACACACACACTGACACACTCACACTGACACACACACTGACACAGACACACTGATACACACTGGCAAAGACAAACACACTGACTCACACACACTGAGACACACAGAGAGACGCACACACACACACTGACACACACTGACACAGACACTGACACACACTCAGTGACACCCACATTGACACACACACAGACACACCCACTGACACACACACACTGAGAAAAACACACTGACACACACACACTGACACTCAAAGTGACACACACTGACACACACCCTGTGACACACACCGAAACACACACAATGACACACACACTGGCATAAACACACTGACAAACACAGACTTAAACACTGACACACTCACACTGACACACGTACTCTGATACACACAGTGGCACAGACAAACACACTGACACACTCACTGACACATTCACACTGACACACACACTGACACACACACACTGACACACACCGAAACACACACGCTGACACACACAGTGAGACACACACTGACACAAACACACTGACAAACACAGACTGAAACACTGACACACTCACACACACTGACACACGTACTCTGACACACACAGTGGCACAGACAAACAAACTGACAAACACTGACAAACACAAACTGAAACACACAGACTGACACACACACATACACACTGACACACACACACTGACATACCCTGACACAAAAACTGACACAAACACTGGCAGACACACACTGGCTCACACTCTGACTCACACACTGACTCACACAATGTCACACACACTGACACACACACAGACTGACACACTCACACTGACCCACACATACTGACAAACACACTGACGTGCACACACACTGACTCACACTGACACACATAGATGACAATCTCTGACTGACACACACACTGACAGACACACTGACACACACACACTCACACTGACACACACACACTGGCACAATCACACACTGACACACGCACACTGTCACACATACACAGACAGACACACTGACACACACACACTGACACACACTGGCCAAGACAAACACACTGACACACACATACACTAAGACACACACAGAGATGCACACATTCACACAGACAGACACTGACACAGAGACTGACACACACACAGTGACACACATTGACACACACACTGATACTCACACACTGACACACACACACACACACAGACAAACGCACTGACACACACACACTGAGGTACACACAGTGACACACTAACACTGACACACTCACTGACACACACACACTGACACACATTCAGTGACACACACACTGACACAAACCCACTGACACACACTGGCACAGACAAACACACTGACACACACACTGCGACACACACAGAGACCACACTCTCCCACTGATGGACACCGACACAGATACTGACACACACAGTGACACGCACCCTTTGACACACTTACTGATACTCACAAACTGACGCACACACTGACACACACACTGCGACACACACTGACAGAAACACTGACACACACAATGA